>NC_142248.1:5548333-5856574 GCF_052056855.1 Sturnus vulgaris | reverse complement strand
CAGCTCCTGAAAAGAGAGCATCCTCACTCAGTGCAAATTGTTTGGAGGTGTTTCATGGCTGCTAATCCTGTTCCAACATTACCTCTGGAACCATGAGGAAGAGTAAGGAACTGCTGATGTCCAGCCCATGCTGACCCTCATTACTATGTGCTTACATAGCTGTCACCTACCTGAGCTACTGACTTATCATTACTGTGCATAATGCATGATCACACACAGATTAGAATGAGTGCAACATTCAAAATTCATGTGAGGAACTCTGTTTCCAGACTTATGCTATTATTTCATTAATGTTTTACAAATACATTATTAAAGTTGTTGTTTTATGTGGGTTTTTTTTTTTTTTTTTTGCATAAATCTTATTGAGATCTAAGGCTGAAAGTTCTCCCCAGTCCCACTCCCCAAATCACAACCTTGGTTTGGAAAGGAATTAGACATTTTTTACATTCTTACTAAAAACCTTCTATGGATTCATTCCTTTAAAAGGTTTTAGTTAGCAATGTTTACCTCATAAAACAAATTATTTGTATCCTCTGAAGAACAATTTACAAAAAAATATACGAGGTCTCCAAGCTTAACATGCACACAGTTTTCTGTGCAGTAAGGTACTGTGTGGTATTAATAAGCACATCTTAATAAGAGCAGTGCCTTCTATTTCTAAAAAATTGTTTATAACCTTGAATTTCAAGTCTATATGACTTTACAAACATAATCCCTACAGATAGAAACCATTACCTTTGTTCCTTCTTTTCATCTTGCTTCAAAATACTCTTAAGTTTCAGAAATGCCTCCAGGTTTTTGTTCAAGAAGAAGGCACAGACACACAGATCCATGCACATGCACACACACACACCCCTCCACACACACATTCACTTTGATTTTTCGTAGGCTGTCCTCAAGAATTTGGTTTACTGAAACCTTTAGGGTTTATCTCAAAAATGCATTGAACAAATTCCGAGGATCGAAAGATTTGGAATTGGAATATTGTTACTCTCCACTTATACCCTTTATAAAGAGGAGAAGCATTCTGATGTAATAAAAACAGTATCTCAAGGTCATGTGGTCATCTCTAGCCTACCTGATATTTATCAGCAGTTGGTGCTTAAACAGAGCAATTAACATACTTTTTTTCCTGGAAAATGTATGAAAATAACTTTTTTCTTCATTTAGTTTGGCATAAGCAGGCTTATCAATTTTATATATAGAAATAGAGGTTTTATATTTATATTTATATTTATATTTATATTTATATTTATATTTATATTTATATTTATATTTATTTATATGTGAAAGAATGTAAGGAATCTAGTTCCTTAGTGTAACACTTCAGTTTTGAATACTACATCATTTTAGAACACTATCCCAGCTGCTAGTTACAATCTAAGCATGATTTACACTTTTTGTCAACATTTTGCTTAATTCTTTTAAATAATTTTTGAATGCTTGGTCCAATTTACTTGATTTCTCAGCAATTATTCCTTCTCCTGCTCTTTTACATGAGAAAACACTTTACTACACAAGTTCTGCTCTCCATTTATCACACCATCAGAAACTCTTGGCTGATTTGGAAGCTGTCTATACATGTACTCCCAGTTACATTCCATTACCTAATATGCCCTGTTAATAGAATGACCTTCTCCAAAATTACCAGTGTCACCTTGATTTCCACAGGTGTTACTTAACAGTGATTGTACTTTTCCAGTTTTATTGTGGAACAAATTGCTCGTGATCTCTGATGACATGCAGCTGGTAATGCAGGTGCATTTATAAAACAGCCTGAGGAAACAGATTAAATATTTGAAGCAATAAATCTCGTTTTGATTTCTATAAGATGGATGTCAACTCTATTTCCTCTCCTTCTTCTTTTCATGTGTCAAATAGAATTTATAAATGCAATTATTTCAAATAAGAAAAGGAAATAGAGAGAAAAAAAAGGAAGTGACAGGTGACAATGGCATCAGAATTTAAAAATGCTTAAAATATACTGTTATTGTAACTAATGTTGCAAAAGCTGGAGCATTTTAGACTGGGGATGGGGCCTTTTACAGGGGAGTCCTTATAATATAATTGAAAGAACAGATTAAAAGAATTGATTTCTACAGTAAGACTAATCTCAATTAACATTAACTTTTTTCCAGTTAAGAACTGTGAGAACTTTTTCACTCTCAGTTTTAATTATGTAAGTTCCAAATATATTCAGCAGGATTCTAGACAACATAATTGCAATAACTTAGGAAATCACTCTTCTGAATGAACATACACATCTAATTTTAAATGAGATGTATTGCTGATTCAAAGTTGGCTTCTGTAATGACTAGATTTTGGCAGTAGAAACCTTTGGAGAACCCAAAAATAAAAATAAAAATAAAAATAGGAGAAAGATCACCTTTCAATACAGAGACTCTTCTGTTTCAGATATTACCTTTGTGTGTTGTTTTCCTTAGACCTGAGTTTTCTGATAAGAGGGCAACTCATGTCTCTGGAATGAGCACTGATGAGGTTAATGGAATTGTCTTGAGTTAAATATTTGTCTCAGTATGCAAAAATCCACAGACAAAAATTCATCATTTGATGCAATCAAATACAAAGCAGTATGTCTGATGACTCATACAGTTCAAAAACTCATGTTGAAATATATTAGAGATCATAAATGATCTAGCTGGAGCACTTCAGATTTTAGGGAGCTTATTAGGAGATACCTTGCAAGTACATTGTCTTTAGGATAAACAGGGGAGCTTCCTCAATCTTATATCTTCCATTTATCTTGCATCATATCTACATATGATTTACAAAAATTACATGTAGTCTCATTATTTTGCTGATAGGTAATTGATGAACTAAAGATTTAAGAATCAGTCTGTGGTAGATTTCAATGGCAATTATTCATCTAAATATCGTTGAGGATCTGGGTGTCACCATTTAATCAATTGTAATTCTCTGCTCTAACATTAGTTTAATGTTATCTGATTGCTGGTCGCTGCTGATGGTCCTGAATGTTTGTCCCTTAAATGGTAATAAAGATGTACTTCATCTTTGTAATCTGCAATTGGATGTACACCAGGACTACTTTGCCACTTGAGTAATTGCTGTTGGATTCTGAAGTGTTTCTGTTTGGGTGAGGTTTGTCTGCTAAATAGGACCCTCTAAAAGGAGGTAACAAACCCCTCCGAGTCTCAGAGGGCTATGCAGCTGTAAATGGAAACACTTCTACCATCAGTTACAACATTGGAGTTAAAATAAGAGTGAAAGACAGGGTGCCATCCTAAGATAAGGCAATACATGTCAAATATGTCACAGCTTGATACAAAATGAGGAGCAGAGCCATGAGAGACTTGCTGAAAAAGCTGCTAAGAGAAAATCCTGCAATGGCAAGTGGGCAGAGTACTATCAGGGCAAGTAAGAAAAGCAGGGCAAGGCATTATAGTATGAAGTGCTTGTCTCCTCACGTGTATGGCTTTGCCATACATGGCACCATTACCATCAGTAAAGGGGAACAAGAAGATTCATGGTCTTGGTTTCCATATCTTTGTGTAACTGGTAAAAGAAAGAATGTGTGTACTAGATAAAATAGTCCAAACTACAGACAGCAGAATTTCAGAAGCATTTCAAGCTGGAAACATGACAGCTGAAGTGATAAAAGAGTGTGACATCATAATAATTACAAGGTTTTCTCTCTTGTCAATATTATTAATTAATATTGTCAGACCTTTTTTAACATTTCACTCATTTAAAACCTAGAATATATTTGTAGCTGACAGAATTTAATATATGCAGAAAATTGAATTAGAAAGTACTAGCTTTTTAATGTAAATTATGTAATGACCAGAAGTTTGGATTTAGCAAAGAATATTTTGCCAAATGGCAAGGACTTTAAAATATCTGTTGAATCTTTTCTTCTTTCTTTTCAATGTCTGCAATAATTGTGCCACCAATACACAATCATCTTATGGGTTTACATTGATTTCTGAGGTTTGATTATCTTACCAAACAAATCCACAAAAATAAACATTAGAAATAAATTTGATGAAATTTTCCTTGGAATATTTTCAGTCAGGGAAAATAAAAAAACCTGTCATGTATGGCAAGGTTTTATTTTCTTCTTTAAGAGAGCTCTAAGCATCTAGAGCCAGAAGGAGGAAAGCTCTATTCCTATGACCAACTATTGCTTTTTACACAGACTCAATAATAGCATATGTATATTCATAAGGAAAAACATTCATTTAAGTCATCAGGAGGAGGGTAATCACCCCAGTATGCAGGTTTTTGCAAAATCCTGTTTGGTCATAAACTAAGTTAATCTGTGTTTAGCTCAGAGATTATAAATCTACTGAGTTTACACATGCCCATTTATATAACTTAAAAAAAAAACAAAAAAAAAAAACAACAAACCAAACCAGCTTAAAATAGTCAGTTAAACAAAAGGCTTTCCTTTTCTTTTCTTTTTTTTTTATTTTTTTCTTCATGACACTGTACTTCAGATTAAAGGAACTACATTTCTGTGAATATTTAGGAAGATAAAAAATCTTAATCCAGTTTTGAAAAAAACACCTTTAATTACATAAGAAAATATTTTCTTATGACTCAGCACAGTCTCACTTAAATTGGTTGGTGCTAAAAGTAGTTCAGCTGTGCTAAAAAGAAACTAAGAACCAGTGACCCACTCAAGCATTGTCCCACTGTCTTGTGTGGATTTTGTTGAAGTGATGATTGTGAAGACACAACCTGCAAGCACATTTTAAAATCTGTTTAGCTATTCCTAATATCTTTGAAAAATTCTTGCTGAACTGTGTTTTATGATAAATTTTGTTCAGACTTCCAGATACAATGTGCCCACTTGTACATTCCACATTTTACATGTTTTAATGACAAGATTTTCACGATGGCATGGGTGTTTTACTGCAATAATTCATGGAAAGAAATATTATTCCCAACTTAGAAAAACAGTAAACTTAATGAATGCAAGTTTTCCAGTGCTGTTCAATTCACCAATCATTTGAAAAAATTCAGGTCCAAACGATTAAATTATAAAACTAGCTCCACTAATTGGTGCTCTGAGCCAGGAGGTGTTAAAGGTTACTCAAAATGACCCAAAGGCATGGCACTTACAAAGTGCAAAGCATAAAGATTTTTTGCTCTTCTTTGTTCCCATGCAAATCTTTCATAAGATTATGAAAATTATGTTAATATTAAAAAAACTCAAGAAATCTTGTTTAGTCTTCAGTGTTTGCAATCCCAGTCGATGCTTTCTTACGCTTTGTTGGCCACTGCACAAAACTGTGATAAAAAGAGTGGATGTTACAGAGCAGAAAGGTCACATAGGTGTAAACTTAAGTCACATAAGCAAGAGTTCTAATAGAACTACTGGTTTCATGTTTAGAATCAAGATGTGCTTTCTGGGCCTGTAATTGTGGACAGAAATGGAGATAACATGGTAACTCTGAAGGTACTGAACCTTTAAAAGTGTTTTATATTTTATTCTGTAAATTGTATTTATTATTTATTAATGTAAATAATGGTTTGTGGGGTTTTTTTTAAACAGTAATGAAAAAGGCACAACAGGTCTTAAAGCTATTTCAGTGTCTTGGAACATGAATTCTAAAAGATATACAAATTTTTGATGATGACAAATATTTCTGGGGACCACCTGGATAAGAATGGATAATGCAATTAAATAAACTTGAGTGCTGAAAAGGAGGGAGCATAAAGCAAGAAAAAGCATATTTCATCTAAATTGCTCGTAGGGCTTTTTTCTCTGTCAAACATGGTTGATATAATTTGACTGATGTAAATTATTATTGATTTCCAGGCTCTGAGAAACCTTTTAAGCCCTGAACAAAGATTTTAATCCTTTCTGTTTTTTAAAAAAGATTATTTTTATTATCCTTTACAAAAGGTTTTATGAAGTCATTCATTTGATTATCCCATAATAATGACTGTAGTTAAATAGTACATTCACAGAAGGAACAGTGCTATCAGATAGAATTTTATGTCCAGAAATAAGGCCCAAATCCAGAGCTCTTCTATATATATTGATATCAATAGAAGTTCAATTTGTCATAGACTAAATGAATGCATTTGATACAACTTTTGTTGGGAAAATCTAAATAAGCCAAAAGAATTAAGTTCATTAGGTTCACTAATAGCCTACAAAAATGTGTCATGAAAATGGTCTCCAAAGACAACCTTCTCCAAAGCCTTTGGATAAGCAGCCTCCTATATGAAGCACTGTAAAGATACTGTGAGGGATGCTTTCAACACAATGCTAAACTTCCATTTAATCCATGATGGATCACAGCATTCCTGCTGTAGTGAATATTCAGGAGACCAGCAGCCATGTAGGCACCAGGCTCTGGATGAGCAGCATGTGTGGACTGGTTTTTGGGAGACAATTGAGTGCTGCTTCTTCCTCTTCAAAGCCATGTGGGAGGAAAAGCAAGTTGAAGCATTGATGGAAGAATTCCTTCACAGGGGAAGGCACTGGCACATCTGGTCTGTTACCTACAGAACCTGGGCCTCAATTGAACAAATACACACAAAGATGGGATGTCCTTGAAGAGATAGGGCCTTTACTCTATAAAACTGGCTACATTTAGCTCTAATTCTTGCAACAGGACAACAGAAACTTGAAGGTCACATCAGTCTCTTGACCTATTAAAATCCATAGGAAGTTTTCTATTGACTTCGTTGTATTTTGGATGAGTTCCTAGTTCAACAGTAACTTCTTATTCTGGTTATTCTGCTGACGTGCACGAGCCTCTAAACATTGCTGTGAAGCAGCACCTTCTGCACATAAATTCCATAATGGCAAACCCAGCATTTATAGCAGATCTTAGAGGCAACAGCTGACAATGTTAAGACACGTAAGGCAAAAAAGCCCTGCAGATCGAAATGAGAATTTCAGAAGGAAATCCGTGCTCCAGAAGGAAATGTGGCCGTTGCAGGAGGAATCAGCAGAGATGGGGTTAAGTAGAATTGATGTGACTCTGTGAAACATCAATGCATGACATTTCACAGCAGTTAGCAAGCCCAGATGCCCCCAGAGCTCAGCTCGTTCCTCCTCCATTCTCCGCTGCGCTTTGAACAGTAAGGCACCACTAGCAGGCAGCTAGCCCATGTGCTTTTGAGCCACTGTGCAGCAAAAAAGAGCAACACATGAGCTGGACTTTTGTCAAGTCCTTTCTGGAAATCTGAACATGTGATGTCCATTGAATTCCATTTTTTTGTCTCCTATGGTAGTCTTGTCTTCAAAGAAACCTCACCAGATGGTGAAGCTTGACTTTCCTTTCTTAGAGGCCATCAGTCTTTGCTCACACTGTGTATTTCTAAGTGGTTTTCCTGTTTTGATCTCTGAGAAAGACTTTGTAAGACACTTCCTGCAACTGAAGTTTAACGACATTCTCAGGTATGTTCCAACTCTTTTGTTAATCTATGGCTCCGTGATAAAGTACCTGAACCTACTGAACTTCAACTAAGACATCTTGAAAAAGTAAAACACACAGAAGCTTCCCTGCAACTCTGGTCAGCTCACCATGGGTAAATAATAATGACTTCCATTTATGAGAGCACCTTTTAACCCCTAATATCCCAAAGGCATTGCAAACTATTGTCCTGATTCTGCAGTTATCTATTTCAACAGACAGATAACAAAGTTCTGCTGTCACAGATGAGCAACTTCTTGCATCATAGAAATCACAGGTGGAAATTTTTTTTCTGCTATGAAATAGATTAAAATACCTCATTAGGAAGAAATTTTTTGCAATCATTTTAGGAAATTCTGGTGCAATTAGTTGAGCAACTTGAATATCATTGTTCAAACTACCTGAAAAGAAGAAGTAAAGACTCCAACAACATTTAAACATAATCCCAGTAGATTGTGAAGGAGAACATGTTTTAAATTTAGTCTCTTAATCTGTTTTCCCTGTGTATTTCATATGTTTCACAAATGCATGATCAATATAGACTCTTTTCTATACTGCTGGATTACTGTTCCAATCTCAAAGAGCCATTACATGTTCTTGTGACATTTTCTATTCAGATACCACCCAAGCCAAATACTTTTAAGCCTTTATGAGAGCAAAACAATGCTGAAAGTTTTGCTTGATGATTCTATATTTGCTCAAGACAGCACAAAAACAATAATCGCAGTGAAATCATCTAAAAACTGGCTCCATATTTCTTTTGGAGGTAATAGTCTTTCAGAGAATAATTTGTATTAATATTTTTGCTTCTTGTCATTGGCCATGTGCAATTAAGGTGAAGTCAGAGTCTGTGGAAAAATATGAATCCATGTCCTTTAGATACTATAAACAAGAGAATATACTTTGTCTATGTTCTATATTATGTCATAACTATGTAATCTCTTACAGATACAGATAAATTCAGAAGTAAAGCTGTTTTATTTGTTGCTGATGTATTGGAACTGAAATAACATTCTGCTGTGAGGTAGGAATTACTCAATAGACGTCAATTACCGATATAACAAGTTGATCTATTTTCAATTAATAATTTGAGAGTTATAGTCCTCTATCCACTTTTGAACTTAACAATAAATAAAACTTACTACCTCTATTTTTATTTGCAGTAGTTAGTAATCATATAAATAAATAGTGTTCGTATATTAGTCACGTCATAAACAATATTATTTCTATTATTTCTTAGGTCACTAATGCAACATGCCACTGTTTCTGTTCTAGATGTAAAAGAGAGCATAAAAAATATGCTTTTTTACATTCCTAGTCAAAAAGGCAAGTTTTGTAATTGTGATTCAGGCAGTTCCTGTAATTGTGATCCAAAGCATAGTGCATGATTTAGTAATACGAATTTTTCAAACCTCTGCATTGAGCAATCCATTATCAGTCAGCTGTCCTAGGATTAATATCAGTAAATCTGGAAAATCATCTATAGAGAAATAGAAACTTTTAGCTCATGAGGAGACACAGTTTTTTTCTTTAAGAGAAATAACAGGGCTCTTGGACACAGATGATTGATTTTGGCAAGGTCTGTCCTTGTGGAGTATTAAGGACTCAGATTGTTTTTGTTTTGCCTCTGTACCAGTACAATTGTATTATTGTGGCTCTTGCCTGTTTTCAGATTCATTGAAGTACTTAAAGCACTTTCTTAGAAGATAGGTTTGCCATGCAACAGAGTTCCCATATCGAGTCTCTCCTGATGTTGATGTGAAATTCAGAAAGTGGAAGTGTCATGTCCTCCTCCTTCTACATATTCCTTTCAACTAGTGCCTAAAGGGTGATGTTATCTGGTCTCTGTCATCACAGAAAAACAGTTGTTTGCTCTGAGTTGCCATTCAGTCCGTACAGAACTGCATTTTGAAAGCTTGCAGGTATATCCTCTGAATTCACACATTCCTGACTATTCAAAGTACTGTAACATATCAGGAACGTGACTCACTTATTCCCCCATTGTGCCACCTTAGCACATACATATTTCACATTTGCATTTGCACATTGCTTCATGTTTTGCCTTGCTTTGATTGACATTCAGCATATTAAATTACCTCAGTTCTTGAATATATTTAACTGATTATAGCCTTGAGACACCCTCTGATAAATGGCTGTGCTCTAATTTTCAGAAGCAAACACTCTGATAATCAAAGGAACCTTCTGTTTATGCACTTCTCATCTGCCAGTATCACCAAAATGCTTTTAAATTAGTCTGTGAGCTTTAAAATTTATAGGTTTATAAATACTATTATCTAGTTTCATGTTTGACGTTATAAATCCTTTTTATTCCATGTCACTTATTTTAAGTTTATTCAGATTTCTATATCATCTAATTGGCTTCTATTCCAAGACAATTCATGGCCTGGAGAAAACCTTTTCTTGCTATGATTTAGAGAAAGATATAATTATGACAGTTAGATACAGCCAATAACCAGTTATAAGAGCCATAAATCACATTTCTTAGGATGATAAGGAGGCTACAAAATTTTATATAGAGTGGTGCATTCTCTAATAACTATATCAACACTTATTTCAATGATTCAGAGAGACCAAATCCTGTTGGTTTTGGAGACCTAAACTCATTTTTGAGATAGTGTTGGTAGAGAAGTTATAAGAAACTACTACTACCTCAGGAAGAAAGACATTGGGTCATATTTATGTGTTAGGGCACAACTTTTGCCAGGGAATTCTGATCAGAGTTTGGAAGATCCTTGAATTCAATTGAACAAGCTGCTAATTCTAATAATTCTAATTCTAATTCACACTCATATTACAAATAAAACTTTCTTCTGCTCTGGGCATAGCATCTGTAGATCCAGAAAATACATCATAATTAAATGAATTATAGCTAAAATTTACAGACAACGAGAAAAGTCCTAAATGTGGTGAATTCCCTTTTTCTTACATACAAGCATTCTGTTAGAAAGAAATTCCTATCAGACCCGAAGCCAGAATCAATATGAACCAGATGAATATAAGATTGAATTTTCTCCCCTTCTTTTTAATGCATCGATAAAAGCTGATACGAACTCGACATCTTCAGCCTCACAAATAAAAAGGGAGCTGCAAAGAGAAAACGGCCTCTCCATTGTCTTCTCTTTTAAGCACCAATATCTTATTAAAAAAAACATCTGAGAGAAAGAAAACATGATTTGTGAGTGCAGTAACACCTAAATGGGACCTGTTAATTTCATTTGTTCGTTGTGATCTATTTGCAATCCTAGAATGTTCACTTTTTAATAGAGTTTGTTGGTTTATTGAGAATATTTTGCCAGCTTACAGGACTTGTAAATGCAGCTTGAAGAGTGCTGTACTGACTGGTTTAACATGTCTGAGCAGATAAATAAAATGAAACATGAATTACTTCTTCACTTCTTCAGATATATTTCTGTGACACTGTACGTGGACATTTTATTCTTAAAAGTCTTCATGATTCTGTGTCCAAGTGCATTCAAATATGATTCAGAATCAGATAGGGGATTGCAAATGCTAATCTCCATAGAACCATTAAAGCCATGTGTCTGTCACCTGTTCTTGTTCCACTGCCCTTTTGCATTAATTTCTCATGAAGCTTTGTAAGCAAAGCAGTCATTCAGATGCCTCTTATTCATTCCAGTAGTTCACATAAACGAGTCCCTGTTAGTGTGCTGGCTTGTCTGCAGTTCTTAACTTTTGTATCAGTGAATTATACAGGCAGCAGCTCCCATATTTAACACTGGTTGACTATTTTAAACCTCATAAACACTGTTTGAATACCCCTGTTGTTCAATGAGGCTGATATATTGCCTAGCTTTAGTGATATCAGAGTTGGGATTGAAATTACACCTGAAGACTTGCAGGTCTCAAAGGAAGCTCTAATACCTCACATGAGAGGAACTGGAACAATGGAAAGAGAGTGATGATTGTTGCAGAATTTCTCAAATTGTACCAGATATATGTTGACTTTGAGTCAGCATTTGAAAAACATCCCCCGAGACATTTTGAATTTTGATAGTTCTTAGCTGTAGAAATATGTATTCAGGCTTTTTTTTCCCCTCTTCTGAACATTTCACAACAGATGCTGTAGAATAATGTGTATTGTGAGAGTTCTCACACATTTTAAAAAATGGCAGGCTGTATCTTATCTAAGATGCAGTATACAGCCCCGGCTTAACATAGAACTCTGGAAAGGATATAGCATGGAAAATACCACTTATAATTGTGCTTCTTTCTGTCTACAAGTGTTACTGAAGTCAGTCAGAAATCAGAGTGAAGATAGTGGTTAACTTCATTTCTTTATGGACAAGTTCTGATAAAGGCAATTTTTTGCCTTTCTGTAAAGTTCAATGTACCTCTAGCAACATTCAAAATTAGTACATTGCCTTTAAATTATATTCTAACTATTTCAACTGCATTTATTTTCAGCGCACAACATTACTAAGTAAGGACATTGATTTAGTGGAATTTTTGAATTTTGAATTTTTATATTGTTTATTGCTTATATATTGTCAGTCTGCTTGGTTACATATGTATTGCTTAAAACAAAGAGATAAACTGCACATATACAGCCACCCATCAAACAGAAGTGTCTTCTCAACATCTGGGACCAGCTGAGTTGTGATAGTTTTAAAATAAAATAATCTATTAAAAATACATCTCGAAGAAACAAAACTTCTGTCTTGATAAATTTATTGGAAGTTTAAATATAAGTTACATTGACAGAACAGAGACACAATTAATTCTTTCTTTCAAGATATAAATTAGGGTATTTAATTCAAAGTGTGGACTCCTGAGAAATTTTCAGTTTTGCCACATTAGTGAATAAACAAATGGAACAGAATTAAAACAGTGCCTCATCACTGCAGGATGATACATCACAAAATATGGTTTATTCAATTATCTTGACAACAGAACTACAGTTTTAACTATTTATGATTATGCTTTCATAATATAGTGCTAAATATTTTATAATGTATTTTATGAAAATAACAAAGACTTATAAATTCTTCCCTGCATGCAATAAAACACTGGAGCAGGCTGCTATGAAACCTTGACCAAGAAGCAGGGAACACAGAGACACTTCATGTGCAAATCATAAAGCTCACAGGTTATTAAAATGCAGCCATTTCTATGCAATTTTTGATGAAGCAGCAGTGTGAAGCTCAGTAGTGGAATCAGGTCCATTTTTATCCTTTCTAAGTCAGGATTGTTTAAACGAAGAGTCAAATGCTTCTGGTTTAGAGTGAAACACTGGCTCTGTTTCAGATTTTCTGTGTGCAGACTGGATTATGACAATTGCTCCTGCACAGCTCCAGATAAATTAATGTCTCTAGTTGCCATCTCACATAAGTCATTAGATAAATGCAATTTATTGGCTGGCCAAAGAGCTATAAATAAAGGACTTAAGGAAGAAACCCACCCCACATACATTTATTTTCAGGTCCATGAGATTTGCTTATATTTTAAAATAGTCTCACAATAAAAATGAAGACTCTTAGGCTGGATAAATAGTGGTACTCTGTAGCTTTTTTTTTTCTTTAAATATTACTGCTGTTGCTTTTCTCAGACTTGAAATTTATAAACATAGATATGAGGAATATGTCCAAATTATTCTTGCAGACTTGTGTGAACCAACAGCTTTTACTAAGCATATAAAAAATGAAATAATGAAAACACCTTTACTTCTCTTGTCATTGAAATTGGAATTAGAGCAGGTAAATTGTTAAGAGAAGGAGACCTAAAAAGCTTTAGGAAACGATTTTTATGAAAAAGCATCTTGTGTACCTGATTTATCAGAAAAAAAATTAAAAAATTTAAAAATGTAAGCATTTAAAGTTGCTTACATGGTAAACACAATTGTGAGGCACAAGTCTTACAATTGTATTTATTTGAAACAGAGAGAAGCAAAACTCTCTGCATGACAATTTGAAATAGAATTTTTTATTAGGTATGTCATTTCAATTCTGATTTTTTATAACAATTGAAATAAGTGAATAAAATTAATATATAATGTGACATTTAGATATAGACTTACACTATCAAGAAAAGTTGTTAAAACTGTATAAAGACAGGGAGGGAATATCATCAATATCTTTTAAAAATCAACACTAAAATAATAAAACTATTGATAGTAATTTTAGAAAATATAAAAACCCTGTTAGCATTTAAAAATTTATTTTTTAGAAATTCCAGACTGCTTTAAATATCTTAGTAGTTGAATTGGCTAGCAAAGGTCATCAGCATATATCTTTTTAAATCTGTCATGAATTTTATCTCCAGTCTCCCAAGTAGTTCTTTTGTACCAGGTACTTGTATTTCTAAACCTCTGTTTAGAGTCTGTCTGTATTCCTCAAATCCATAAAGTGTGGGTTGTGTGAGAGAATAGAACTTCACCTCAAAAATTTTCAAATGCATCTGCATCTTATTGTGTTTAAATATCACAATAGCTTCTTTGTACATAAACAAAACTGTCAATACAGTCCCACTGTTAAAAATAATTTAGTGTTGGAAAACAAGGGGGTAGAACCTTTCAATTGTTTTATGTCTGTGCTTATATTGAAAACAGCAAAGATTGTAGGTGGAACCTTTTCTTCACTGTCATGTAGTTTAGGGAACTTTTAATAACTGAGTCTTCTGGAGCACAAGTACTTAGGCAGCCCTGGTAATTCTGTCTTCATTTAGTATTTTTAGGCTGTTTCAGGAAGTCTGTAATCTCAAAGTTTCTGTAGCAGGCAGTTGGTACAGCACATCACAGCTGGTACCTCTCATGGCAAATACAATGGCTTAGGTTAAACACTCCCTTTATTATTTTTTCTTTCTTCCTTCTATTTTTCCTTCTGCATTAAGTAGGTCAAAACATACATTTATAGAACAAATTTAATCAGTTTCACACATAGAAGAACTTTCCAAACAACCTTAACCATTTATTTCTGACCTTCCATCTAACAGAAATCAAATTGTGTATATTGCTTTTTTTCATTTTTTAAAGCATGCTGGGAAACCCCAATCTGGCAGCCTCTGTGAAGGAGCCCATCTGGGGTTCTTTTGCCCAGAAGAGCCTTCTTTAATCTAACTGCGTTCTATATTGGGAAATTATTTTATTTTCTATTTTCAGTTCTTGCATTGGCTTGACCTTGTGTTTCATCTGCCCAGAACTGTTGCTCTTTCCATTTCTAACATACAGAATGTTTGCCATTAACTGTGGTGATGTCTCTTGTGTTTTTCTCATTAATATAAATAATCCTAAATATGACACTAAAATTCTCACTGAGAACTATTTGCATCACCATTCATGACTTGGATTAACACCATATTTTTTACTAGAGCTAAGGCTTCATATATCTACCATATATAAAACCTCTGCATTCAGCCATAGCTGCCAGAGCAGGAACTTCCTCTCTTGCAATGTGTTTATTCTTTATATTGGAAAAAAAAGATGTGAAAACTGGCAGGAAAGAGAACACTAGAAGAAAAAAGAAAAAGTCTTTTTCATACCAGCTAGTGTCCTTCACCCACATATTTCAGTCTAATCTTAAGTCACCCAAATAAGACTGATATGATCTATCCTCAGCAGAATTTCCTTACTGAGTCATAATTAGGGAGGTTAAGGAGAGAATCTGCACAGAATAAATTTCTCCTGGTACTCTGGATGAAATCACAGAGATCAAAGACTCCCAACATTTATCTCTTCTATTTTTGCTGACAGCACAACAACTCACCTGCTCTTTGTTTGACCAGTAGAACTATTTCTCTCCTCAATGAAACCATTTTAGCCCAATTATTTTCTAAGCTTCTGATTTAGACCCATTATCACCTGGTAACTAAAAGCCAAGTGCTGTGAGTGGATTCTGCCAGAGACATTAGTCAATAACAAAAGGCACATGGAAAAGTTCTATACTGCAAAGCTCTAGCTGTAACTTTTAATTTCCAACTTTTTAATTTTAGTCCATAAGAAGTTATTGATATGTGAAATTTCTAATAAAAATAGAAAATAAAATGCTATAACTGCAGTTACCTTACCTGCTGAGGTAGGCCACAGAAAGTGTCAGTCTGGCACTCTGCTATATCCATTCACTCTCTTCCATAGCATTCCAAAGTAAGGGGTTCATTTTCCTTCTGCTAATACTAATGAGACTATTCCTTTGATTTTGCTGGAGGAAGAACTACACCACTGCTGAGGAAGTAATTTAGGTTATTTGTCCAGGAATCTAGATATATTTAAGATTTAAAGAAAGTAATCCAGAACATAAAACTTCTCGAGATTGGATCTTAGCAGAATCAGGGCAAGGTCTGTTCTTTTCAATTCAGAGCAGCAGAAAAAAGGTGTAGTGAAAAGTGTTACAGCAACAATAGATCCGGCCATGTGTTGAGCAGTGCTTTGAACTGAGAAATATGCTTAAATTTGATTCTCTCATTGTGGTAGTAGATTTGGCTATGATGGACTGGGCCTTTTGGATTGGGATAAATTAAAGGATTTCCACCATTGTACCTGTCTTGTTTATTATTATTATTATTATTATTATTTTTATTATTATTATTATTGCCATTATCAAGCTGGTGAGGCTGTCCCAAAGGGAAACGCCCTCCACACGAGACATCTCATTGCTACTATTCCTTTCATTTTCTCCTTGAAAAAGCTCAGACAATACTGTGTTTTCATAAACATGTAATTAGCTCTTGGGGAGTTTTTTGGAAGACCTCAAATGAAAGATTCACCAGGTGTTGATTTGTGGATGAGTAAAGGCTCCAGCAGACAGGGATTTGATAAATACTGTAGGTATTTAGAAAAGTGTTTCCACACTCATGACAGCCATTTTTTGGAATAGTGCCTGAAGGAAATGTGACGAATAATAGATGCCTAGACATTGAATACAGATGAAAAGAAAGCAGTAGATATCATCCTCGTGTGTCTGACATATGACAGAGTTAATGAGGCAATCATCTGTAAACACAAACTGTACCAAGAGTACTCTGCAGAACCTGTATCTCTAAGATTTACTACAAACAGGGTCAGGGACCACTTTCAGGACAGGTTCCACTCATGGGTGTCCTACTCTGTGTCTTACATCATTGCTATCCCTTCTTATTCTGGTTGTAATTTTAAAGTAGACTGGAAGCTTTTAAAGAAACAAGTGATTATTGTTATTTACATGTATTAGGGACAACAGAATAGCCTATTGAATTTCTCTGGGTCTTTTGGGAACTACTGAGAGATAAATAATAAATGAGAATCTTTACACAAAGCAGGTGTATATGTGTAGATACATGTTTTGAATCTAGGAACTCACAGACCACCAGGGTAGGGCTCTTGCAGAGAGGAATTTAATAACCTAGAGATAGTTTGATCACAACCTCTGTGAGTGGGAGTGAAAAATCTGTGTGCAGGTTTGACAGCCACAGCCTTGATGTGGTAACAACCTGGTTTTTGAGAGGGTAAACAAGAAAGGAAAAGTACTGTACAAACATATTTTGAAAGTCATGGGGGTTTTGTGTGTGTGTGTGTATTTAAAGACACAAAATATGTTTATTTTCTCAATACTCAGTATTTCTTTGAAAGCATGATGGTTGATTTGCTGTCCTTCACCTTACAATACCTACATTTTTCTGCCTCGTAAGAATAAATAATGCAATACTACCAAAAAGGAGCTAGTGCTGAGTATAGTCATTGAAAAAGTCCTTTTGACAAAATGACCCATAAGGTCATCTCAAAGAGAGCGCAGTGGAACATGCTCTTCTTTAGAGTCTGTTTTCTTGTGTGTTTTTTTAACATTTTTTAAGTGTATAGGGTTAAGATCTTGTCTATTGGGAGCCCAAGTAATTTTCTAAATTTACCATTGAACATGTAGTTTGAAGAGGCAAAAATGCTGAGTGCTTTTCTTCTCCAATTCGTATCATAAGCAATAAAAAAAGGAAATCTCTGCAGGAAAAATGCTTTATTTTATTCCTTTCCTCCATGCCTTTTTTCCCAGTAGGACTTGGATAGCTGTGCTTTGCAGCTTAATGACACTTCCAGCAAAATCCGGATTTCCAAGCACAGGAAATCAAATGTTCAGGAGTCTTTAGATACTATATTCATACCATATTCTTTACAAGTTGTCAGGAAACTACAAATCACTATTCAAAAAATAACTAGGTCTTCTACTAGTGCTAGTTTTGAGGTGGAGACACAGGTTTTCTTGACTGTGCGGTGAATGTGCAGAGTTAAAACATTTGTCTTGCTGCCACAATTTACCATCTGTCAGTAAAAGCAAAGGTTGAAGGTGGGGAGAAATGCTCTCGATGACCACTCCTTTTACACTTCTTCCACTGTTTCCATAATCTTGCTATAAAACATTTGGCAAAAACAGACTACTGAAAATTGAATATTCTCTAAAACAAATAAAAGAAGAGGAAGAAGCCTGAATGATGACATCTTGTTTAATATTTGCCAGATTTAAGCACAGACCTGTAGAAGAAAATGTGATAATACAAGGAGTAAGAGGAGAGAAAATGTAAGAAGAAATAAAAGAATGGTACTGTGAATTGCAGAAGGGAGGTCTTCTAACAGAAAAACATCTCTTATTTGTGAAAACTTATGATGAATGAAGTGGTGTCTTATTAAAAGTAGGGAAAACTTTGAGTGTTATAGCAAAGAATATAAATAACCTTCCAGTCTCCAGTTTCCAACGATTATCACTACTCTTCCCCAAAACCCCCAAAATTATCTCCTTTCCTTCTTTTTTCCTTCTTCTTTCCACTAAAACTATTTGTAATGCCCTTCTTCTCTTCAGTTGCCTTTTTCCTATATCTTCATGCACTTAATTGAGCTATCAAACTAGAACATAAAGCACATGGGAAAAAATAAAATTCAATAGAGATCAAAATGACAAGGTGTAATCTGTGCTACATTTTTCAAATATTGTAAACTTTTAATTTACCTTACTCTACTTCTGCTTAGTTTAAACTTCCAAAATTGGAATAAGATAGAAATATTCAATCTTGCTATATTTTTTGCAAGATGTCACATTAATTACAGTGGAAAAGAAGGCACCATATAACTCTGAGTATATATTCAAGAATATCAGATAAAGAAAAGCTGCTATTCAGTCTGAGCAGCACCAGCTCTGCCATATCTGCAGGCACTAGTGACAGGTGCTATCTTTAGGTTACTTTGTCCTGGAAGTTCAAGCCACTCTTTGATTCCTTTGAAGGCAGCAATGCCACTGTACATGACTTCAGTGAACTTAGCTGTCTTGAGAAATATTCTTGGAAATAAGAACTATTCTCTCTGTGGTTGGCAAAATTTTCAGAATACAATAATGACTTCTGTGGTTGCACTTTGCCCCTAATTTATATTTAACAACTTTGAGCTTCTTTTAAGCAGTCCTCTGAATAGGTTTGACCAAAATATTTTTTTTTCAGTGAAATGACTATAACAGAAATATCCTTTCTAAAATCTATTTATTTAAAATGTAGAACTTCATTTTGAACCCTTTCATGTGTCTAAGTGCATATCTGTCTATACACAGACACTCTCACATAGATACACCTCTACTTAAAAACTATATTAGGATCACCAGTTAGTTTCATACTGTGGAAGCAATGAAACATTTGAAAGGCTTTTGAGATATTTGAAGCTAAAGAAGCAAAGTAATTAATGCAATTACATATATCCATGGCTTCAGCAGTTTTCTTTTATCATGATAAAATGATCCTGTTTCAAAAGAGAAAAAGGGGGAGAGTAGGAGAGGAGTATTGTCAGCCTCAGAATTTGATTCAGCAGCAAGCAATGATTATATATAAACAAACATTATGGATTTTTTTTTTTATCATCTAAAAGTATAGAGCCAGGGAATGTTGGAGCATTGGAGGGCGAATGCATAAAATATGGTTTTGATCTTTGATAGAAAAGTACTCACACTGTAAGAATGTAAACCAGTGGGCTTATAAATTTCTAGATGACAAACCATATCACATGGAGTTATTGAAAAAGGAAGGGAAAAAAAATCAGAAATCAGTATTTGTAACTGGGAATCATATCCATGCAGTGAGGCTGGTGGATTCAGAACAATCTGTACAGACTCTGTTGCTGTCCATGCTCTGCAGGTTGCTCTGGGCAGGAGTGTGGAGTGTTCACCTGACCTTTCTTCTAGATTGCATATTCACATTGAATGATTGTAATAATCTTATTTATTATTTGATTAAAATATATTTTATTCAACAGCTTCTGACCCAGGACAACAATTAAAAACACGAGAAAAAATATACATAGGAATTGAAGAACAAAGTCCTAACAGGAAACTTACTGCAATTTTTCCTTTCTCTCTTACTCCTTTACAACTATTCAACATCCATTTTCTGTTCTTACTCACTTTGAGAAAATGTCACTGTTGTGCATAATTACTGCCCCATTTTACTGCTTTTATGTTTCACTAGAGATGTATTGCCTTCTTCCTGTACATTGCTCATGATAAATCTTAGACTTCCAAAACTACTGCTGTATTTGACTGCTGAATTGCTTCCTTTGTTTTCCCCCCATTCTGCATAAGAATGAATTTGCTTTCAAAAAGATAGTGAAAATTTTTCCACTAATAGCCTTAGTCCTTTACCTGGTGTCCTTTCATCTTCAATTTGCTGTTTTGATGAAATTCAACCACCTGAATATATATTATTTAGTTTTTTTGACTGCTAACAACTTCGTTGTAATCCTTTGTTTCAAACCTCCAACTGGTATATAAAAGTTTAATTTTTTTCATAAAATCAGTGATATGTTAACCTGTTCCTTGAAGTTCTGTGAAATCTAGCTGGAAATGCAGCACAATAACTCTCTCTTCAGGTTATTCTTTGATGTTACCTCAGCAAAATAATTTTTTACACATATGAATGTTTTTTCCCCTTCACATCAAAAGAAGACTCAATCAGTCATCAGCAATGCATAATCACTGATTGTTGAGAAAGTACACAAATATTAATATAAAGAACTACGTTGATATCTTTCACCACCTGTTACAGTAATTTAGATGGTTTTTCTTACTCCTATGGAATACTGTAATTCAGCATTATATATTATTTTGTAAAATTTCTTATCTATTATTCATTTTTTTTGATTCTTAAGCTAAAATGATTGACTGCTCTTACAGTTTGGCAATTTGTAAAACGTATTTGCTTTAGAAAATTAAATTATGCTGCCTACATATGCCTTAGGTGTGTCTCATGAATTCTGGATTTGGCTTTTGAACATTTATTAAAAGATTGTTTTCCTGAGTCACATTTCCATATAAGAACAGTTAGATATAACAAAACTAGCCTGGTTTACAATTGCTGTAATTGAAATTAATATCCTATTAACATTTCCATTTTATCAGGACTCAGTTTTTGCATTAACTCTCTTGGCCATTTTTATGTTGCATTTTCAGATTTCAATGTGTTGTATAATTCTTTAGTCTCTTGAACTTAATGCTAAGAAAAAACATAAAACTTAATCTCATCTTCAGAGACTCATTTTAGCCATTAGGATTAGATGAGAGTTTTGTAATCCTCCAGAGACTGTTCTTCTTTGTTTCCATTAGTGGTGTTGGCAAAAGCTTATTTTTGTCCTTGCGTTCCATTCAGTAAAAAGTCACAAACAATTCTGTTATTTTAGACTTTCTCAAAGCATCACCAACTGTTGGAGCATGTAGGAGCTGCTGGAGGCTCCACCATGGGCAGCTGTATGTCAGCTTAGACAAGGTTTTGTTAGGCCATAGAAACCCCCTGCTCCATCAGGTCTGGCTCTGCCTAATTCCAGTACAATAAAGCACAAAGATGAAATGCAATCCCTAACAGGGCTGCATAATGCATTTCCTTTTTGTTCTGTCATACAAATCTACATTTCCATGGCTCAGGCACTAACTCCTCTGGTTTCTATTCTGTCATGTTTCACTCATGATAATATTTATCTTCCTCATAAGATAATTTATGTTTTGTGGATGGCTCTGGACACTAATTTTCTCTCAGCTCATTTTTTCCTTTTTCTTGTTTGCACAAGCGTTTTTCCTATCTATTCTTCGTGGATTAGATTTATCAAATCTCAATCCTGTTTATCTCCTTAAAATAATTACTCCATTTTGTTGATAAATCTTTTGAAATGAAAGGCCAAATATTAATGTAATGTTTCAGATGAGACCCACTCAGTATTGCATGGAAGAGTGAAATTGCCTTGATTATTTTATGAATGATGTTACTGTTACCACATCACATTACAGCATTTCCCTCTTCTTTCAATCCCCATTCACTTCTTAGACTTAGAAAATTTGTCAACTCCTGTGAACTCCAGTTCAATAGCACCGCATATTAGTAATTTTAGTTTTCGTTATTCTTTTTATTATTCTTCTTTAGTTACAATTGTTTTTAGCAAGGATAGTATCAGAAATATTCTGTTAGAAGTTCAGCATTCAGGTAATGCCTGAAGATCACAGCACAAATATCAGGTCAACAAAACTATTAATTGAAGTTGAGTTCAGAAATACTAAGCCCTTTACCAATTATTCCGTTTCTGATTTGCTGTGGAATGGGGTTCTACATCCAATTCCTAATTCTCCCAAACTCTTTTTTTTAAATATTGGTTGTAATACAAATACTGAGAGTTAGCTTAAACTCTGAGGATCTAATTCTAATTTATCTAATGTCAACTATATGGAAGAAAATTAAATACCTGTAGTTCTCTCTGGTCTCCATCGTCTTATCTCAGCTGCCTGTTACCAGGAAAGTTGCAAGCTTGCTTGAATTTGTCAGGTTTTGAAACTAGACTTAAGCACAGAGCATAGGCACAGTTCAGAATTAGTTGTACATATTGTTGTTACAAAAATATTTGTTTCACGAATTTGCAGCAGTTCTCTTACGAATGATATAACAGAGCTCCCTGAAATGCATTCAGTAGTCAGAGCTCAAATATTATAGATTTATGCAGTAACCTTTCTAATAATTTCCAATAATTTTTTGTCTCTAGTTGCTCTTGTTTTTCTATAGCAAAAGTCAGTCAACACTGAGATTCGAACAAAAGAGGGACAAATTTGCCTCTGGCCCTCTTCCCCCATATAACTAAAGCTGTAAACTTTGCCTTGTACTGCTGCCAAATTACTTATTCAACTCATATGCAAAGACTGCATGAAAAATATTGCAATTTAAAATGCCCTTCTTTGCTGTTTTCTACGTGTGCAAGTCTGCCCAAAGGAAGTTTTATTTTTACTAGATTTCAATCACAGATATTTGGAAGGCTCTAAACAATGTGCTAACATTGTTTGGCTCTAAGCTTAAAAGTTTAGAAAGTAATGTGTGGTTGAGATGCTGTCTCAGCTTCAGAAAAAATTGGGATGATCCAGAGATACACTGAATTCAAACCTGGGTAGGGACAAGAAGTGCTGCAAATATCTGTCCCTGTAACACTGCTTAAAGATCAAGAAAACGGTGTTCAATCAGAAACTGAATCTCAGAAGCAATGCCTAACTTAAGCAACTCAAAATCTCGGCAGCACTTGTGCCTCATGACAGAAATGCAGAGGATACTTAAAAAAAAAATAAAGGAAATCATGGCCTCATTCAATCTAATAGATTCATTATTATGCTTACAGTTTCATAACGTGAGCTTTCTTTTCAGAAATAATACATTTCCAAACCCTTTTTCAATCATTTATTCTCCTCAGTATTTTTATTAAAGTTTAAAGAGGAAATATTAGGTACTTTTGTTCTTTACACATTTTTTTTTTTGTCAGCAGAGCTGCATCCATTTTACAGTTGTTTTCAATATACAGTAATGCTGATCTCTGCAAAGAGATGCAAGGACTTTCTCCTTCCCTTCCCCAGCACCCCAACACCTCATCTTGACCTTAAAATAAAGATTAATAAAAAGCAAGCCTTGTGCTCCTGAGGGTTAACCAGAGAGAGTTTGGATTTCTGCTCATCAGAAAATACTGAAATCCAGATTTCTGGAGGCCATTAATTTCATATACCTAATAACAAAGTTAATCCTCTGAGATGCTCTAAATACATCCTTTTAAAAATCTTGACTTAAAGTTCTTAGTTTTACAAATACTTCTGTATGCACCAAGCTTTAGTCTTACAGGATTCCAACCATATTCATTAGCAAAGGACAAAAGTTACCAAAGTCAGGGAGGCTGTGGAAGGGAGTTTTTATTCTTTCAATAAATATGTGTGATCATAACATAAAAGTAGTATTTACTGAGTGGATAATAATGGGAAAAATAAGTATTCTCAGTTTCAGGTACCATTTTATTATTATATACAAAACATATTTATTGTGATACATAAAACAATGAATGCATGTAAGAGGCAAGCAGAGTGAAAGGCTCCACTATTCCATATTGAAAAGATCCAGAGGAAAAGACAAAGAGAAAATCAAACAAATTAAGAAATAGTGATCAATTAAAAATTAGTGAAAACTATATTTTTGAAAGATGGAGTAGCTCTCCAGTCTTTGATAGAACTATTGTTATATGCCTTCTAGCCACAATTGAAAAAGTTGTTTCTCCTAAATATATGCGTGTCTGGGTTTATATATTATACAGAAGGACAAAATTGAAGTTACTGTGGTACAAATTAGCTGGAAGCAAGTAAAGCCTTTCAGGAAAGTTAACACAAGACTTGCTTTATAAAAATGTGATCATTAACACCACCTTCAAAATTTTTCCCACAAAAAATGTCCACCTGACAGTGGATGGATGGCATCCTGATACTCCTTTTCCCATTCTGCAACAAATTCAGTCTGCTTATGGAATTGTTTAAAGCAAAATCATTATTCTTCTTCTTCATCCACTTTTCTTAGACTCTGTTGGTAGTTGCCCATTTACGTGTTCTGTCCTCACTTTGAGTTTATAAATACCTATAGTGAAGAATTTTTGTTAATTTGGTGTCTAGCAAAATGGGTCCTGATTTAGCTAATGCTTCTGGTCACTGTAGAAAAAATAAGAGATATTAATTGTTTTATTTGTGAGGATACCTGCAGGACAGCAAAGCCAAACCTTCACAGAATCTGAACTACTCTTACATCTGTAAGGTGGACGCCTAAAATATTTGAATTCTAATTCAAATGTTAAGACAAGAAATAGATAGCTATGTGGTAAATCAGAAGGAGGGTTAAGAGGGAAGATGCAACCTCCAATTGAGCATTTTAAATTCTACTTAGTTTTGATTTAGCATGACCTTAAAGTGTGTTAATAAAGCAACAGCATCTCTGAAAGTGTTGATAATTTTTCATATCCCTTATGAAAATAAAAAATGGGCTGAGGCTATGGGCTATGTCATTTTTTGGGAAATTAGATAAATCTTAAACTTTATCTTCTGACTGCCTACTTAGGTATTGCAGTTGCCTCTAAGACATTAATCTATTGTAAAGAAGATATCATCTTTCAGGAGAAACATGTCGAAAATATTTTGATAAAGTATTTATAATCCCTAAAAACAGATGGCTGTTCCATAAAGATTGTCAGCTGAGAAGATTTGCTGACAGAAACATGTTAAACAACTTTAAATTTTTTGAGGGAAGAACTTGCACCACAAAATCAGATGCAATCTTCTATTAATCAATCACAGCCGGTTGATTTTTTGACATCAGGACCATGCTGGATGTAATTTGATTGTCTTGCACTTCTTCTGATTAATAGTACCTGGGTAAGCTGAAGCTTGATGGAGAGATCACTTGCTCAAAATATAGATAGGATGAGGAGAGAAGAAAATAATTTGTTATGTAAAGATAAAGGAAAATCTATGGGATTTTATTCATACATAAGAACATTGGTTTTGTTTTGGCTGAGACAATAGTAGCTAGCATTTAAGCTTTCAGAAATAAAGTACAAATCCCTCCAAAGAACACATATTATATGAGCAGTTTATATTATTTGAAATTTCCCATATTCTTGAGTCTTTTTAGTATGCATAAAGTGCTTTTTTGATGGAAAGAAATACACATGGCAAGGCAGGGCTTAGTAAATTGTTGTAATACTGCAGTGATTCCCAGTTGAAGAGCTCAAGAGGATCATATAATCTAGAGTGCAGAAAGACAAGGGGAGACTGAGAAACACAGTCAGAAGAACAGCTGCTGGCAGATCTTCTCCTCCTTAACATGTTATTTATTTATACTTGATAGTGGAAATCGTGCTGTTCCAAGAATGCTGCTGCCTCTGGCCTCTTCTCAGCAGCACTTCCTCAGCTCAGCAGTCTCTCAGATGTCAGCCTGGCACATTCCCAATTCCAAATCTGTCATTCATGTTTCTAAAATGGTGGTGGTTCTCTTCCAGGTGGATTAGAGACAATGATTAGATGAATGAAACAGCCAAACTAAAAATGAATGAATATTCAAAATACTTAGTCCATGTTGGTACCTTCCAAAATACATTGTATAGTCGCTGCTGACGTTGCACAAATTAAGTTTTGATTGTAAAATTGATGCTGGTTTTATTATAGCATCAGTGAAAAGAAACAGATCTATAGTGCAAAAAAAGTATTAAGTTGCTCTGAGGCACTTCCACTGTTTTTTTGCTCATGCTCTCCTGATACCAGGAAAAGAGGGAGGAAATGCTGTAAATGTGGTGAACAAAATTCTCTCATTTTTATCTCGCTAGTGACCATGCCAGAAACTGTCTATTATCTTTGGGTTAATTATGGATAGGAATCCTAGTAAATTCTACTGTGATCTGATTAGATTTTTTCTGGGCTCTGGTGAGAGTGCATTGGGTATAATTGAAGGGCTTTATATTTTTAGAAAACAAATATTACCAAGAATTGCCTAGCAATAAAAGAATCCGAATTTCCAGATGAGACAAATTCAAGTAGCAAAGTCTAGCCAAGTGTTTGAGAGAAGCTTCTTTGTTAAGCAGTCACTGAATACACATTGGATTTGGAGAAGAAAAAGGGGATCCTACAAAACTAATTTTGGCAAAGATATCACAAAATTATTTTTATTTTTCTCAATTTTTAACTAAAGTAGAAAAGTGTAACTAAGCTTTTAGAATTTCAAATTACTTTGTTGATTTGGAAAGAAAAATATATTCTAGAGATGCATAGTAAAGCATAAAGAAAAAAATGACAAGAACCATTATATGTTAAGAATCTGTAAAGATCTAACCCAAAGGTACGTAAGAAAAAAGTGAAAAAACCCAGGAGTATCATTCAGTCAGAATGATGTAAATACTAAAGATGTAATAGCTATGACTCACAAAATAATTGCATATTTTGCATTTGCCTTTAAAACCGACAAGGCAAGAATTGTACATTAAAAACCAATGAGAAATAACATTCCACACTGATTTGAGGATGTTGAGAGGCAGAAGGTATTCAAGGCAGGTTAGCCCTCATGCACACAGCTTTCTTTTTCCTTGTTACAGTCTGGAGGATGTCTGTAGCACAACTGCCCTTGTGCCCCTGATTCAGAGCCCATATTACCTTGTACCAACTTATTCCAGGTCTACTCTACAAATGCTATGATGGCAACATCACCTTGCTGGTTTTGACCATTTAAACTTAATTTGTGTGCCTGTCCTGTGTTGCTTGTGTGCATCTGCCTACATACAAAATATATGATGTATTATTTATAGCACTCGGGATTATGATCACTGAACGAGGGGTAGTAGGCTCATTTTGTTCACGCTGTAAATACAGAATATTTAGATGTAGGATAAGTAGCATTGCTAACCTGAGCAAGCTGTAAATCTACACTAGAATACAGCTTCTCAAAGTGCATTGTGGCAATGAAACTCGAGTTGAAGCAATGACAAAATGCAGTGTAGGAATAACCTCTGTTGATAGACAGGATTGTGCATGAAGAGCTATATAATTTCAGACTGCAACAACCAAACATAGTTTAGGGAGGTACTTACACAGACTTGCAACAAGTTCTAGTATTTATTGTCTATGCTTCAGTTTAAGAGCTGAGTGTGCTCTCAGCCAGAGGATAGTTTACTACAGAAAATAATTGCAGAATTATGGTAATAATAATGGGGGTGTTCATAGTGGTTTGTGAGACCACATGCAGAATTCCTACAGAATCAAGACAATCTTGCCAACATGAGAAATGAAAACTACCACAAACTAAAAAGGTTGGTGGCAGTAGGCATTTGCTTCAATACATTAAGCATGCTTTCATTTACACTTATTATTGTAACTAATAATAGATTCTAATAATCAGATTCTGTAATCCATTAGTCCTGACTAAAAGTTACTTTGAATGGATTTCTAATAAAGATACTGTTTCTTTCTTTCTTGTTTTCTTCCTTTCTTGTTTCCTTATGCTTATCTTTCTTCCTCATGTTTTGGATATCTTTTAAAGAGCACCACTAGTAAGTTGTAGATACACTTTGGGTGTCTGCCAGGAACAAGGTAGAACATTGGTAGATAAATAAGCATTTTTGCATCTGACCTACCTTCTTGATTCTTAAAAGGTATTTTTGATCTGCAGCAAAATAAATATTTGAAGTTCTTAATTATAATAAAAATGAAATTATTTTAATTAATGTTATCTCATGAAAAATAAACTTAACTAAAAGACAGTACATAACTCCTCAGTAGTGTTACAGAAGCAGACATTCTTCAGTTCCCATTCTTACTTTACACTTATCTCTGTATCTGATTTTCACACACCATAAAATTTGTGTATTACTAAGTCAGATGTCAGATGTTACTGCATTATGGTGTTCCTACATTTAGATAGAAAGATGGAAAGCATGAGATATTCCTACAGGTACAAATGGAGCACAATGGTACAAAATCTAAATCATTTGCTGTCAGAGTGCAGTTTGATCCATTGCTGTAGCACTCTGAAGTGCAAACATACAAGAGAAAATGTATTAAACATATATGCTCATAATTGTTTATTTTCCCATCATTTAACAGAAACCCTAGGGGGGAATCAATTACTTGAACAATTAGCAACTTAATGCTGTGGGCAAGGTTTGCAGTGTAACCCAGTGGAAGTGATCCTGCTCTCAGTGAGGCCAATGTGAAGTTTGGCATAAGATTCCACAGCACAAGCAGTCAATACAGTATTTGACACTCCTACAGTAAATGCAAATTCAAAACCTTCATTTGTATGCACACGAAGTCTTTTACAAATGTACTGGATAGAACTTAAGCACTGCTTTAGGTACTCAATTATCTACATATATAATGACCTTATTGTTTCTGATTGATACTGATATCAGCATAGAAAAAAAGTTATTTGAGGCACATGAAAGAACTCCTGTTTCCAAAATAGAATGAAACTTAATATTTTCTGCATTATAGTATAAATTTATGGAACTGACCTGAGTGGACTTCAGGTAGCTTGAGAATATCTGGAGCTGTCAAATATTTGCATGTCAAGACCTCAATAGACTCATTATCAAGAGATGCTTGTGTGGTTTATTTCATTTCTGCCAGGGGTTTATGAAAGGACTTTTGTGTCCTATTAATTCCATGTTTGCTAGTTAGTTTTTGAGTTACACAATGTATTTGAGGTTTTGGAAGGACATTCAAAGTAATGAGGGGAAAGGAATTATGCCTGTGATGTGAGAGTTATGGCTTTCACTCACCTATGATTTTTCCTATCATCACAGTATAGTTCTCCCTTGTTTTAATTTTTTGCAGCTTAGGCCATCACTCTCGAGTCACAGCTCATACACAGTGCCTGTTCAGCACTGTACATTATACTTAACTATACATTAAGACATAGTGATTGCAATATTTTAAAATTATAGTGAATTTAATGAGCAGGTAGCCTGAAAATAAGATGGTGGGGCACTGGCAGAGGTTGCCCAGACAAGCTACAGATGCTCCATTTCTTCAAGGCCAGGCAGGATGAGGCTCTGAGCAGCCTGGTCCAGTAGAAAGGTGTCCCTCTCCATGGCAGGTAAATAGCTGGTCTTTAAAATCCCTTCCAATTCAAACCATTCTGTTAGTCTAAGAAGGAGTGTTATTCTCTTCCATTTTAGTGTTCTGCATCTTATTAAACCAAGGAAGTTTCACACTGTTTATTGGAAGGCATTGCTCTTAAATTATTGTTTGCTTTTAATTATCTGTTTCTTCTCTGTTTATTTTGTGGTATTCAAATATAGAAGATATTTTTCTCTTTTTAGTGTCAGAAAATGTATGATGACTCATTGCATAATGCTTCTCCTATAATTTTAATGTGATATTGTCTGTTTTCTGAATCACTTTATGTAAGATAGAGGAAATTACTTACATAAACACATTCCTAGCAGCCTTAGGTAAGGATTATAGACCCAAATCTGATCCGGTTGTAATCAAAGACAGCTTAAGCCTGTATTCAGAGTTACTCAGTTCTTTAAGAGGAAATATAAATATCTGTTAGTAATCTCTGTGTGTTGAATCATAGGATATCTCACCAGTTCAACTCCTCAGCCTTTTCTCTGAGCTGAACACTCATCTGTGTTTAACATTCTGCTCCCTAGAGGCTGTGTCTGCATGCTATGCAAAGTATTTTTCAAGAACAGTTTATACACTGTTCTTGGTCTGGTGATGTGACTTACATAATCTAGATTGCAATAATATTTCTTAGCTTCTTAAAAAATGTTTTGATATCGTATGAATACTTGAAGAAATGGAGGTTAAGGCAGGAAAAATGTGACAGGCCAATTTCTCAACTGCAACTTGCTGTCTGCTGTTTACTTTCTGACACTTTTTACAAGAACTAAATAAATAAATTGTCACACAACAGGAAACATTAGTTTCTACGTGAAGTGAGGTCATCAGTACCAAGGCAGCATGAAATGCTTTTGTCCTTAATATTCAGTCAGTGAGGGAGCTGACATTTCTCCAGTGGGAAACATCATTTTTGCAGAGAGCTGCCTGTACAGAAGCACGGGAAATTAAAGAGAAAATCAGTTATTGCATAGTCATACCAATAATGATGAACATTCAGTTGCAATCCTGAGCAGCTCCTCCAGGGTTTTCTGGGACAACAGGCAACATTATGTGTAAATTGGGATTTACAATGATGACCCTTGGTATGTAGTCAGGTTACACTTGGTTGAATGGAGACATTAATACCTAAGTGTGGTGCACTGCATCTCTGACTGAGAAAGGACTGAGAGACACATTTGTTTCCATGTAGACACACACACTTTCAGAGAATTATAATGTAAATTCTTCTTACTGTCAGTGGAAGATTGCTGTATAACACATATTCTGCTTCTAGAAAAAAAAATTGCAAGCAATAGGTCACCTTCTGCTTCTGGAAAGAAAAGTTCTATGGCAACAGGAAGCCTATCCTAAGAGAATTTCTCCTGATATTCAAATGCTTCCTGTGCTAAATAAAACCCCTTATTTCTACAAATAACCTATATAATTTAAATTTTTGATCACCTTTCTTTTTATTATTGTCCTTCACATCTCACAAACTTCTAGTGTCTCCCTGTAGTTGTTACTGTGCTAGACTATACTTAGCTATAACCTTTTTTCCCACAAGTTTTGAGAGGCAATTTTTTAGAGTTAAACACACAAACACCACCACATGCAATGTATAAAATATAGCACAGCCAGTGATTTCCTTCCAAGCAAATATTCTTTTGTTAGTGTATCTCAGGATAAATAAGTAGATGTATATGAGGGGATTGACATTAATAACTCACTGCACAGAGGTGTAAATAACAGCACAGAATCAATGTCAGAAGAGTATAGTCTAGGTGACAAAAGGAGTAGGCCATTCAGGTCTCTTATTCATGCAGATTGCTGCCTGACAATGAATATCTGTGTCATGAAAAATGTCTTCGAATCCACATGTTTCTGTTTTAAACAACAGTCATTTAGCAAAACATTTATTAAGAAAAAGTAATATCTGTTAACTGATTAAAATACTACCAAAATTAACACGCAAGCAGAACTTTACTGCCATAACAATGAAAGAACCCAACAACAACAACAACAATGAAAAACCAGATCTGGAATTGCAGAGAAAAACTGTGAATCAAAGATGTATTTACCTTGGATAAGAAATGGATATAATAGTACTGCAGCAATTACTTTAGGAGAGGGTGCATTGTTTCAGACAAAGACCAGAAACTGTGGTTAGGTTCTAATGCTTGCATATGACATGTATCAGATTATATGACAAATTATAACATTGCTCTTTGCAAAAGCCTGCTTCTACTGATTGCATAAAATGCTTCCTGCAGCCAGCTGGCATCTGCAACAAAGCCATATGAGTACATAGTTTGATTATTTATTCCTTTAGAGGATGACAGATTATGACAGTGCACAGGCACTAATTGAGAACTTATTTAGACCTAGATTTTGGGTCTTTTGGACCCAAGTGCCCTCTTTTAGACAGAAAAAATAATGGTCTGAATTCAGGCAACTTCTTGCATAAGCCATGTGCTTGTGTGAGGGTTACAGTAGGAAATACCTCCACTGGGGCAGTTTAACTTCGGCAAAAAAATATGTTGTATTAACAGTGAAATACTCTTTGTCATAACAAGAAATACGAAATTCATTTATAAGTAACCAGATAATGCCAGAAAATTGTTGGTTTTTTTCGGTTGTTTTTTTTTTTTTTTTTTTTTTTTTTTTTATGAAATAATGTTTAGAATTTGGTACCTCAAATATAAGCTACACCATTCGCTTTAGTTAATTCACCCAACTTTTGAAACAAAAGTCAAGACCAATATCCCATCCAGGTGAGTGAAGAATGGCCAGAGAATTGACTGCATTTGTAAAAGAATCATGACATTACTACTATCCACTGATGAAGAAGGGGCTGAAGAATGGTCAGGGAAGCAGGCTAAAATATAAACAGCCTCTCAAATTCAGAATACAGGTAGCAAAATTTACTTTTTAAAGATGATCTAATCTGACAAGCTTTGGTCAATCATCACTGTGTGTGCAGAAATTAATATTTTCCTGTAGCCTTTTAGGAGGGCAGCAGTTTGCAGTGCTTTTAAGAGCTGTTATTTTTTATCATATCTGTAAGAATTGTGCCAATACCATTAACCTTTTGGAAATTCACTCCACACAAATATGTACATTGTGTTTCACAGGTAACTTTTCTCAATAGACAAAATTTGTCTCTTTTAAACTATATAAGTTTGAAGATCTTTCCTCATGACTTATTGCTTAACCCATAAAGTCTTTTCCTCACACACTGCCCAAGAAATTACCTACAGTGAACGAGACACAGCTGAATCCAAAAGATTCTCTACTCACTCACTGCATTTGTTCATGGTGTTTTCCAGTCGTGACAGTTCACAGAGCAATGGGTCCATGCATGTCCCAGGAGAGACCCCAGTCCATTTAGAGGGGAATGGCAATTTATCCAAAGCCCTGATTCATGCCTTTCCATAGCTCTGCAATGATCGTGTTCATTCACAAAGGCTGTTACTGTTTAAACCACATATTACTTTAAGAAGGCATAATTAGTTTGGGTTTGGGTATTTTTCCCCCAGAAAAGTCAAAACATGTTTTTTATGTGCACAATTGTGAGGGATTTCATAAGACTCTCTGTGCAGTACTGGCTTTCCAAGGAAGATCTTTTCATATTTTTTATTCGATCCTAATTATATAAAATAATTTTACAGTGATTATACGTTATATTGTGTGTTTCATCCTTATTATCTGCCTATCTAGCTACCTTATCTATCTATCTATCTATCTATCTATCTATCTATCTATCTATCTATCTATCTCTCTATCTACCTATCTATCTATCTATCTATCTATCTATCTATCTATTTTTCTATCTCCTTAGACCCCTCCATGTGACAAGTAGTAATAGTTCGTGTAATACCAATTGTATATAAACTTGAGAAACTGAAATGGAAGATAAATTAAATACTTCTATTCTCTTTCCTTGCTTATCTCCACCCCCTCTTTGCTCTGTAAATTAATTATATGCATGTATTGCATCCCAAGAAAATGGTTTGGTTATTTCAATATTTGATGTCTTTTAATTATGAAAATGTTCTTTCCTTCAAATTCTTGGAAAATAAGTACAAGACTTTAGTCTATTTGCAGTGCTTTACTATCTAAATTTTAAGCTGGAATGAAAAATGGATTGCATCTGCTGCAGAAGTCAAAACGTCAGCAGCTAGAACTTCTGGGTCTTATGAAGGCAGATTAATTTCAGATGAGATTATTGTGAATGCAAAGCCTTTTAGAAAAAAAGGAAGAAGAAAAAAGAGAAAATAAAAGCCCAAACAGCAGATTAAATGCTGATGAGGGGGTAATTGGCACGTGATCTTTTCTACCCTCAAGCACTCGTGGTACTGTGCTAACAGGATGCTTCCATTCATTAAGGGAAAAGAAATCCATATACTGTTAGCTGTCATTATACCATATTAGTCCAAAATAATAGTAACAGAAGCTAGAACTGCCTTATGGTTTTATTTCTCCTCCTCCCCCGATGTGTTATACAAACTTTGGCTTTGTAAAAAAATAAATAAAACGAGGGCAACCATGTAGAGCCTTACTCAGAACACTGGATTGTATGTGAGTATGCTTGTTTTTTCAAGTGAGGTGTACTTTGTCCTTGTGATCCTTGTCTGTGATTCCACACTTGGAATGGTTTCTGCAAAAATGGTCTGTCAGTTTTCATATCAGGTATGCATTCTTTAATTTTTAGGGAATTCTCCTTTGTTATAGTCAACATTGTAAGCCCAGTATTTATTAATAAGCCTCTGTCACTTTTAAGAAGCAACTGCTATCTTTATTAATGTCCAAGAAATTTATACCCACAGAATGAAAACATAACTTCAGGTGCCTAGGGGATGAAGGCTGAAACAGATTTCATTACCTATAGATGAGTTTCAGAGATCTTCCAAAAATTGTATCAGTATTAAAAATCACCATGGAAACAGAAATTATGGTAATTCAAACCTTTAGAAATAATGAACACTGCAGCATTTCCAGCTTCCACCTTGCCCCTTCCACAATTCTTTTGCTGTCGTGATTTTGAGACCCAGGTTATTCAAGGGTGCAGTGAAATTTCTCACCCAGGGATCTGACCTGTCTTTTTTACCCCCTTTATATGGTGCTGGGGCTGGCAGGTGGGATAAGTACTAAACTGTGATCCCACACAGACTGCTCAATGGTTTTACCCTTTGACCAGCTAATCTGGTTTGTGAATAATATCAGTATCCACTGGAAGTGATTTTTTTAGTACTTACAGAAACAAACAAACTTTGCATGAGCTAACATACAACTGAGAAAAAATGGTCTTATTTATCTTCTTGAGGAAGCACATATAAATAATACTAGTGAGTGTTTATGACCTCACTTTCTTAAGTAATTCAGCTGGCCAGCCATAGCTGTCCAGAACAAATAATATTTGGCTGTTTATAGATTTTTTTTTTCCTAGCTAATGAATTAGATTTGCATTCAGAAATATATACATATTAATTAACTTTTTGTAGTGAAAACCGCTAAGATTTTTTTTCTGGATCAATTTTTCCAAATATCATGCTTTATTACAACCTAGTACCAGATTTTGCTTTTGCACCCATCTAAAAGATCTTTGTTAAGCAAATGTACCCCAAATACATTCGGTATGATAAACTAAATTTGGAAGTTGTCTGAGAAATACTGTGAGGCACTGTACTGTGAATCCTTTACAAGCTAAAGTGATAATACTGTAATTTTAGGATGGTAAAGAAAGTGTGAGCCGTGAGACTCTTGGGAAAGTCTTCAACTGGAACTGTTTAAGCTTCCAGAGAAGGTAGATAAATAAATTCTTGTTATATGTGTTACCTTTATGTGATTTAAAGGATAATACCAGATGCACTGAGCCCCAAAACAAATATGTTCTGTAAACAAACAGAAAGAAAGAAACAAGCCAACCTTCTGCTAAGTCCAAGGTTCAAAGCATACTGATTTTGATTCTTAAAAACTAGAACTCAGTCATAGAAAATAAAATGTTAACAAAATGATGAAAATTAAGTTCTCATTTTACTCTTTAACAATAAAACAAAAAAGGAAGTACTACACATTTTGATAATTCTTAAGGACTAGGAATTAATTTTTTTTTACTCCTAAATACTGAACAGTCTTTTTAAAAGAAAAAGAACCTCTATACACTTTTCTACCATGTTTTCTGTTGCAGCTACTCTTCCAGATAGAATTTTTTGAGGTTTGTTACTAGTTCAAATTTTGTGTCAGTATTTAAAAACAGGAGAATTTTCAACCCAGGAGCATTTTCAGCGTCTGCTTTTCATAGCTGATATCCTCTGGCTCCATAACTTTAATTCCCTGAAAGCTTCTGTTGGCCAGGTTTCACACTGACTTGTTTGAAAATTATGGAATTTGCACACTCTGGGTGGGACTCCGGGGACTTGTATTTTCCACTTTCCCTCTGCAAAGAAAAACTTGCATTGAGTCTAGTAATATATCACTGTATTACAACCATCAGGGCATTTAATTTACAACTTAAATCAGTTGGGACTTGCTGATGCTAGACAGTAATATACTGTCAGTTTTAAACCCCTGGATATTGCAGCTCAGTGTGCAATGGGCTGTCAGTCAGCAGAGTGACAAAGTGACAATTTATGGTTTGCAAAAACCCGGCAGATAAATTGCAAGGAAAGTGCACTTTGACTTAAGCAGCACACTGTGTGGAATATGTTTTTGTTGAAAGGAGTGTGTAAGGTGAGAGGAAATTTCCTCTAATAAATAGAAACACTTTGCTCTCTTGGTTTTAGGGTGTTTTAAAGGGCCTGTATACTGCTTGAGACTTTTAAAGAAATGCAATAAACTGAAATGTGTATGCTGGATGTTTTTCTTTGGTGATGTAGGGATAGTGATCTGTGTGGATTTCTGTAACCTCACTTTAGCTCACCAGAGCTGTGCAGGAGGTTGGTAAGTGCAGTTCAGTGTGTGCTGAGAGGAGGGAATATATACTGAAAGCTGTTGCTATGGCACTGAAATGGCCATAAGTTTTTAAGAAACAGAATGCTTTTTAGTGTTAAAGAAACATAAGGAAGACAGGAGAGACAGATTCATATGTAGACAAAGACCTGATACCTCAAATGTCATGAAGCCAAAAAGGAGAGCTTGCTTTCTGTGGGATCTTCATGGCCTGTGTCAGCAAAACAAAAAGTGAACTGGGGACGTAGTGGGAACCATCTGAAAAAAGGTTGGAATGAAAGAAAAAAACTTCTGTGCATATGGCTTCTACTTCCACTGCACCCTAGGTTTTTAAACAAAGAACAATATTGTTGACCTGGAAAATCAGCAATTTCAGATTATATAGAATAATTTTGCCTTACCTCTTGAAATACACGGTTTGTATTCTAAACACATATTGTCCTGTACTGTGCACTTTTAGTGGTGTTCTGGTCTGTTGCATACTGTAATTAGCAGCTATTCTCTTTTTTTAGATTGAATTCTATAGTCTCCAAAAGCTTTTTGAATATGAAATCCCTTACTACACTCTACAAACAAAGGACTATTAAATGCATATAGAACAATTATTGTTTTATGTCCCTTCACTGTAATTCAGTCTTGACCCCTCAGGGTATTTAGTTGCTAAATCAGAGTAGGAAAGTTGTAATTTTGTCCTCATGTTCTCTTGAGATTTAGCCAGTCTGCTAAAATTCTCCTGGCTGATGACAATAAATATGAAGGGATTTTTCAAAAATTGGTTATTTCTGATATGACTGATAGTCATAGAAACATCACAATAGAGAAGATATAAGTAGGATAAGAAATAAATTAATTTGTTGAACCCAAGAATAATTGAAAATTATTTACACTCTACAACATGACAAATTATGGAGTAGCTATTAATTTGTAATCCTTATGCATTTTTTTCCTCACATAGACCATAAATCCTAAAGATTCTTAAATTGTTATCCTAACTGCATATGTAGGTACCCAGGGCTTAAGAGATCTAGCAAATTCTGAAGAATCTCAAAGCGACTCAAAGCAGAGAAAAGAAATCTTGTCTGAATATCTCTAACTTTGACTAGCATTTTTGAATCATGAAATGAATTGTAGTTGTTGATATTCTTCAGTAACTGATAAAAAGATCTTCTTTCTTCAAAGAATTACTTATATAAAAGTCATGATCAAGATGTAATTCTGAAGCTCGAGGACCCATAATTCTATGCTAAATTTTATTATTCTTTTTTACACATTTAGTATTCCCTGAATTTAAAATCAAATTCTAATATGTGTCCTATCCAGAGGACAGTCTTGCATTTCTAGCAAAGACAGTTCTTGTTGGAAGAATGCCTTTCTGATGTCAGATTTTATGCTTTTGAGTGTCTACATTGATTTTAATTGTAAAATATATACTTATTGTTACATTGCAGAGGAAAAGAAATCCAAACACTTTCAACAAATTTAAATTAATTAGAAATACCTGAGATCGTGATTACATTGTTTGGTTGTTTCTTCTATTCTCTTTTATTCTTCTAATTTATTTTATTTTTCTTATTCATCTAGGTGAAGATTTCTATCAGATGTAGAGGAATATAGTCATTAAAAGTAAGGGTTTAGAAAAATCCAGCTTCACATCAATACTGATCCTTTCTATTGTGAAATTACTTTTTCCACCTCATTTAATGATAGAAACTTGGCAACCGTCATGTGCTTCTATTTTATTTTTAACGTCGCATCTGATAGATGCATGTATGAGAGACTTGGCAATTACAAAGATGTTTTTGTTATTTACTATGCAGTAGTCTCCTGCCCCTTCGTGTGCAGTAGGATTCACTATAATAGAAGATGAAACTTCTGATAATTCGAGATGAGTTTTCAGAAGGCAGGCTCGCAGCTGTTTCTGTGCTGGAGATACTTTTACACATTTTTTTACCTGTGTCAGTAGTCAGCAGTGTCCTTTAAAGAGTCATGATTCCCAATCAGAAGCCCAAACCCTCCCTAGAACTTAGGAGTATTTTTCTCAGCCTGTGCAGAGCTTTTTCGCACAGTTATTTCATTTTTATTTTTCGGCAATTAGTCAATTGGAGCAGGCAGTCCAGGCTGCCAGTAGTGACTTCTTATAAAGGGGGAATAAAAGGAGAAGTGAGTTGAGACAGAGGGAGTGTGAATCAAGCTGCTCTTGAGGTCAGTTATTTGGCTGTGTAAGAAGTTGGTTCACATTTAGTGCTGGGTGGCTTTGTTTTGTGGGAATGTAGATGGGTAAATGGTTGGCTTGTAAGGTTTTTTGAGAAATACATCCAGCCTTTGCTATGGGGCATGTAGATAATCTGTTCTGAACACTTATTTTACTGAGAGCCAGTCAGTAAATCTGAGCTTTTGCTTATTTTCATCACTAAAATAAGACAGAAGAGAAAAAATTATTAGTGAATCAAGTCACTCTGCATGTTACAGAGGGTTAGTTTAGGGAATGTGGAGTCAGAAAGAACAGAAGCTTCAATAGCTAAAATTGAGCTTATCTGTCGAGGTAGAGGTGTGTGTGATGGTGTTTGCTTACCACAAGCCCAGATTCACAGCTGGGAGAGTAATATGTGCTGTATCAAACTGGTGTTTGAGTATTGCAGGCTGATGAATTGATGTATGATTTTAAAAATATAATAAAAGGTAGAAAAGTCATTCCTTTGATAAAGTCAGTTGGCTTTCTCCCACTCATTCTGTCTACAGCAGGTGTACTAAAACTTCCTCACAGTTGCATAGCAACTGGACCCCAAATGTTTTAGTGTTTAGCAGTAATTACAGTTCTATCGAAATTGTTTCAACAGAAAAAATTCTACTTTTCCTGCTTTTCCTTCTTCCCTGGTTTTAGCCTGTTTGCCAAGATGGTGGCTTTGTCCTTGAGGAAAAACACCTGTCAGGAAATGAGCTGAGACAGGCAGTTGTGTATCCCATCACTGGTAAAGTGGGTCTGTTGTGCTCTGTCCATGAATGTGCTTCCCAAAGGATGAGGGTATGGGCTCCAGTCCATAGCTCTCCATGCAGACAAACATTACCTGTCTAGACCAATTCAAAATTACCTGGACATCTCTGAAGGCTGCTGTTTCAGATATCAAAGAATTTACATCTCTAACTTATAAAAAGCAAGACATTAACAACTGATCCCATTGAAATATCAACTGGAAAGAAAAGATTTCTAGTCTCTATGTAAAATGATGAATTTTAAGACAGAAAAAAATGCACTGCTTCTATTATGCTGTTCTCTAGTTAGATTCTTTAATATAAATTGCTACATTGTGGAGGTATAGTCTTTCTCTGAAGTGGATACAACTTACATTACATTTGTACTTTAAAACAATTGGACTCTTAATAAAGATGTCAAGATATAGAAGAGAAAATCTCTGCCATGGGTGTTGATCTACTCAGACTTCTACTGCTTAAATCCAGCACACACCACACATTTAAACTTCGAACCTGGAAACTTTGCTGTCCTGCATTTTTCACTTCATTCTCTGCATTGCCTTACAGATGCAGAAGGTGACAGACATCTCAACGAGTCAGGTAGAACAGTACCTGTACAGTTTCTATTTACATGTGTTTAGGAGGCTTTTTATGAAAAAAATAAAATAAAATAAAATAAAATAAAATAAAATAAAATAAAATAAAATAAAATAAAATAAAATAAAATAAAATAAAATAAAATAAAATAAAATCAGTATTTAAAACTATTAGGATAATTTTGCAAAAGGGAAAAAATACATATTTAAGTCTTTGCATAACACAAGGAAAACCAGAATAAAGAATTGTAGCACCACTCTTCTGCCCGGTTATCAGTGATGGATTATTTCTCTGAATTGGACACTAAAATAAGATACAAACTCCTATTCTGAACATTTCAGAAGTCTTTTCTAGAGAATATAGCAGCATTTCCAAGTTGTAAATTACAAAATTAAATTCTCCACTACACTCAGAATAAGGAAAGAGTAGGAGGTTTTTTGGTCTACATCCAGCCAACAAATTGTGCTAAATATCTTTATTGTCTGAAAATTTCTGTTCAATGAAATTAGCAGCATAACTTGAACTGAAAGAAAATACTGATTTACTTATTACTGGAGAGCTTTGTCATACCACCTTTGGCAGGACTTTAGCAAGAAAATAGATTTCCCTCCTTTGATTAGGAATGGTTTTGATTATTACTGAGAAATACAATATATAATGTTTCAATTGGTTTGTTCAGTTCTTTCAGTGATTAGAGTTTGAGTAGAAAAAGTTGAGGTGAAAAAGATTTGGTAACACACTTCTGTAACCTTTCATATTGTCCTACTCCTTTTAAATAAAAGGCAGTATGTAACACTGAGGACAGATATCAAGACTAAATAATCAGGGAGACTACTGAGTGGATTTTATGGGCTCAGAACAACAATCTTAGCTTGGCCCATCCATTCAGGTTAATTCTGATTATGGAAAATCACTGGGCTGGGTGTCTCTACAACCTAGTTTTGGTTAACTACTCAGCCTCATTTATTTTCTCTTACATGTCTAACAAAATTGAATTACTTCCTGGGGTATACACTAGTGCTGCAAAATCAGAGTACAGGGACACTTCTGATCAATGTCTTCCTGGACAGAGAGTATTATCTGACATTGTCTTTGTAATCATGATGACTTTCTCCTCCTTGCTCCTCTTTTTTTTTTTTCAGTAATGATTGTTTTCTCTTCTGCACCTGTTAAGTCAAATGAAGAATGCATATGAAGTTTAGAGGCGACATTACAGATTTCTTCACATTTCTCTACATTTTCAGCCCTCCAAATGTTTTCTAGTATTTATAATGCCCTTTTCTGTAGATGTTCTTTGAGGCATGAATTAATTTTGGTAATAGGCAAACCAGGAGGTTGTTCTTTCAGGTGCTGTCCAATGCTTTTATTACTACTGAATGAAAATGAAATCTTATAATAATTAAGATCTAAGTATACGTTGGAAAAATAGCAGTATTTCTCTGTAAATATTACTAAATTTGAATGCTTGCCCATCTCATAAATACATTCCTAAATATCTGAAATTAACCTCCTACTGCTGTCATTATGGCTTGTATTTGTTATGATCAGCATACATCAAAACTTAAATTTCCCAAAGACCTACTAAAACACTCTTAAAAATATTTAGATGAGTCGCTGTTGAACTCTGGTCCATTCCATTCATTCTTTTATCAGACATCAGTAGCAAATTTGCCTAGAGATGTAGAAAATCAAGACACTCTTCTTGGCAAATGATCTTGTGACTTGGGGATAAATGGATTTTCTTAAAACTTGGAGCAGTCACTTTCCATTCTGAAGCGTTAATTTGGATATAAGCAATCACAGAGCTTAGGAGTAAAAGTTATATAAAATCATAAATGTCAGTAAACATCAGCTGCACTGCCTCTGGTTTATTCTTTACTCCTATGTTGGACAGTCTAGTTTTCAGCTCAAAGTGACCAGTGCTTTTTTTAAATTATGGACACTGTTCGTGTTTCTCTTGTTTTTCTGATCCACCCCACAGTGCTGATCTAATAAAGTCATAAATATTAAATTCTCTAGACGACAAGCCAAATTAAGAGAATTCTTGTGTAATGTCTAGTGTGGAAAGAGTAATCTGTTTCTCCTAAGATTATAAATGTGCAACCTTATTGGGGACCCTGAGAGATGAGGAGTTCTTTTCACCTTTGTTTTGGATATCAAGGCAAAGAACCTTTGGCAATGCACAGCTGGTTTATACCATTAAAAACACAATGAAACTGGCTCTAAGTCCATTTGAATGGGATGACATTCTATGGTTAACTTTTTATTAAATGCAGTGCTTGATGGGAATTGCCAGGTGTGCAAGACATTGACACTCACTGGTGTAAATAAATGTTTTGAAATGCAAAAATTTAGCTACAGGTAAAGAATCAACCATATTTGATTAATGATGGCATATATGGAGAGACATTAATAATGCAAGCAGTTGTTACTTAGTGTCTTACTGTGGCAGAAATGGTTAAATAATATCATGAAAATAAATCTCCATAGACTAACGGAACATGATTTAACTTCTCTTTTAAATGTTCTTATCATAATTACTTCATCATGAATTACAAAAATCAGAGTGCTCCTATTGTGAGGTCAGACTTCTGGGTGCTCTTAGGCACCCAACCTGTCAGGTTATTTTTTTAATATGCTAAGAAGGTAATAGTTGCTATAAAGTTAGTTATTGCAGAAGCACATTTGTTTCAAAGGCAAAAGTAAAGCAAAACAATGGCAAAACACAGTGGCAAAATGCACCAGCTCTCCCTAATGCATCTTCTTATATAGATACTTTCCAATCAAGCTAAGACACCAACTCAGACCACGACTTCTTAACTTATTAGAATTTTAGTTTCTTATCACGCCAGGCTACACATAAACTACGTACTTGGCCTGTCTTATTCTAACTGAAAAATGTAAGCAATATTCCTACTACAGTTTCATTGTGTCTAAAACTATGTTCTTGGAGCCTCCACAGAAACACTAGTATCTAGGACTATGCTTTTCAACTTTCACTAGAACATGTACTAATTCTTTGGCATCCAAGACCTTTATTCACTAAAAGCACTTAAAACTTATTCTACTAACTTACTTACTCATTCCATCTATTTGCTTGCTCACTCATGCTAAAACCTAAACTTTCATCTCTGCCTTATGTGGGAGTGGTTTAACATCTTTCAGCCCATCCAAAGCCTTTAATTCAATCCCTGCACTCTGATTTCTCTCTGAAAAATTCAGAGAGACTCCTGATTTACTGACTCCAGCATCCTATCATCTTCATGGGCCACCTCTGGGCTCATTTCAGCAGGTCCACATCCTTCTGGATGCAGCATTCCAGGTGGGGTCTCACCAGAGCAGAGCAGAGGGGCAGAATCCCCTCCCAGGACGTGCTGTTCACACTTCTTTAATGCAGGCCAGGACACGATTGCTTTGGCTCTGAGCTCACATTGCTGGGTCCTGCAGTTTACAGGTGAGTTAATGTTTTCCTAGTCTCTTTCTTCAAATGTCCAAAAACTGAAATGATTTTGTTTCATTTGCTTTTTATGAAATCTGTAGGAAAAGACATGTATACGAGAAAGGTGTTAAACTGAAAATAGGAAAAGGACCTGTTTTGGTTTCTCCATTCTTGTCTTTAGTTTCTTTACTCACCAAGGCTTTTCAGAGAAAATAGGTATTATTCAATGATATAACCTGACAAGAGAGTTGTAGTCACATGGTATTTGGAAAGCATCACACTCTCAGATGACACGGATATGAAGTAAATGTTATTCGATACTACATATGATGTTTTTATATGTAGGAAAGATGGAAAATAAAGGCTGGTGGAACAGCTAATACTGGTATTTTTAACCACAACCAGGAAAATTCTGATGCACATCTTAGAACCAAATTAGACTGAAAAATGCACCATGCACTTGTCTAAACATCAAAATGTTCAACATGCTGCATTTTAACAGGAGTTCTCCAGGATAGTTACCATGCAAGGTGGAGTAATCTCTGATGAATGAACTCTTGGCAAAGTCTAATGTGCAACAGTTGCAATGAATTTATTAGTTATAACATTTAATTGACAGCTAAAGTACCTTTGTTATCTGAGAAATCCCATAAATTCCTAGATAGAAGGAATAGGAAGATCATCTAGGTAAATCTCCATGCCACAGATATTGGAATTTGGGAACTCCTTCTTGAAATGATTCCTAAACTCTAATAATGTACTTTGTTTAAATATCTCTGAGTGACCCATTAATAAGTAGTTTCAGCTAACAAACTTTTTTGTACTTTATCACCTAAATCTCCTTCAAAATTTATTTGGTTTTTTTTTTGGTTGAGGGGGTGTGTGTGTTGTTTTTTTTGTTGTTGTTGTTTTATTTTGCTGCTGTTTTTAATAGAGAGAATAGTATAGATGATTACTTTCATAACAACCACCATTCTGCATATGGGGAAACTTCTTGTGTGCATGTTTTATTGCTTTTCCAACTCTTTTATTTATATCAGTGTGATAGAAAAAAATGGAGATTTTATACCCTTTGAGACTCCTTCAGGAGTGAGGATGCAAAATAAGTCCCTTAGGCATCTTCAACTTGATACATACATGAACTAAATTTACCTTTTCTCTGGGACAACACCACTCATAACTTAAAATGGCTTTTCAGCTGTGCTGGTTTTGGCTGGAGCAGAGGTAATTTCCTTGACAGTGGCTGGTATGGGGCTGTATTTTGGATTTGTGCTGAACACAGGGTTGGTAATACAGAGATGTTTTTGTTATTGCTGAGCAGGGCTCACACAGAGCTGAGGCCTTTTCTGCTTTCCATGGTGGTGATGGGAGGCTGGGAGGAGACACAGCCAGGACAGGTGACCCAAAGTGACCAAAGGGGTTAAATTTGCAACCTTATTTTCTTTGGTGTAAATCCAATGATAGCGTATAAGAACTTGACTAGGGACAAAACTCTATTGGATTCCACTTGAAATGCTTTCCTGAGTTACCAACTGCAACTTCAATCTGGATTTCTAGAAAGTTGCAAATACCTTATTTCACCTAGCTATGTTTCTTTACTTCACTTAGAAAAATGTCTTATAAATGTCAAAAATCAGATGGGACTTGTCCTTGAGAAATCTTTTTCACTTACTTTTTAGCTTAATTTCCTAAGGAAATTAGGCTTCTGCAATCACACTGTGTGTGTGTCTGTTCTTCCTGATTAATAACCTCTTTTCAACCAAATTTGACATTGACCAGAGGGATAGAAGTCTCAAATATAATTAAATCCCTATGCACTGCAGGGAAGTAGGCAGCTAGGTAAATGAAAAGTGCCTTTTATAAGATAAAGACTGAAAATTCAACACATCCAGAGACACTAGTGAATCCATCCAGGCAAGGTATTACTTATTCCCTGACCTTGGAGAAATTTCAATGAGTGCTCAACATATGATGAGACACCAGAGAATTTGTAGGACGCTGTTCCAGATGAAACAATGATGACTTTGGACACTGACCGTGTTTAAGTGAAGTACCTGATGATTTGTTTAGTATTTTTTTTTCAGACCTGAAGGTTAGCTGATAGGTTTAGAGTTTCTGGGTTTTTTTCCAAATTTTATATAACACCATACTCACACTTCTGTCTCTTGAAACTTATGAGTTTTTGCAAAAGGATAGTAATGGTTTGGACTACTTCTGAAAGTCTGTTGACAATACTAAACGTGTATTTTAGAAAGCTAGACCAATATATGCATGTATAATTTATTTAATTTTTTAAATCTAAAATTTCTTTCCTAATCTTACATTTTATTCTTATTTAAAACTAATTTTCTAACTATATGACTACTTAAAGACTCCAATTATTAATTTGCTTCATATGTTTTGTTATATACCCCTAAATTAACACAGATGGGATAAAAATACTCTTGTTTTGCTTTTTATTGCTTTTCTGTGTTTATGTTCTATACTCACAATCCTTCGTCTTTTTATTTTTCCTTTCACAGAAAACTGTACCTCCATTTGCTATAGAATTCCTGACTTTCAGACTAATAATGAACCTCTAGAGACATAACTGTTCATCATGATGCCATGGTGTATTTAATACAGTCCCTTTCATCAGCTGCAAGCTCTCCAGTGTTCCTTTTACATTTCATACTATGTTCTCCTACTGAAACATAGCTTGAGGCAGAGGGTGAATAAGTAAGTTTTGATATTGTACAGAATCGACCATAGGTATTCAAATATTTCCCAGAGACCTCTTTTTTTTATTTTTTTTTTCTTTCCTTCTAAACCTTAAAACTTCTGTAAGGCTTTATGTATAGTCTGAATTATGTTTTCTCTACTTTATAAGGGTTTATTATAGTAACTGCCTCTTGGATCAGTAGAGAGATTTAAATAATGCTTTTCTTGACTGGTTCTTCTTAGAACACCTATATGTAACACAATAATTAAAAAAAAAAAAAGCAAAACAAAACAAATCCCCTTTGGCTCAGAGGTTTTTTTTTTGTTTGTCTTGGATTCTGTTCCTGTGCAACCTATACAGCTCCTCCAATATTGTTTCTGTCATTATTTATCCATAACAGAAAACAAAATGTATATTAAAATATATATACCTTTTTATATATACAAAGAGTATATTCTTTGTTATTGGTACTATTTTACCAGAAACATAACTGAAGGAAAATCTAATTATTTTATTTTTGTGCTTTTCTCTTTAATTTGATTGTCTGAATAAAGTAATCTGTATAGCAAAAGGGCAGATGGAGCTGGAAGATTGGTCTTCAGAGCATGGCTGGTAGTGCTGTAAGCTACAGAATCACGTTGTCAAATTGTCCCCAAGTGTTTTTCTTGCTTTAATTTAGTCTGATAAAGATGCTTGATTTAGAAATAAGGAATTTTGTCTCCCAGTGAGTTTGCATGAACAGAAACTAAGCCTTTGATTTCATCTACCTACTTACATGTTTTGGATAAACATTTTTTTCTGTCTTACCAGAAATACATTGAGTTTTGCTTAAGAAAATTCTTTATCACTTGTCTTACTTTACCACCACTATTAATTACAGTAGAAGAGCATACATGGGAAAGCTGCTTAGCTTTTCCAATTTTTCCATAAAAGTTTACAGCATTAGAAAACATTGGTTGCAGAGTTAAAAAACTGGCTCCAACTGGCCATCAAAATAAATTCCTCAACTCTTATAATTATACTAAGTCTCTTCCTTTAACAAAGAAATGCAGCAGGAAGCCAAGACTTCTTTTCACTGTTTATTTTGGAGGATAAATAACTTTCTTTCCAGTCATTTCAGTAAATATTTTAGTGTGTGTGTTATAGTTTGTAGGGTTATCACTGAGGTTCTTCTTTAGATCGTCACACAGGGGATGGATGGTCCTGGATTTCAGGGGTCTGGGCAGGATAATTCTCTGCTTAGGTTTTTATCATGGCCAAGATGTGTCAGAAATGGTAGGGATGCCTGAAGTGTTCAGCTTTAGTTCCACTCTGCCACAGATAACCACATCATGCACTGCTTTTCAGAACCCAGGAAGCTTTTACCTGAAAACAGTTCAATTATTGCTGAGGAATGTTAAGAGCTTCATCTGATAGCACTCACTCACCAAAAGACTAGAAGGCATGAGTTTGTCAGCTTTCCAAAGTGAAACACTGTGATTCAAGTTGACAAGTATGCTTAGCTAAGGTTTAGCCAAACACTAAAGATGTTCTTTAGATTTTCTGGTAACCAAAATGTTCATTATCTGCGAAATCCGCAGTTTTCTACTTTTTTCTTTCGCCTTTAAAAACCAAATTTCTCACACATACCGTTGGCAGCAAATTTCCAGGCAGCACTTGAATATTTTTATTGTCCTTTTTTAATATCTGGCTAGACAACTGAACATGGTAATGCTAGATCTAACTATTAATTTAGAGTACATGAAAATCCTGGTAGGTATCTCGTCTTACCTATTCTTAGGCTTTTCAATGTTAGTCATTCTTAAGTGTCAATCTTTTCCACTGTGTGCCCGAAGCAAGAGTTATTCAAGGACTGATTTTGTATTTGTTTAAAACTTATTCAACAGGAGGTGAATACATGAATACTGTATCCTCTACAAATCATAACTAGATAATTAAGTCAGGGTTTGGGTTTTTTGGGTTTTTTTGTCCTAAATTCTATGAAATCTATAACTTTAGCAAATCTTGTCACCAGCTTCTCTTTTTTGCTTCCCATTTTAACAAAGATCAATACTTGGACATGCTACACTTGATTCCTCAGGCCAACCTGTTACTAAACCATCATGATTAGTGCTTTCAAGCCAGCCTTTTATGTGCATCAATTTAAGAAACAAAAATCCTTTCTTGAGAAGAACACCTTTTAAAATTCCAATGTATTGTGTCTGTAAAATTGACAGTAAAAAGAGACTGTGGGTAATTTGTCATAGGTCATAGTTGTTTAAAGTGACTTACAGCAACTATTTTTTATTTCCCCACTGCCAGTTAAAAGACTTTCAGTCCAGTAATCATATTGTAAAGCCTGAGAATCTAAACAGATCTCAGAAGAGGATGGGAAATTGGGGGAAGTTATAAGCCTGATGCCTCTATTCTATTTCTTTATTTCTTCCTGCTGAAATTCCCTTCTTGGCAGTTAGGAGCACCAGATGTTCTGAAATCTCCTGTTTGGTACCAGTTGCTTGTTTTGTTCTGCACCCTGGGTGAAATTCAGGCCAGCCTGTTTAGTCCATCTGACTGCTCAGCTAGAAAAAACAGTTGAATAGTGCTTAAGATGTCCAAGAAATCTAAGACTGAGCCTCCAAGTGATATTTGTAGCTTAAAAAGAACAAATTTATGTTTTGTAAATTTTGGAGGGGTTTCTTGTGAAAGGCAACTACTTTAGGGATTAAGAAATACAGTTCAGAAACTATCAGTTACATACCAACCAGGCTTATGTCTTAGTGATGTGCTCTTCAGATTCTTCTGGAGTGGCATCTAGCCCAGTGGCCTTGCATGTTCCCTTTGGGAGTTTGTTACTTCTCATACAGCCATGTGCTCTGACGAGCATGTTGCTAAATGTGCTACCATCAACCCAGGTTACCCTGATTCCTCACCTTTCCCTCTTCCACGGCCTCTCCTTGTAGGAGGGAATGTACATATTAGAGGTTTACAGAAAAGGCTGAGGAGAAGATGGTTCTGAAGGTGATAGTGCAGCTGGAGTGAAGACACTAAAAAGTGCTTTGAGCCACATTACCAACATTTGGTGTGCAGCCATCTACTTCTTCTTTCACATAGCTTGAAGGGATTATGCTTTACTTTCCTGTCACTGGGTTCTTGCTGCTTTATAATTTCCTCTTCAGTTTATTCTGCTGCTGTAAAGCTGTTTCATATTAGCCTTGAAGCCATTCTGTCCCCAAAGGGTTACTTGAGTTTAAATTTGCCTCCAAGAGGCTCATGTTATTTTATGTAGTTTTGACTCTTTCAAGGGCTGTCTTTATTTCCCTTGAAGCCATCCCTGAGCCTCAGGGAGAAGCCCTTGTCTTCTACATAAATGCTTTGACTTTGTCAGAACAACTGTTTTTACACATTGGTGAGATAGCTGGTGAAATTGGATTTAAATGCATGTGTGGGGACAAGGTGGTAGAATACATCTATTACAGAAACTGAATGCCTTGTGAGTTTCAGAGAAACAGAATATTCTTTTCCCTCAGATTCAGGAATGCACCATCTGCTGCATACAGGTAACTTAGCTGTGAAACTTCTTGGGGTTACAGATGATAACATAAACATAAGGGTATGGAGCAGGAGGGCAGCACATGCCATCCTTCAGGAAAGATGCCTTAGAAAATCAAGACAAATGCCAGGATGTAGCACTTTCAATAGCACCTCTGCCTTCTAATTTAAAAACCTTGGTTTGAAGCATACTACCATATCTTCTTGAGTCACTTGATAGGAAAATATCTGAGTGTTTCAGTGTTTTGTCAAGTTAGAGGATTGTCTTTCTTAGGTTACATGGGGCAGCACTCCTGAAATATATGTGTAACAAGAAACCAGAACCTTGTAGGGAAAAGTTCAGTGGAAACTCACATGAATAAATTTTATAGCCTAAGGAAGTGAACCTGTGCTTGCATTTTGAAAGAAAATTCTTTGACATTTCCCATTTTCAATATGCTGTTGAATACATTAACAAGATGATTTTTCCAACCTGTAGTTTTGACTCCTGAGCAATGTCTTGTTATCATGCAAAATTATAACAACTATTTTTAGAAGCTCAACAGCAAACAATCTAAAGGTTTAACATATGTCTCACATGATGAATTTAATGCACCATAGCCCTCCCTAGTGAATGACACAAAAGTCTGTGCAGATTATTCTTAGAAGCTGGATACAATGTTATTCAGAATAGAGATGTACAATAAAAACATTGTTTAAAAATGCTCAGCTCATAATGAATATCTATGGTGACACCATTTCTAGCAAACTTGCTCCTTTCTGCCTCTTATTATATTGAAAATCAAAGCATGGATGCAATTTGAGAAGTGCAAGGGAGAAAATCCTTGACTGTATATTTTCATTTCCTCATGTTTGGTTTGAAAAAAAAAAAAAAAAAAGAAGCTAAAAATTGAAAAGATGCCCCCAGGTTGGATTTGGATGCCCAGGAGGTGATTTTCTGTAGTGCACTAATCTCTTCAATGTGACTGTAGGCTATGGGCTTGAGACAAATTGAGTCAGTCAGGCTTTATCTCTTCATTTCTGTACTCACTTGTCAAGAAAACCTTGAAATAATAACAGAAAGAAGGTGGAATGGTTTGCAAAGGCAGCAGAGGTGAAAGTCTGGATGCAGCATCTCTTCTTAAGGCTAGGATAAGACTTTACTCTGTTCAGCTAGGACACAAACACTGTTCAAATGGGCATCAGCATATTTCAAAAGCTTAGTTTCTGAAAACATAAAAAGTTAGGTGTGTAGATTTTGCATTAGGATTCTGGTGTTGTACTAGAGAAGAATATTATGGTATGAAGCTTAAAAACTCAGTCCAAAGATGCAACAGCATTTTTGTTGCTCCACCAGCAAATTTCCATAATACACAGTCCTCTGTCAGAAAGATTCCCAGGATAGGGAATGCAGAAGACTGATTTATAAAAGCTGGATGCAAAGAAAGCAAGGGTCTGTTTGTGTGAAACAAATTGAATCTGAGGCACAAAACCTAGAAGACTGCCCACAGTATTGCTGACATCCAGCTGCTGCATACTTGCAGCTAGTGAGTGAATATTTGAGACTTGGATAGGATTAAATGCAGTACCTGTGCCCCAGAAGATGCAGAGCTTAAATTAAAGCTTCAGAAAGGGGACTTTCAAGTGTAATTGGGGAAGCATAGGTTATCACTCGTATCTGAGGTAATCTTCCTTGCACAGGTCACTAACATCTTCCTTTGAGAACAAGGAAAAGAAAATTAAATATTTAGTTTTAAGAATAAAAAAAAAATTGTAGTTAAGACAAGGAATTATATCAGGGAGAGAAATGTACATGTGGCTTATTTCCAGAAATAGCTGCATCTCTCCAGCTGATAGAATCTGAGAGGTGCCTGGCAACTCTCTCCAGCAGAGTAAAAACCGGACATTTACAAAGTCATGGATCCTCGTTGTCATCTCTGCTCAATTTGTCTTTATCTCCAGACTTACTCCATCAGTGTCAAGCAATTTTTTTTTTCAATTCTTAGCTCAGATGATTTTTTTCTGAAGTAACTGTTTCAGTTAAGCTGCTTTTTCTTCCACATACCACTCAAATTCTGAGTGCAGGAGCTGCATTTCCTTCTTCAGTGTAGCTGAATAGGTTCAGTCACTCTCCTCATGCCCTTGACAGTTTTCAGTGCAATTTGACTTTCACCTCAAACAACAGAGCTCGAGGGATTGCTATTACAAAACACTACCTAATCATTCCTTTAACTGTCAAGATGCACTGGTATATATGTGCCTAGTGCAGAAAAACATACAAGAAATTGTAGAAAATATCCCACGAGATCCTGAACACTCTCTAACATAACCTGAACGCTCTCAACCCCTCATCCATTCATCTGTATCAAATATCTCAGACTAAAAAGAAAGTCTCAAAGCACTTTTTCTGGATCTAGTCTCTATTTCAGAGGAATTTCTTCACAGTGAGAGTGATTAAACATTGGAATGGACTGGCCAGGGGGGTGGTGTGGCCACCCCTGGAGGTGTTTTAGAAAACACCTGTGGCACTCAGTGCCTAGGTGACAGGGTGATGCTCAGTCACAGGCTGGACTCCCTCACAGAGGTCTTTTCCAGCCTATCTGATTCTGTGTCTAATTTATATCTCTTTAAAAACCAATTTTTATAATTGGAATAATTAGACAACCTTTTCAGCAGACGTATATTGCTTAGGCTTGAAACAGAAGACATCGATTTCTAAACACAAACTTTTAAAAAAATTGTTCAGTTTTGACTCTGTTTCAGAGAAGTCTCTGGAAAAAAAAGGTGTTTGGTGTGTAGGGGCCAGAAAATAAGTGGGGAGAAAAGTAGGGACTTATTAATTAAATTATGCAAGGGAAAGTAGATAACAGTTTATATTGTGCAAAAGACAAAGGTTAGACGAGGAAGACTCTAATTTACCAACCTCCAATTTTTTTGTAGGTATTAGAAAAACCCCACAGAAATCAATTAGTTATTTTAATTTGCAGAATCTTCTTTCTCAGTAGTTTAACGGGTTCTTTTTTTGGTCCAAGACTAAAAATGTGGTGGAATGTGAATTTCATGTGAATTTCAAATGAAGGATATGCTCCTTCATTAAAGGTGTGTGGTCCTACGTATATTTTCTCTGTGAATTATTATTCTTGTATGGAAAAGGTGCTTAATTTCGCCTATACATTTGCCATAAGAGTATTTTTCACTGTGCAGCTGTAAGATTTGTAGGGTGCTAATTGTTCTGCGGTTGAGAATATTTATTGTAGTACTGTATAGGCTGGAACATTTTCTGTCCTTAATTCAAGGAAAACCTATATTCATTTAGTGTGCTTGAGAGCACGAGGAATTTCAGAATCAATTTAGTGAAGCTAGGGGGCTGTTTGAAGAGCAAGAAGTTTCTTGTATTACAACTTGTAGTTATTTAATGACACTTTGTATAGCTGCCGGGAGAGGATGGGCTGTGACAACAGAAGAACTACATTTGGTGATTTTTCTGAAATTCTTTTCTACACGAGTGTAACTCTGCTATATATAAATCTTTATTGCTAAGGTGAGTGAGCTGCTGTATATAAAGGCTTCTGAGGAGCCTGTATATGTGCTGGCCTTTCGTTGTCCATTTATCACACTTGCTCGTCACTCTGCTGGTGTTGCTGTAGGGAGATGGTGCTGGTGCACAAATGTTTGCAGTGACAGTTTGATGGAGAATGGTTATTATTGAATTTGTGGTAAAAATCAATAAGGGAGTGCAGATTTCCAATCGAGATAATAAAGGTGTCATCTATAAATCTTAGGCACAGTGTTGACACAGTGATACAATTATTTAACACGTCTTCGTCACTGTAGTTCTTGAAAATCTTGTCATAATACAGGGCTGGAGAGAAGCTATCAAAGGAGAAGGATGTCCCAGTTAAGTTTTGCAGATGTCTGTGGATTGAGTTCTCTTCAGTAATTTCACTGATGGTCTGTATGATGGAATAAAGAGAAAGGATGACCTCTATTTGGTACGGATGTGAATGGTATTAAACTATTAAGATCTCTAAGACTCTTTCACAGGATTAGAATGAAAAGTACACTAATGGAATTGGGAAAATGACTGGAAAAAGCAGAATGGAATTTAATAAGAACAAGTACAAGGTTAAGGAAGAAAAATGTTTTGCACAAAAACAAGATGAGGAAAAAACTGGTTAGGGAATGGGAAATGGAAACATAGCAGCTCCCAGTATGGTGGTGTTGCAAAAAGGGGAAATACTGCTCAGGATAAATTTATCTATTTAACAAGAAGCATTACAGACAGCTATAAATACATTTTAAAATCTGATTATTCAATTTCAATAGACAATGAAATAGTGTTATATTAAACCTGTGATATATTTCACAATTCATCCATCCTACTTAGGAAATTGGCATCAAGCTTTCATGTTGCCTCATTGTGTAAATATATTCAATGTTGTCTATAAATTAAATTCTAGAGTTGGGTAGTTCTTAACACATATAATTTAAAGATCTGTATTTGTAAACTTAATTCATTACATGGTGATTTACATATTATAACTCTTGACTTTCTATCCTTGTGGAGCAAAATTATAAGTGCAATTAAGCTACAATAATTGTGTAATGAAAACTTCAGGGCTTAATATTATCCCCCATTTCTCACAGCAGAACTTAGATTGCACTAACTGTTCATGTAGAATTACTGATTAATCTTTAAAGCTCATTCATCTGATGAATAATTGTGAGAAATAAGTAGATGATGTATGACCAAGTTGTGGCAGTAAATAAATTTTTCAGGTGCATTATGCAATTTTTGGCATATACAGGAGGTTTACAAAACATTCATGACCATTAAACAAAAGACACATGTACGTACCTTGTAGTTTATTGCATCATAATTGCTTCAGAATTGCTCAGTGACTATAATCTTTATTTTCTTCTATGTTAGATAAATCCTTGCAGATAAGAAGTTAGCATAAACTGCATCATAACTCAGTGCAGAGAACAACATGTTGTTTTTTTTTTTTCATGAAACAGCTATTTTTAATGGAATTTTGGATCTCAAATATTTGAAAAGGGGAAAAATATGGAAGTAGTTCTTTATGTTTTTGGGTTTTTTACATTTGTTTGTACGGGATTTATAGTGCTGAACTATAAACTCTTACAACCTCACTGTGCATTAGATCTTTTGAATAACATTCACCTTTCACTGTCTGAAGCCCTTTGCCTCAAAGACTTCTAAATTAGAAATCACGGGAATCTGAATTTTTGCTGCTGTTAGAAAAAATAAATAAAAAAGCAGAAATTTGAAAAACTCTGACAGAATCTCTCTGCAGTAAGGCTCAGAATGATCAGGGTATCTACTTCTATGTTTTCTATGGAGTGGTGCTTTATTGAGCAAGATTATTACAACCCCATGCCCTCTCAGTCCTTCTATTTATACACAGCATGCAGGATTTAGGATGGATATCAGATTGCATCACAAAGTTCAGCCCCGTAAATGAAAGTGGAAACAGATTAAAAAAATGTTCAAGAATAATCAAAAGTTTGAAAGTAAAAGAAAATTTCCAGCCATGAATCAGTTGCCTCTAGTGGTAGAGAACTGACATAAGAGTTTTGAATTCTTTCTCCTTTTTCCCTGTACCTGTGTATCTAATTGCATTTGGTTCTTCCAGAGTCAGAGAAAACAAGATGAGGGTTTTTCAAATTCCTGCTCTCTTATTTAATTTTTCTAACAGCAGCAATAATGCAGATTCCCGTGATTTGTAATTTAGAAGTCTTTGAGTTAACAGTGATGGCATCATTTTAGTTTTCCGGGTATGCAGTGTTTTGTGTTTCAGTCATTACAATGCAAAATATAAAACTAATGCATTATTCTGTCACTACACTTCCACAGCTCAGCTGTGAGGGGGTTTTTTATGTTTTGCTTTTCCTGATGATACCATATATTTATCTTCTGCCTCTTCACCAGATGCTTTATAGCCAGATTGCTTCATTAACTTTTTTCTGAGTAATTTCAGGATTGTCTTTTGATAATGCAAATCTGTGTATAACATCAGGTACTTATTTAAAGACCCATTAAAAGGCTCACATATCCATCTAAAGGAAAAGAAAGGGGAGTAAGAGAGAAAAAAGAAAAGGGAAGATAGCAAAGTTTGATAATTCATAGCAAATAATGTCTTTTTCAATAAATGTTAGTTCCCTGATGAAAACAAACAACAAACAAAAAGCCAATCCAAAACCAAAACAAAAACAAACAAAAAGCCCCAACCAAGCAAAAAACAACCATATGAAGCAAAAAAAAGAGAGATCACAAACAGATATTTTTGCCAGATATCAGTAGATTTGCACTGCTTCATAGATTGCAAAATAACTACTGCTGGGAGAATCTTGTTCTGTTCTTGAAAAAGCTGAAATCTTTGCTTTATGTCCTTGATCTCTGAGGTCAGATAACAGGGGGAGACTGCATGAAACTCCCCTGTTTATTCTGAGTCCAGATAAGTGGATCAGAAAGTTATACGCAAACAGACACTGCTAATAAATAAATTCAATATACTGTTTGAGCATATGATAACAATTACTTGTAATTTTCTTTGCAGTGGAAGCAGATGAAGGGAGATATCAATCACTGTGTTATCTAGCTGAGTTCTCTGTGTTAAAACATGTAATGCTTAACCAGTAGTAATTTATTGCATTAGGATCCACTTTTGCTTTTCACTCTGCTGTTTCCCTGTACAGAGACATATTAACTCATAAATTAAGTGTAGGGTTGAGAACCTGAAGGGGGTGTGAGTGTTCTCCTCCTTGAAACCAAAAGACACTATGACCCAACTGGTGAAGACTTTTCACCCAGACAAGTGTTACCACTTGTTCTGTTACTTGCTTTCTGGTTTAACCTTACTTTAAAAATTCTTATTTCAGTTATCGTCCATCTTAATGAGTTACACATAACAATTTTGATATCCTTATAAGTGCTTCTGAAATTTCATAAAACATCCTTTACTACTTAAGTTACCACAAGATAGTTTTATTGAACTTCAAATCCCAGTGATCCAGTAATTTTCATTTTCATTTATTTAGACTTTTTCTAATTGTGTATGTCCTTTTTTCTGGTTTGTATGCAAGAAAATTGTACCCCTTATTCTAAAATGGAAAAATTTACTTCCATTACCAATTACTTTATTTTAAATATGTCAGATAGGAAAGATTTTCTTCTCCTCCTAATTCTGTTCAATGTTCAATTCAGTTGTTTGAGCTCAGGTTGGTTTCTTACTGTGACTAGTTTAAATCCATAAATCCATGATGATGTCGATTTTTATGGCCTAAAACACTGGTGACTCTTAAGGATAACAGCTAATCCCATTCTCATGTTGGATATATTTTATCCAGAAATATTTTATTCATCTTGGATTTTGTGTTAGAGATTTGAATAAAGTCTTAACATTTTATGTTACATACTCACAATTCTGTATTTCAAGTTATTGTAATTGGACACATTTCCAGAAAGTGCATTAGTGTATACAATATAGTTACATAGAGAGTGAAAAAGTTCACCTAAAAAAGCAATTCGGTTTTATTTTAATAAAAGTGGACTCTTCCATAGCTGTTAATGGTATAAATCTATCTCAGAAATGAGATCAGTTTCCAAGCTGTGTATTAAAGTGCTATGAACTTTAGAACTTCCTTCTATATTGATAAGATATATGATATCCCCTTTCTCTCAGCAAGGACGTGTGACAATCTAAACTCAAAAAAGGGGAAACAAATTCAAAGCAAAGAACAAACATACTTAACTTGATTTTAAATTTACCTGAAAAATCTGTGTGCATTCAGAAGCTCCTAGACGTGGGAACTAGAGTAATTGGTGGATTAAGTTATATTATATGCAATTAAAGCATAAATTAAGCATAGGTGTTTCTCATTATCTTGCAATAGAACCAAATGGTGCATATGTGCTTAGCACAAATGCACAGTGACAGTGCCTGTGTCAGAAAGGGTGATTATGATTTTAAACTAACATTTTTGAACAAGGTGCTGAATATTCACTTCTAGTGCCAATCTGTAACATGAACTCTTTCACAGACAAGGTGAGTTTGCCACTGAGATCATTGAACTCTTGAATATTGCACATACAATTCTGTAATTCTTTAATCATTTGAAAACTTCGTTCAACATTTTAACAACTACGATTTTGAAAAGATAGAATTTTGAAAATGCCCTTCTCTGAAGCTAGCTGGCTATTTTTATCCCTTTGGCTTTGTTTCAATCCTCCCAAGTTTATGCATATCTATGAAATGAAATGGAGAGGACTGTAATAACATACATAGTATCTTGGTCATGAATCATCCCATATATTATAGAATACTGGTTTGTCTAATGTGTTCTGTTGTCCTTTCAGTGTGAGTAGAAGCAAGTTCTACCAGCCAGTCCACATAACTCTGCTGGAATACAACATAAGGTTGTCTCAGTCTTTTCCTTCTGTTTTCTAGCTGCCCTTTCCCTTGCTCCTTAGAGGATTGATTCACATATCAGCACAAAGCTATGCAAGCTCATTTTAAGTTATCATCCCCTAAGTTTGGAAGCAGCATATATTTTTCCAGTGTTCTTTCACATTTTGTCACTACTTCTGTGATAACGTCAGTAATTCCGAGACTATTTTGCAGATGCTTCATTAGGCTTCTTGTTATCGTTGACTTTCAGTTGTCAAGTTTGCCACAGTACAATAATGCTGAAATTATAATTGCATCAGATAGTTTTATCTCGTGCTGAAGGATATATGCTTCATTCTCCAGATGTCCAAAGCATGCAGGCGCTTTTTATACTCGTGCATTTTGTTCCTCATCTTCTATTCCGCTGCAGTTTGTAGTTGCATTAAAAATATATAGGGCGTTGAATGGGTTTCAGTGCTGATCACTGAACAGAGCTATCTTGGCCTTTTCAGGCTGTAAAGATGCTTCTTGTGCAAGTACTTGTTTCAGGCTTGTTCTGGGCTGTCAGCAGCAAAGACCCGTCCTCAAAACTCCAACATGAAAGCAATTTTACTTCCTTTGAGTGTATATGAGGACAGCAAACATGAAAGTAGTTTTCTCTGTATTGCTGACAGGGTTCCCATCACAGCTATGCTACCCTGAAATTCTCCCACCTTTTTCCATGTTTTATAAACTGTTGTGGATTTCACTGTGCACAGAGACAGAAGGGATCAACACCAGCATCTCATCTCATCTCATCTCATCTCATCTCATCTCATCTCATCTCATCTCATCTCATCTCATCTCATCTCATCTCATCCCTGCTTAACATTGCCTGTTTCACTTCATTCAACAACTGCTTTGTATAAAAAAAAGGATAACTTCCCTAAGTCCATAGACTCTAAGTTTGAAGATATAAAATATGAATAGAGTTGCAGTTTGCTTCATGCATTTTCATGTTGTTGTTGTTGGGTTTTTTTCTAGTAACATTCTAGTATCTGAAGCCTAATTTTCAAATACCGTGGGTGAAACATGGATTTTGCTTCCAGGTATCTATTTTGAAAGTATTAAGAATATAGAACCTTATGTCAAGCTGAAGTTTCTTCAGAAAGAACTTCTTTGAGCTGCCTCAGAAATCAGTTAGTGTCTTCTAATATCTTTAATTAATATAGATTCATTTCATTCAGATAGGACGTTTCAGAAAAATCTGTAGTATAGGAAACATGGTTTTCTCATTTAAATTTTCTTCTGTGGTATAATAGCATTAAACACTCTCACTCATAGAGAAAGAGACCTCTGACTTCAGCAAATTCATTATCCTTGCTTTGAGAGGTTGTGCCTACATTAGCAACTTCAACATGTATTAACAAGTGGGAGAATACTAAACCCAAATGCAAAATAAAGCAGAAAACACACCTGCAGAGGGAGTTTTTTCCATAGTTGTCTTTGTCATCTGAATACACAGATGTTGATGGCATTTGGGGATTGCACCAGAATGCTGCTTTTGAAAGCTAGGATTAACTATTTGATAGCAGTGTTAATTTATGATGATTATGAACAGAATTCACAAAAAAACCTTCAACATTTAGCCAACAGAGGTGTAATAATTTACACGAAGTCAATAATACCCATGTAGCAGACCTTTTTTCTCTAGTGAAGATTAATGAGTCTCAATTATGTATTCAGGAAGGTGTAAACACACATTCCTTGCAGGACATCACAGAAAAGGTGTATTGTGAAGGAAGCATTTTAAAAGATGGACGAAATAGCAAGCACAAACAATAATATGACAGCTGCCTTCACCTTCTCCTGGCATTTATATTTGAGAAGTCAATTTCTGCTCAGTGATATGTTCCAATATCAGTTGTGAAATTATGTTTTTCTTCTCCAATGGAATTTAATGTTTTTTGGTGTACTCTATTCCTAAGTTGGCTGCATTTAAATAAGAAATTAGGTGACTCTCTTAAGTGAGTAAATTCTGCTTTTTTTTCGCTTAGATGATTATCTGAAATAACCTCTGTGTGAAAAAAACCACACTGGAGAGTAAAACTGACCTCTTATCTAACAAACTTTCCCTACTTCTCCCTCTTTACCTACTTTGTGAAAAACTTCCCCAGTTAAAACAGGATTTTTCTCACCTGGTCATAGCACTTGCTGTCACCAGTGGTCACCCCAGCCTTATTCAGGTTGCTTATATTGTATTTTTCATGTCAGAATTGTGCAGTGTTGCAGATAGGAAAATGTCAGTGATAATTACGTAAGAGTTTTGATCAGTTACATTGAAAATTGGGTAGAATAGGCAGAATTTGCTGCTTGAAAAGCTGTATCTGTGCTGTGTGGCAACACTAGCACAACCTATATTCACAATATAAGTCCCTAAAAGAACCTCAGAAGGTCCAAACAAGACTGAGTGGCTAATGTCTCTAATTGTAGGTGAAATTCACAGGTTTAATACTAAATGGTTAACAGAGATGGAATAATAAATCAAAGAAAAAGTTAATTGTTTTCAACACAGAAATCTAGGAGCTGTAACATATCATGCTAGGAAAATGTTCATTTGGTGATCAGTAGTGATCAGTAAGCAAATCACATGTGGAAAATATTAGGAAAGATGATAAATGCAAACAACATCTCTAAGACATCATAAATCATTAATGCACCAACAATTTGGATATGATGTGCTGCTACAGAATCTCATAGAGAAACAGGAAAGATTCCCAAAACATCAGTAAAGATGGTCAAAGATGAAGTCAGCTTCTGTGCAAGGCATCATTGCTTAGACTAAGACTCTTCAGTTTGAGAATGAGACAGCTGAAGTAAAATATGCTGCTGGGAGTTTGTAATATCCAAGATGAAAAGGAATAAAAAGGGAGTTTTTGTTAATAGTATCTTTATATTTAAGGCTGCAAACACAAGAAGGAAGTAAACGATACAAAATCTCAAACGTATTTTGTTATTTTATCAAGCAATATAATTGCTAACATTCCCCTTTTTTATATATTCAAACAATATTACTTCCAAAACTGTTTCATCTTTTTCTTCTTTTAAACTTCATATCTTGTCATGATGCTCCTTGGGTTTTTTTCCCTAAATTCCATTCTTTTCATAAAGAATATTTTATTCTTACATGAAGAACAGACTTGCTTATTATCTTGATGGTTTTTATACTTAAGATAAAGGCAAGAACAAACAGGATTTTTAATGTAGCTATTTCTGCCTCAAAGAAAGGTCATCTGCCTCATTTACATACAAACCTGCAGATATTTCAGAATTTGCAGAAAACAAGTTCATAAGATTTACAAAAATATATATATTTGCAATAGACAATATGGAAATGAGAAGACAACCAAACACTTTAGTTTCTTTTTCCCTAAGCAAACTGACTATATTTTCTTACCTTTTTACTGCTATCTGACAAATGTTTACTGTTGAAAAAAGGAAAAAAAAAAGTTAATGTCTCATGTTATTCCGTGCTTAGTGCTCTTCTCTGAACACAGAGAAGATCTCTAGCACAGAAACCTTCAATACCTTTGTATTAGTAAGGTCAGACGCTTGTAAAAGCCTGTATTGAAAGAGAAAAAAAAAAGGAAAGAAAAATGTTCTTGACTATGTATAGTTCATATACACTGTAGGTTTTAAAAAAAGAAAACTTGCTTCTATTCACAAATACTGATCTGTAGCTGCACTTATAGATATTTTTTTGGCTAACATTTGACAGAAGCTACTTCAGATGGCTCTTTCAATTCTGTTTTTTCATCTCTGTCTCTGTATACCTTCTGTTTGAAGATAAGGCACCTGAGTGGCTCAGGGATCAGGGTAAGCTCATCCAGAAGGTCACAATACAATAAATGCATCTTGACCTGCTCCTGCAGAGACCTCCATCTCCTGCTGCAGAAATGCAGCTGCTGAGACAAGGAGCCCCTGCTCTGCTCAGGCTCCATCCACCAAGAGATGATTCTCTGGGATAACGGGAGTGTACCTGGGAGTCAGGAGATTTACCCTCTGCTTTGGCTGTGGCACTCACCACAACCAGGCCTTGAGCCAGCTGATGCAAAATAATATAGGTTAATTCTTTTGGAATGCTTTTTAGGGCTGGAGAGTTCTAAAAGTTAAAACGCATATGGATCAGGTTTTCCTATTCGTTTTGTAAGGCTTGTGGTCCCCATATTAGGTAGTGAAGAGCAACAGTATTTCTGAAGACTAAAGATGACCATTTATTTCAGCACAAAATAATTCTCTGTAGCAATTTCCCGAAGCAATTTTAAAATGTGCACGTACAATAAAAATCTAGATGGCTCAATCAAAAGCTTTTCAAAATTTCTTCTTTTGAGAACACAAATATCTATTTAGTTTAGAAAATCATCAACTGTTGCAATGATTAGCTCTTAAAACAAATAGCAGTTCTTTCAGCTTAAAAAAAATGAGTTGCAAGTCTCTTATTGTTATTTTTATTGTAAAACTTTTAGTAATTACTAACAATCCTCAGATATACAGAAGTGTTTGGAAGCTTAGCTACTTAAATATTAACCTGTTTGCTATCCAGTAGCCCTACACGAGTGAGCTCTTGCATCCTGATGCTCCCCTTCCATGTACTCACTCAAAAGTTAATGCAGCTTTTTGCTTTGTAGAGTCTAAAGGTACTGGACAGAATTCAATAGGGAACTAAAGAGGAATTTTCTTTTCAAGACATCCAGACTCTTCACACTTAGAGACCTTCTTACCTTCTTTCCAGTGAACTGATTCAGTGCCAGGTGAAAAGGTCTTAATGTATCTTTTATGATCTATAGTTTCCCTCACCAACAGAGCCTACTTTAATTTATAGTTAGGAAGAACAATCAATTTCCTGCTGCTATAATCCAAAATAATAAATACCGATAAAAACCAAAAAATGAAAAAAAAAAAAAAAAAACAAACCAAAACAAAAAAACCCCAAACAGTCTTCATGCTCCTTGCTGTATAGTCAAAAGTTGAATGTTTCTAGAAGAAAAGCTCTTTTTTATCTGCTGTGTTAGGTATAATAAATGCAGAGATATCTCCCATGAAAGAATTTAGGAAAAAAAGGAAATATTGAAAGTCAAGATTGTTTACTGCATAATGAAATAGTAAGTGGGAACCTTTCCACAAAAAGGAGTTGTGGGAAAATATGATTTCCTTAGTTTTCTGTGGTCTTCTGTTTCTTACTCTGGGAGAAATTGAGACTTTCTGGTAAAAATAAATTAAAATACATGCAATTTATGAAAAATATGAGAGTATGTGGCAATGCAAGCCTTGCTTTTCTGTGACAAGTTGAAGCTTTTGGTCATAATTCATAATTTTTGACAGTGCTATTATCAATTGACTGCGTAACAAACATTAGTGATAGCAAAGTGGTTTGGCAAAAAATCAAGGGGTTACTGGAATATGTGGTTGTAAGTTATCCAGGAAGGGCATTTAGGGCATGAAAATTGGGGGAATTTTTATTCATATAAAAGATTGAGAATCTGAGATCACCCTACTGAGAGATTACAGAGCAGAACATCCATGGCCTAAAAATACAGAGTCTCACAAATTACAAAATACAAACATGCTATCCAATTTCTGCAGTGAAACAGGATGCTGACTGCATGACAGGAAGGAAACCAGACTAGATTTCTGTGCCTGGCACTACATTAGAAACAAGCAACTGGTGCATCAGCAGCTCAGTTGATAATAAAATCACAGAAAAATTGATTGGAAGGCAGTCTAATCTGATCCACCCCCCTTCACAGCTAAATTATTACTTAAACTAGATCAGCTCAGCTGAATCCTGAATATCTGCATCCTGTTACCTCTCAACAGTGCTGTGTCTTTTTGATGTGATATTACAGACAAAGGGTATTAGCTGCCTCTCATCTGTGTATGACAGAACACAGAACAGCCAAAAGATTCAGGCTGGGTATTTGTTTAAAGGCCATTGCTTCTGAGAAATTCTGTTTTATTCAAACCTTGAGAAATTATCCTTGACCTTGGCTGAGATTGACTAAATTATTTGAAAAATTGAAATCCCAAACATCAGACACACAGAACAGTAATATTTCTGGTGTCCATAAGGAATATTTATACTCACAGTACTGAATTGGAGCAATTGCAGTTGGCTTGAATATTCTGTCATAATGGACTTATCTGGAGGGGTTAATTACTAAATTTCTAGGTCAGAAAATTTCATATGTCTGGTGTAAAATACTAAGTCAGCAAAATAGGACTAAGGTGAACATCAATAAGATTGGCGAATTTTGACCTACAGAATTTTTGACACCAAAGTCAGGGACATATTAAAAAATACAAAACTAGTCTATTTACTATGGTGGAGGGTTATTAATAAAGTTGCATCAAATATTTCCAACAACAAACATATGTAAAAAAAAAAAAAAAAGGAAGAGGTAGTGGGATGGGCAATATTTTTCTCTAATTTCTTGAAATAACTCAGATTAATACTCCATGCTTTTTAAAAGTAAGTTTTATTTGTTAAACGATAATTCATTTTAAATTTTAATCTTGAATTAATTGGAATTAAGATTTAAAATCTTTTTTTAATCTCAGAAACAGCGAAAAAATGCAAGCAATTTAAAACTGAAGTATTCAAAACTGTCACTAAGCAGCATTCTTGCTAGGTGAAAATCTGCCTCTCTGTGCTTGTCACAAGATTTTTACCTTGTAACAGATGTATGCTGGAAAATATAATGAGATTCTGCCCAGCATAAATAGCTTGGATTCTTAACTTTACTGTTTATTATTAGGAGTAGAAAACATCACCAAAGCTACATAAGAGAAGTGGCAGTGGCATATTCTAGAGAAAGCAGAGCCAGGCACATTGCAACAGGCAAAGCTTTCACTCCTTTCGGTGTTTCCCATTGCCCTCGTGTCCAGCTTGGATTGGGAATACCCTGTCTCTCTGCCAGGGCAATGTCAGAAGTCTTCAGTAATAACATGGAAAAAAATCTCATTGATAGCTTTAGAACATTGCTGTAATTTCAAAATTTATTACTTGGAAGAATGATGGACAGTTATTTTACACAGTGTATTCTCACAGCACTGGCATCTTGGCTAAAAATATTGTAACTCTGAGCCTTCAGGAACCTCAAGGTTTTAAATACAATTATACATGAGAGAGGAGAGCTAAAGCAATGTTCTCATGGTACAATAACAGTGATGCCTAATGCTTGACAGAATTGGTAAGCTTTCCTACATGCTCCTTTGGCCTTTATTTCAGATTGGTAGTGTTCCAGTTTCTTCTGGCAAGCCCCATATAATGGGAGGATCTCAAGAAAATACAGGTAATTTAATTAAGGCCTGTGTGGGGGGTCTGAAGATTCATGTGGTTTAAGTCTTTTATCCACCCTCTTCATTATGCCTGCCTCCAGCATGCTCAGCTCCTGGACTTCAGTGTTTGGAGAGCAGCTTTTTGTCTTAGCCTCTCCCGTTTCCATGGAAATCATCTAAAGCATTTTTGGCAGTTTTCATCTGTTCTTAAACCTTCCACTCTGTTTTCATGACATAAACACAATACTACTTTCTTTCAAAATACAGACTTTCTGCTGCTAAAGCTTTTGTTTCTTTTCTGTCTGTATATTGTCAGCCAATGTCCTCTGTATTTTTAGTTTCCCTATATCCGTATGAACAATCTTGTCCTAAATCTAGGTCGTTCATGGAATCCTAAGATTAAATAGCATTTGTTTTACTGTAAGAATCTACATTTTTAATGTTTAATATGAAAAAGGAAAAAATATGGCAGAGTTGCTATTGTAGCTTGGGTTAAAATTTTGATGCTAATCACTTTATGTGAAATAAGAAAGCAGTGTGATGTACAACTGCATACAAAATAAGCAGTCATTTTATGTGAAATAATAGGTAAGGGAATAAACAGCGAATTTTACCTCTAACAATAGACACTTACTTTGATTTGCAGACACAAAGTAAGACTTGATGACATGCCTGGGTGCTGATAGTGTCTGGAAGGGGATGAGCACTGAACAAAGGAGACTTTGGGTTCCTAGGACAAGACTCCAGAAGCAGATAAGCAGGAATGTAAGCCTGTGTTACCACATGGAATCCAAAAACTAATATGTCAAATAGAATACAAAATATTTAGCCATACTCCTCAAAAGGAGAAAAAGCAAAAGTTTCTCACTGTTTTAGCAGAAGATAACCAGTACTGCCTAACTTATTGTTCCCGTGCTACTTGGTCCAGATAAAAGTGTTGTTTTGCTTTCCCCTCATTTATAAGCTTGAAAATTTCAGTAACAAGTAAGGAAATGGTCACATTAAAGAGGCAACTTTTCTATGCAACATAGCAGTGAGTCCTTAAATTGAAATACTTTGTTGTGATTCTGCAATTTAGAAGTTTCTGGACTGATTGTAAAAATTACAAAAATTGCATCAGAAATAATATAAACTAATTATGGAACTAGATAACATGGCCTCCATGGAAAGATTGAAAGAGGAAATATTTTCCAAAGATATAAAACATAGCTGATGGAAGAAAGGGCTGGAGGGAAGTGGCTTAAATTATGATAAAAGAGATGTGGTTTAAAGAGAAAAATAATTCCGAAAAATGAAACTACTAAGATATTGAAGAGAATTTTTCTGGTAAGACTGTGAAGCCACCATTTTTGGAGTCTCAGTCACTGAAGACTTTTAAGAAGAGTTCAGACAATTATTAAGCAGAAATTGCACAGGCATAATTAGTCTTGCCTTCAGGCAAGAAAATGCATCTTTTTCAGTTTTTTCTTTAAAGTTATTTTCATGATAGATGTCTACAAAGCCATTGATTTCTCTTTCAAATTTCTCTTTTACAGTGTATCTATTTTAAGCAGAAAGTACCTTTGAATCCCAAATTGCTTTCCTTTGACTATAAATCTCCTTGTTTTCAAGTCAAGGATTAATCTTTAATTGCAGGTACTACATTTCATAAAACAGTATCTCTCTCTCTATAGTGGGTCATTTCAGTATGTAAAAATAAGCAATTCAGTCTTTCAATTTGTTGTGACTTAACCTCGGGCAACAGCTGAGTACCACACAGTTGCTCTCTTACTCTCCTCCCCATCCTCAATCTTTCCTGAGAAAGGTAAAATGTGTGGATTGGGATAAGAACAATTTAATGGTTGAAATAAAGATACAAAAGATACTAATACAGATAGTAAAGATAATGCTAATAATAATTATCATAATGATGATGATCATAAGAAGAAGAATGATGGGAAGAAGAGACAGAGAGACATTAAACCCAGGGAAAAGAGCTACCTCCAGTTTATATACTGAGCATGAGATTCTGTGCTGTGGAATATCCCCCTGACTGGTTTGGGACAGCTCTCCTGGCTGTGCTCCTGTGCAGTGTCTTGTGCAACTCTTCACTGACAGAGAATGGGAGACTGAAAAATCCTTGATTTATGGTAAGCACAACTTAGCGACACCTAAAACGTCAGTGTGTTATCAACATTATTGTCATACTAAATCCAAAACATGGCATTGTACCAGCTGGTGAGAAGAAAATTAATTCTATGCCAGCTGAAAGCAGGGCAGGGTTAAACTTCTTTAACCTGGTGTAAGAAACCCAAGAACAACTTTTGTGCTCTACTCCAAATAAACATATAATAAATATATATTTTCTGAAAAATTCATTCATGTTTCCAGTGAAGCTCTGCTGGTATAGACAGTGCAAATGGTGCCAAGTAGCTTCCTGTGTCTCCTTTGCAGGTGTTCCCTGCCTTTTCTGCAGTACCTTCCCAAGGTTACAGATATTTCAGTCATCTTTCATTTGTCACACTGTGGATCTGTCATCATCCATCACTAAAGTATCTTGTAGCTCACCCTCTCTCCTCATCTAACTGAAATATTTGTAACACCTCTGGATTGTGACTAGTCCATCAAAAAACCCGATGCAGTTGAAATTCTGTCATCTCTCTCGATTTTTCAGGAAGTATTAGACATCATCTGTGGTTGAGCATCTCTTCCTAATAGTCACCTGACATTTTTGCCCAGACAACTGTGCAGTGACACACAAGAGGGGAAATGTTCAGTGCACAGGTCAAAGTAGCCTGGAAAGAATGCAGAAACTTCTCAGATATTCGTAGAACTCAAACCCAGCCAGGACAATGTGACCATATTGCTTCAGGACACTTTAATCCCATAAATTCTAAGATGAATACTCATTTTCAAGACTCTTTCCAAGTAGCAAATAGTCCATAAGCATGAGAAAGAACTGCAAAGGTTTGCAGTAGGAGGGAAGGCTTTGCAGTGGTATCTGGAGTCCTCTTGCAATTACCAGGATGTAATATACTTTAATCTTTGTTTTTATTAAACTGTACAACTACAGCATCATGTGTGCTCCTCAGACACTACAAAATGAGGTATTCATGTTGCTGTGAGAAGAACATAGGACCCTGAATGCTTGTTAGCAGTTGGAACACCATTCATATGCTCTAGGAGAGCATTTTTCAGTCCACTTTTTTCCCCTGAACGAAATTCTGTTCAAGCACTCCAAGATTTCCACACGGTGTGAATTGGAGCATGGTAAATGTTGCCCGGAGGGATTGTGGATGGAAATGTTCAAGGCCAGGCTCAGTGGAGCCCTGAGCAATCTGATCTAATGAGTGGCATCCCTGCCCAGGACTGGGGGTTAGAAACAGATGATTTTTAAGGACCCTTCTAACCCAACTCATTCTATGATCCTGCGAAATGGAGCTGGTTGGAGATTCATTCCAAAAGCACATATCCTCTCCAAACTAAAATACTAAGGTGCTCTTGCATTTCAAATTTCATCTCCTAGTCTGAATCTTAATTAAACCTACATTTCCAATACATAGCTCTGAAATGTTTTATATGAGAAAAGGGTTTAAAAATGTAACATGTTTTGAAAAATCTTATTGCATGTATGTGTTGCAAAGGATCTTTGGAATATGAACAGCCTATAAAAGATATTTCTTTCATAGAAAGAAATTCCTTGATCTACTAAATAACTCATTTAACTCATATTTTAATGAATGGATTAAAAAAAAATAAGAGATATATTTTGCTTTAAATTGATTATTAACTGACTGATTTTCAGAAAGTATAGATACAAAATCTCCAAACTTCATGTCATCCCATACAATCTGAAAAGGATGTCTTCTTCCATTTCTGAAATGCAACTCTATCTTTTCCATGTAAATTGATAGTCTTTGAACAGTACTATTTAAGGAGAGGAAAATTTGGAGATAAAAGTGCATGTTATAGCAACCTTCAAGGAAACTTAGGCATGTGGTATATAAATAAACATCTGGCACTCAGCCAGGACAGCAGGGCTAATATTCTGACACTTATGGAAAGTACTATGGAAGTTAAATGATCACTGACTTTGATTAGCTGATACATGAAAGACACTTTCAAGAGGTAAAGTGCATAGTTTTATTGTTATTATTTTATATCTTAATCAAAAGGAAAGCATGTGGTCAAAGGTTGGACTTGTGACACACAGAGTTAAGGCTTTTGGGCAAAGGCAGGAAATAGATGAGCACTGAGAGATGTGGGAAGAGACAGAAACTGAGGATGCTAAAGAACAGTCAGCAATGCTCATTTGTGAGATGTGTTTTCTGCCTTCTGCTGGACAGACTGAGGGCTGCTCAGTGTCCTCTTTCTGATGTTAAACACAGCTAAATAAGATCTGCTCTTTAACCAACACTAAATGTCCACGTTTGAGAAAGGCAGATCTGAATTCAGCTTCTGCTCTTGCTGTGATGCTCCACGCAGTGATGCCCTGAAGCACAGGATTGCAATGCATTTGTCAAGGGACCCACCCTTGTTAAAAAGTAGAAATAGAAAAAGTTTCATTTTTCCTTTCTCTTTCAAGCCCATCACTGCTGTACAAAATTCAGTATTTCAGTGTTTGTCCAATTTGGACATTTTAAGTTTGCCATTTCAGTGTGAGATTAGCTTGTGACATGCTATTATCTGCTTGAGCTTTTGGTGTCACCTGAGAACAGGGAAATCAAAAATGTACAAAAAACTGATAAAAATATTAGGCACATCTTAATTTCTTTTTATTACTATTATTTTTCATTCTTATATCAGCCTATTTCATTTCACCCATTTTACAACTTGAATATTAAAACAATGCAAGCATTACAGACACAATGTGTTTATCACCATAAAATCAAAGGTCAGAACGAGCATTACATAAAAGATAGTCATTAACAGATAAACTCTGTTAAGGGCAGTGTTTCTTCACACATAGAGGTATCAGAAATATTAGAACTCCTGTAAATCTTAAACAGTATTAGCTGCCCAAAAAAGTAAAATTATCTAGGTTCATAAGTAAATGAAGAAAAATAACCTTTAGATGGGAATTTTTGATTCCTGAAATCTACACTGTAAAATATTAGAAGGTATTACTCTGTGTGTTATGCCATCTATTGGAAAACAATTCTCAAATTATTCTGTACATTTATCTGTAGTATAAGAAAGTGTGTACATTAAAGCTTCCAGTAGGACAGATTCAGTAAAATGTTGTCCCTGAAGAAGGAATAAAGAAAACCGTGAGTCCCATCAATTAAATTCTGATCTAAAATTATGATTTTTCTGGGCTTTCAAAGGCTTATATACTGGTAGAGCATCTCAATCTAAATTAAATGGTTTAAAAAGGCAAGATAGACATGTAATCTTGCATATGGAATCTTTAAAAATACATCCTAAATGAGAACCCTGCATGGTTCCCTACATCTTTACCAAGTTCATAAAAGCTTTAATGTGTTGAGCACAGACAAGGCTAAACTTGTTGAGAGAGAGAGATCAGGTCATCTTATTTGTAAGAACATTTTCCTTGAAAAAGGCATCTGTGCATGATATTTTTTTCAAATATTTTGGGGACAACTTAATGATCTCAGTATATTCAAAGTAAAGGCTCTTAAAAGATCAGGATAATTTATGGGTTTGGTATTTGTTTCCTTTGGGTTTTGGTTTTCCCTGTAGTGCTGGCAACCTTTCCTTTCTAGGTGGATAAGTATTTCTAGGTTTCTACCACTCACAATGGGAAAACTTAGGTCTCTATAACTAAACTTTTTTGTTAAAGATCTTCAGTGTGTTTAAAAGCAGTTATTTAATGACAACTTACAGTTAATGATGTTTCAGGTGGAATAATATCTATTTTTTAATTTCAGCGTCTTCTTTCCTCATCAGTTTTATCTGTTTCTTTTTTTTTTTTTAACTGCTTTCTCTAGTCCAGAATTGTTGGCTTCAGAATAGGGACCTTTGTCTCTTTTTAACCATGGATATGGAGATTTCAATGATTATAATTATTATCTTTGTAAGAGTGCTTAAAAATCCCTAATCAAATTCATGCTCCCGTTTCTCTAAATCTACCATATAGAGAGAAAAATCATCCTTTTAAGAATCAAATTCCTAAAAAGAAAGATTTATGACCACACTTAGCTAATGAAATGTGAAAAAATGTGAAAAGCTTTTCACTTATCCCATGATTTAAAAGGTGGAACATATTAATATACGTGTGAAAAGTAGTGTGATACGATACCAGCTGACTGTGGGCTGTGTTTATAGTGCACTATAGATTTTTGTTTCCAACAAGCTGTGCAGAACCATCCTGAAATCAGAAACAAAACTTTCTCCTCCATGAACCAGTTAGGGGCAAGAAGGAACTTGACTAAGGGAGGGAAAATTCAGTTTTTGACTAAGGTTTCTTCAGAACTGTGCTTACTGTGTTTGTCATTCATATAAATCCAAATTTCCAGTGTACTTTTAATCTTAATTAACTCCCTGCTGTTACTAATTGTACTTCCACCCTAAGATCCCTATGAACAGTTGGAGTTATAAAGATGAGAAAGAAGATATGGTGTCTAGAAAACAGAGATGCAAAATGCTAGTCAGTAAAATATTAATGCTATTTAATGCTTTTTTTAAAATTATCTTTACATCAGGTTTTTAAATGTAGTTTCAATATTAACCCCATTGCAGCGCCCCCAAAACCCCAAGGTACAGACCTGCAAGATAATTGCTAACAAATCAGTCCAGAAATGGTACAAAAAGAGAAGTGAGGTTTGTCATTTCAATAAAAGTGTAGCATGAGGATCATTTAGGATTAGATGGGTTAATAGAAGTAAATAAATCTACATTTTCAGGGGGTTTTGTGAAATATTTTAGTGTGTCTGTGTGTAAACAGCAGCTTCTGTTCAGCTTTCATTCACTGTGTTCTTTCAGAGAGTGTCACTGAACAAGCCTTTTCTGCTTCTAGAATAAGGACCTGCAAATGTAAAAAGATCTTCTAGGGATGAAAAGTTATTGGCTCTTTCTTTGTCTGATCAAGGGCTGTTTGTATGATAATTCATGTGAAATATTTTTTAAAAACCCATAAATCTTACACTGAGTGTAAAAATTTTCCCCCACCAGATAAGACTTTTTTTTTTTTTTTGCAGATTTCTCTGTAGTGTTCTGTGTATGTCTTTTTTGTGTCTGCACCTAGTTTGTAAATCACACATTATAGCCCTGAAAGTCTATAGTAAATGAGATAGACCTCAAAACTTGCCAGTTTAATGATTCTCCTAGTGACTCCTTCAAAGCCTACTTTCCCATTCTCATCTGCTCTTCCATTTGCTGTAGATTGTCCAAAATTGCTGAGCTTCTTGATACACTTCTTTATACTGAGGTGTTACCAAACAACTGAGAAGGAATTGCTCCCCTCTTACTGCCTTCTTTCTTCATTTTGGCACTTACAGGTTATGTCCAGGCTGAATTTTTAGGGTTTAACCATTTATTAGGTGTGTGACAATAAAATATTTAGGATGCAAAAAAAGTTCTTTAGAGAAACATCTGAAAATTAGTAGAGGCAACACCCTTATCTTCAAAAGAAATTTAGAACTTTAAGATACTAATATTTTTTATGAGTCTTTCTGAACTTCCTGTACTTGTACTGTGGATATTACAGAACTGCTTTTGTGATTCTCATGTAAGTATCAGCTAAATATTGTCTCTGGTTACTGATACTTATATTTTTTATGAGTCTTTCTGAACTTCCTGTACTTGTACTGTGGATATTACAGAACTGCTTTTGTGATTCTCATGTAAGTATCAGCTAAATATTGTCTCTGGTTACTGCATCTAGAGCTGTGTTTCCTAGGCTATGGTCCATAAGACATTGATTGCTGATCTGCCAAGAAAAATAATATTTTCATGTGTGCAAGACAGAAACAAGAAAATGAGGAGAAAATGAAGAATAGTGGTAATTAAAGGAAGCCAAAGTTCAGCGAGGCTCTTCTGTTTTAGATGAAAGCCAATGTAGGAACACTGCATAGTTGAAGAAGTAAAGTAAATTCTTCATTTAAAATGCTAAGAATCCCTGGAGCAGACCATTCATTACAATATCTCTTCACTCTGATTACTTTTCTAATCAGCATGCATATCAGTTGTAGACTTAGTATTGATCAGATGAAATGAGCAGTATAAGATTAAAAAAACTAAATAATATAAACAAAAGAACAACATTTAAAAAAAAAATGTAACAACTCACTCAGAAGCAGCTGCTGCATTCTACCTCAGATCAGTTTCTCGGCTGCTATATACAAAATCCTATGCAAAGTTGTTTAAATATGTATTTTGTACCTGATTTTATATATATATGTTTTGCTGCTTAGAGAATTTGCACTCTATACATCACATTTAAAAAGGTTTGGATGGGGTTCCTTAACACCCCTTTCCTTTGTTCATTCTACTAGAACTGGAAAAAGCAGAAATTCAGCATTTTTGATTTGCATATTGGATCAACACATGATTTGATACTTTCTTACAGACAAGGAGTATTACAGAGGAACAGTTCTCTTATGTATTAAACAGCTTTACATATTAACTATGTCAAATCAGGAAAGATTTGTGTGACAGATCTGTTTCTAAAACACCTTTCAAGTCATCAGAAGAGATCTCTCTGCATTCTATCTTTCATACCCCAAACCTTTAAATAGAGCAGGGACTAAGAAAGGTTTAAAAAGAGTACCTTAACAAAGACTGAGTTGAAATAGAAATGGAATCTAAGCAAAGAGATTCTTTAGAAGAGTAAATTTTTGAACACCCTTCTTGCTCTTCTCTTTCCAACATCATAATCTCAGTCTTTAGAATGCAAGCAGGCTTCAAAAATGCAGAATAAAAACATATCTAAAAATCAGATTGCCACCTAGCCACTCCATAATATGAATTTTCCTTCAATTGTTCCCTATCCATATTTAAAAGTATCTAGGAAGTAAGTGATTGTAAAAAAAAAATAAACTCACAGGCTGCTCCTCACATAACTTTAATTTTAAGATCAAAAGAAAAGTAGCTCCCAGGTTCTTCTCTGCCAGATCCTTATATCCCCTTCAGTAATACTTGCTTGCTCTTGATTAAATAACAACAAAGCATTCTGAAAATTATTTTTATGTCCTGAAAACTCATTTTCAGTTTGATAATTCTTATTTTTCCATTTGTCGTAAGTATAAATATAATCAAGTACATATATCATAGAGATTTCACTTAAAAGGAAATACAGTTTTCACCCAATTTATTAATGGATATCAGTGATTTCCAAGAGTTTAACTTTTTATTTCAGATGAAGTTCAGATAGAATATATGGATGAAAACTTTTCATCCTCAAAGTGACATATGCAGGGACAATTTAAATAGAATTATTATATGTCACTAATAAAGACGCTTTTCATTTCTTGTCAAACATAAACCATTAGAAATGAGAAATCTCTCTTGAAAGTGTCAGGAGGAAATAGATATTGTAAAATCAGAATTTTACTTCTGAGGTAAGCTAAGGACAAGTAGAGCCTCTGTAGATGAAAGAATCCTTCCTCAGTAGTATATAAATCTCAGTAGGAATAACGGTAAAATAGTCCAAGATAGAAAATTTTCCCAAAATATTCTTCAAACATCATTTTATTGCACCAAGTGGGATCCCAAAAAGATATTTTTTAGAAGTCTAGATGTTCCGCGACAGCTCTGAGAACAATACACAAAATCCTCAAATTTCACTTTTAACAAGCAGCATTTTTTAACAAAAAGGTACTTTTCTCCAAGGAAGTTGCTGTGCCTAATATTAGTGAGTAGATCAAACTATAACTCTTTTAAGGTAAAGGAATTTTTTAGAAATTGGTATATGCTGCATCAGAAATACATCAGCTTCAATAAAATATAGAAGATGTTATGTGTTAAAAGACAAAGAGGGAGATCAGCGAGAGGGCTGATACAAAAATAGCTTTATTAACACCATAAAGTAGCAAAGAACTTTAAAAGTTCTGTGTCCTATATTGCAAAGGTATAAAACTGAACACATCCCAAGCACACATTAATCCTGGGAGCTAAAACTGCATATCACCAACTGCACACACAGCAGGGCTGAAGCAGCAGGACAACCAAAAAGTGTCAGCAGGCAGGAGAGCACAACCATCTAACCCCATCTTATTTCACTGTGACCAGTATAGCACTGAACACTGCTATCCCTGTTGTTCTTCCCATTACATTATATTTGTGAAAAAAATACTGCATGGGTTATCCAACCTGCCTTTCTCCATAGTGGATTCACAGTTTTATAGAGTATCCAGCTCTCTCTCTGCTCTTCTTACCGTGTTCTCTGTCATGATCTGCTGGGCTTTTACATTTTTTAACATTTTCCCTAGATTATTTTTTTTAAGTTAATTTTATTCATATATTGAAATTTCTTGGTAATTCATTTTATACCTGTTCAATATATTACTCCTGCTAATTACCCTATCTCAGAAAATATATTAATCCTTTACATTTCAAAAAGCACTCATATAGAATTAATGGGAGAATAGCTTATTTTATGTCCTCAAAACATAGACTCATAGATTAGGTTTGTTTGGAGGGTATCTTACACTTTATCTAATTCCATCTAGACCAGCTTGCTCAAAGCTCAATACCACAACCTGGCCTTGAGCAATTCCAGGGATGGGGCATCCACAGCTTCTCTGGGCAGCCTGTGCCAGTGCCTCACCACCCTCACTGTAAGGAATTTCTTTCTCATACCTGATAAAAACCTCTCCTCTTTCAGTTTAAAGTCATTCCCCCTTTTTCTATAACTACAGACCCTTATAAAAAAATCTCTCTGCAGCTTTCTTGTAGGCCCCTTCAGGTACTGGAAAACTGCTGAATTCTTCTTTTCTTCACAAAGACATAAGGCAAAAATCTTTGCAATAATGCAAGCAGCAAGACTGATTACAGCAATATCAATTGAATGCAGTAATATTGAAAGAAACTTCAAGTTTTCAATGTTGAGTAACCTTAAGTAAACAATTGCATCTCTTCTTTCTCAGTACAAAAATAGAATGTAGGATTAGTGTGTAATCTAACTTATCTGGTAATTGGAAGTGAAAATTTGAGAAGAGAGCAAAACTTTCATATTTTTCATCATTGGAAGTGACAGAAAATATTTTTCACTGCAGACATATATTTCTCCCTGTATGCTGTCTTCTAACAACACACCTGAATTGTGCTACATGAATATCAGAGTGCCTAATAGAGCTCATGATAATTTAAAGGCAGAACTTTCTTACACATGCATATATATATATATATATATATATGCATAATTGTATATACAGCTTCCTGTAGTTTGCTGAAAAGTGTCCAAACTGGAAGAGATGCACACAATCACAGCAGAAGGCTTTACTTAATTACTAGGTGTACATGGATAACAATTTGGCTTTCCAGCCTAAGCAGGGATAAGGGAATATGTAAAAAAAAATGTGTTATTTGTGATTTTTTTTTAGTCAAACCTGCAGGTTTCCATCTTTCTTTGGTTAGTCACACCTGTAGTTTACCATGATTGGTTGTCAATGTTTTCCTGTAGGTAATAGACTGGAAAAGATCTTTCTTAAAATAATGGCTGGGAAAAGCATATTGCTTGAAATTAAGAACTTTGGGTATTGTGCATGTTATTATCTTACTTATCAGACAGTAAGAGCAGTCCTGATATTTCTGTTAGGTGGGTTTTAAGCTATTTCAAATGAGTCCCTTTAAATATCTTAAGAAAAAGACTTCATTTGGAAACTCCTGATCAAAAGAGATACTGTCCATCCTGTAACATACTGGATTCTAGGGGAGATTTTCCCATGCAAAAGTTAATTATGAAAGCAGGGCTCTACCCTCATACATCTGTGGTTTATATAAATATTGATATTTAATAGAAAATATGAACTCTGCTCTACCATCCACATCTACAAACCCCATTTAACAGAATAGGAAATATAAGTACAGGCACAACTTCCTTTTTTAGTTCTGTTACTTTCTTTTGGTCACATTTTTTTTTAGCTTCAAAGATTAGATAACTGTTTACTAGTTCTTCCATCTCCTTGTTTTACTAAAGACTGGGAGAAACTGCTTGGGGACTGAGGGTTTTGCCTCATCACTGCCACCTTAGGAAAATGAACCTGTACCATGAAGACCTGTGAAATCAGTATTAAAGGAAAACAAAAATTAAATCTCATCTATTCTGTCTTGGAAATAATCCTGCTACAAATAGGACCATATTAACAGCGGGTTTTAATTTTTAATTCAGACATTGTTTTAAATAAAATATTTATTTGAAATATACTCTTTTCAGTTTAATGCAACTGTCACTATAGTTTACAGAATGTGTCAGAACTTACAGGAAAAGCAAAATCAAAAGATATTGGAAAAATCTTCCTTAGGTATAACAGACAGCCAGGAAACATCAACAAGAACAAAAGGTATACCCAAAGTGCATTTCATTAGGGATTTTATTCCATTAATTTCGATTCATAAGGGTGATAGAGACAACAGGCAATCTGTGCTTTGTAGGAATATATTCATTGCTGTAAAGCCCTACATTTTTTCCCTCTAACATGGTAGTCAAGTGTATAACTTGCTGAGTTGGATGCTGTGATAGATGATTTGCTGCCACACACTCGCCTTGTTGCCACCTGACTCTAACCTTGCCCTTCCTGGAGTGGCAGCACGTCTCGTAGAATCTGTATGGAACTCCAAAAAGTTTCTTTCAGCCATCAAGCCTAGTCATGTTTTACTGATTTTTTTAAAGAAAGTGATGGCTGGAACTCTGAATTCTCCTCTCATAATGGGATTTCAATGCCTCAGTATCTGGTTGGCCGTAGTCAAAGCACACAAAGGAGAACGTGAAGAAGATTTTAATGTTTGCATTATCCTGTCTCATTCTTATGCATTATGTGATTCTAGACCCAGCATGCACCCTGCCCATGCCTTACTTTATCATATGTAAATGCAACCCATCTCTTTTCACTATGACTTTGAAAATAGCCTTCTAAAATGGAACAAGTACATTGAGGGTGATTTTGTAATCAATTCAGTAGATTATGTGATGTGGCTCAGTGTACCCATTAAAAGTGAGATTCAAAATAATTATGGTACAAATGGGCATCTGCTTTTTTAGATTACGTTTTTGTACAGCTTATTTGGATATATTTTCTTTTGGTTTGTTTTCTGAAAAACTGTTTCAAAAACTAGGTTGAAAAGTAGACAATGCATTGAGATCCTTTTAAAGGGATATCATAGATTCAAACTATGACAAAGTTATTGCTCAAATGAGGCATTTATAGTGATTAAAGTGAAAAATTCATGTTTGATGAAAGGGCTTTTTATTAGTTTAAAATCCTCCACGAAGTTTTGATGGCATACATGTATGTTGCATTTTTTGTTTCTCCTATTGAACAACTTTATAGATTCCCATCAGCCTTTATATGACCTTTAACTACTTATTTAACAAAAACTACCCTTTAACTATTATTAAACTACTTATGTCCTCAGTAATTTCACGATTCCTTTTATCAAAGCCCAAATACAATAGGGAAGAGCAAATACTTTTAACAATTCTGTTGTCTGGTCGTATAAAATTGTGGGCTACAAAAATGGCCAGGAGGATGGAGCATTTTTCCTATTAAGATGGGTCAAGGCAGCTGGAGTTATTCAGCAGATAGTACCTGATTTGCAAGAAGCTTCAACAAACTCAGTGATAAGAAACAATGGGTAAAATTCTTTATTTTTTAAAAATGTCTGACAATTCCTTTTAGATTAATATTTTCTCCTTTATATCTATATCTGTTTTAACCGTTATCAACAAGCCATGATAAAGATCTACAGAATAGATATGCAGAGTATATTTTCTCTACTTTGATATATTCTGCTATTTAAAAAGTATTGCTGACAAATGGTGGTTTCTTGTATTAAAGGAACAATGAATAAGTGTCTGGTTTTATTCCTTAAGTGTAAATATTACTAAATTACCCTGCTCAACAGTTTTATTTTTCCAAAGTATCTGGTAACTTCTGCAGCATCTGTTTTTGTAGATAGTATGGCCATATTTGAATAGACTATTCAGTTAGTTTTGATCTTCTGTTCCTGAGGAATACACGCTTAGCTCATAACCTTTCAGTTTTTAAACAAAGTTTGAGACTCTTTTATCGAGATTCTGTTTAAAATTAACATTTTTCTCTTGCTTAAATAGTTTGTTTGCTGAAAGTAAGGATTTTAATATCAACAGTTTTGACTCTAAGATCTGCTTGCTTCACCTTGTTTTTTCAAGACCACTTCCTTTTTTACAGTTTTTGGTTATGGACCAATAAATAAACAAACCTTTCTCATTTTTAGTTACTGTGACAGTCTGATAATTATTCAGATTATGTTTAAACAGACTTGAAATCTTATTTTTAACAGCTATTGAAGTTTAAGTACATGCCAGAAATGATCGTGATTCTCTTGGAGTCATGCTCCACAGAAGAGCTGGGAGTAGTACACAGACTCTCATTTCTAGGTTTTAACTTAAGCTAAATAACTGGTTTAATAGAGGGTATAAAATACACCCTATTACTGCCTTAGAGCACTTTTCTGAGAATTTCATTTAAAGAGCAGTAATGTCAAGCACAATGACCTATTCCATTTCTTTAAGTGTTTCTTTTTCCCACCTACTTGCTGGCTAAGTCTGGTGTTGAGACATTGCTACAGGTACAGAAAATAGCAACATGTGAATCTATTTCTGAAATGCAGCTGTAACAAGACTGGCAAGTAGGATAATCAAAAACTCTGTAACATGTAATCTCTCAAGTAGTAATTTTGTGGTCAGTTCTCTGATGACCCTATCACCCTGCTATCTTACCTCTGCATTTGAACTGGCAAATAAATGACATCTCATTTCCCATCACAAACCCAAATGTCCTAAAGGAAAATTTTCAATCAGTACACCAGTTCTGTTGTCACCTTGTAAACTGTAGTAAGAATAAATGTTTCAGAGGGATTTAGCTCTTTCTAGGAAGCATTCCTTAGGGGCCCTAACCTTCCATTTTAACTCTGACTCAAAACATGTTCTTATAGAATATACTGCATTGTCTCAGCATTTCAGTAAATTGAGGAGTGAGCATCAGGAATATCTGTTTAATAGATTTGGACACTTATGTGATTTCCTAAAGTTTCATCATTCACAAATTGAAACTATTGATAATAAAACTATTTTTAAACAAAAAGTAAAATAGACATGTACTTCATGTGAACTGATGTCATTAATTTCTAAAAAGATGCTGTTCAGCATAACAAAATAATAGTGTTTCACATTACTTGCAGTAAAGCAGTCACAGAAAAGTGAAAATTTATTTTCTATTATATGGCATATATGATCATAGAACAGTTGCATGAAACTACACATAAGTAATCATTGACCTTTGAAACCAGATGAATGTGGAATAAAATTCACATTGTTTCTGGTCTTGTGCATCACTCCTGCTTAAAGCACAAGGGCAGACAGTACTCTGACCACACTGTCAGCTCCAGGGTGGTGGTGAAGACACACTTTTGAAGTGCTGAAGCCATGGAGTATGTTTGTTTCTTCAGGCTGAAAAGGGTGCTCAGTCCAAGTGTTCCATTTCCTGAGCATGTTTTATACTCTATTAAAGAGGTTCTGCTATCACCTCCGTGTAAATCTGGGATGCTTCTTACTAATTACTTCTGACCCCATGTGTTGGCTGTGTTCAAACCATCCACCTTCCACACAGATTCTTTGGGCTTAAGTATTGGGCAGATCCTGGTTTGTTGGGTGGGGTTTAAATTCAGCTGAATTAGGTGCAAATTTATCCAGCTTTATTAACTGAAATCACTTCTGAAAACTCAGAGAAGTCTACATTGCTGCAGGAATTGAAATTACCATAATCTCTCCAGGCAATAAAAAGACAGAAATATAATTTATCCCAATCTAATATTTAAGCCTATCAATTTCACTGAAGGTGTACTCAAACTCTTAAATTACTTCAAATTATTTTCTATTTTACCCTTTCTCTCTACCACACTAAGTATCACAAATTGATAATGGTTTTTTAAGTCTGCAAAACTCTTGCAGAAATTAAGCCAATGTCAGAGCACTTTTTAGTAGACAGAAATGTGCTTCATGACTGAGGTTTTGGTAGAAGTCTTGGTAGAAAACCAAAGCAGTTCCCACAAAGAACAATTTTGCCTACTTGGCCTTTTAGTGGCAAACTGACAAACAAAAAATCTTTTTAGATATCTTTGATATGAAGCATAAGAAAAACACTTAGTTCTCTACCTATTTGTATTTGATCTGTTAAAATCTTCACCCAAATGATACCTCATTCTCAATTTCAGTCACCCTTCCTGAATATTCAAAATAAACACTTAAAAAGAAAAAGAATATAACTTGGTAGCCACACACTGAAAGGATATCACATATGAGTAGTTTCATAGACCCAAGAGATATGAACACCTCCATGAGCAGCTGGTACTTTCTGAGCACTTGGGATTAAAATAATAGTGTACATGTAAATAAAGTATTATAAACAACACAATCTTCATATATATATATATATATATATATATATATATATATATATATATATATATATATATATGTGCCATATATGAAAAGTGGAATGCATAAATAGATTTATACATACATATTGAAAGTGCAAAGACTGAAGAAAAATCAGGTTAAGGTATGTAGTAAGCCTCACTTATTTTCGTCTTCAGCCTTTAAGTAGCTGCATTCCTGCCTCATTATTGTTAATATAAAAGAACTAATATGCATTTAAATAGTTACTAGGGGGGAAATATGGCCTCTGTATGTAATCTTTTAACAGTCACAGTAAGAAAATGTTGATGTAATTTATAGCAGCCCAGCATGTTTCTTCGGATGTGTTGCATGTTCCTAAATTAAATTAATTTACAAGAGTAAATAACATATGCACAATTCTTTCTGTGTGTGTGTGTGTTAAGCTGCTTTTAATCTTCCACAGAAAGACTAATAATCATTAGTAACTCTGCCTTTTTGAAGCCATAAGTTATTTATTTATAAATGATCCCCAAATAACATTGAAGAAAGAATTACTTATCAGTAAAAAATAATAGCCTGGAAAGACACAGAAATGATGTAGACTCAGCTGTTTATTTCTTGCTTCTATTTAGTGCTAGAATGTCTTAGAACTGCTTTTTGAAAATGTTTTGAACCAGTAGTAGAAGAATTTCAAATCTTGTACCACTTCTCCCTACTTTTCTAGAATATTTAGACAACTCAATTAAATGTGGTCCTCAAAACTCTCAGATAGACTTGGGCACAGGGGATATAGATCCAGGGTATTTCATATATCACTGCTAGTGATGAACCTTCTGGAGAAAAGACACTACTAGAGATAAAAAACTAAAAATGCTAATGCCAAAAAAATGCACTGATTCTGAGTCATTCTTAACATTTTCAAGCTTTTTTGTCACTATTTCTGCTACCTAATACATTTCTTAAGATTTTCATTAAAATCTCACTTCCTGGCCAAAAATATTACTTATTCTTGACTGGCTGTACTGTTTCATTTTTAAGAATCTCTTTCTGCTGTAAGACAGCCTGTCTACATGAGCAATAGAAAGGATCTATCTTCAGTGGCTACTGTCAGAACATCTTCATTTGTGTGAAAACATAGGCAAATGAAGCAACTGTCTTCAGACAGAAGTCAAGTAATAATGATTCAGTGCTGGTAAGAATTCAAATGGATTTACTATACTGCAAGCATCTGTGACAACAATTTAAAAAGAAGAAGTTAAAAGCAGTAATGTAGTAATGTGATAAAACCAGACAAGTCTAATTTTCTGTATTTAATATTCTCTGTGGCTACTTTCTAAGCATAACACATTCTGCAACTGTCATGCACACTAAAATGAGCTCCATCTCTTCTAGGAGGCATAGCATGAAAGCTATCCATTAAAAACAACAACAACAACAACAAAATTATATCTTAACACTCTGATTTATTTATAATTTTCTCATCCAGAAGTACTGTTTGTGGTCCATCAAGATTATGCCGGGGACAAATATATCATATGGCATTGTGTGTACACTGCAGTAAGTTAGCTGTGCAGCCAGGTACCAGGATGATTATGCAAATAGGGGCACTATTGCCTTATCAAAACCACTGGCAGAGTGCCTGGGAGACAGGTTTCAATAAAGGAGAAACATTTTATCTCAGCAAGGCTGGCATTAATAATTTATGATTAATCAGTTTATGGAAACATATTAACAACAGAAGGTTGTGGACAGCAAGATGGATTCCTTGTCTCTGCTTTCCCCATTTTTTTTCCCCTCCTATCTGACTTAATTTTTTTATGACTAAAAGCCATGTAGAGGACTCAGTTCTTCAAAAGAAAATGGATTAGCTTCTGAAAGAACCATATGGAAGTGCTGAGCTGGGGAAGAAGTGATGAGAAATCATCTGACTTCCTATAAGATTGGAGCTGAGTTGGTGTCAAATTTGTCTCTTACATCTCAACAATCAGGCCTATGTCAGGACATCTTAATAATAAAAGATTAATTAGTATCATCATTAGTATTCACACCTGGGCTTTAGCTGTGAAGTATAAAATACCAGAACTCTAAATAGCGTGTTCCAGCATAAACATCATCCATCCAAACAAAAATAAATTAATTCAATATTCCATCATGAAAAATTGCTGCAAATGTGACTTTTTCTTGGAGCCTGTGCGTAAAATAATTAAGAAAATATTAATTAAAAACTCGTGAATACAATTTGTAATTCAGAGGAATTCAAGGGAAGATCACCCCTTGATAAAGTTATAAGCATCCATTTCTGAGCTAAGCCTGTGAAATGCTTCTGCAACTTTTTAAAATCCCAGTGTAAAACCATGGAGCAGAGTCACCTGAGTTTGCTATATAATTAATCTCTAAGGCTAGTACAACACACACAGACATTGGCTAAAAAACATTGGTCTTCTACCATAGCTTGCTTGGAAAATCCAATAAAATGGTCTCTGCAGAAAGGACAGAATGAACTATGCTGGGTTTGAGCATCTAATGGGACCTTACTGGGTTCTTCTGAAATTAAGTGAGCAAATTCATTTTTGCATGTTGCAGAGTTCATGTTTCAGAGAAGAAGAAGAAGAAAAAAAAGAAGAATAAACAGAAAAAAAATCAAAAGAATGAAAATTCCCCCCCAAAAAATGAAATAAAAAGTAATGTTCTCGTAAATAGTCAGGCTGCCTGAAATTTAATAAGCATTTTTTCTTTAAATCAGACGAATGTGTAATGCTAATAAATTTTATCTGCCAAAAAGGGGTTTTCCTTTTAGTATTTATTCTAATTTAGCATCATGATACTGCAATTTTTTTTCCAATTTTTTTTTCTAGTTATGCACTTTCCTTAGATGAATTGTACCTAGCAAAACTCACCATTATTGAATAATAGAAGAGTGAAAGACATGAAAGTGTAAAGTGAGAGTTGAAACACAACTATATTAGTATCAAAACTTCATTATATTCCCCTGCTTTTCCATTTTAAGTTTCGAAAGCATTAATTCATATTTCACAATTTTAACCTGCATATACATTTATTGCTATCAACCACCAGAGACACTGAGTGCCTTAAAACATGTGCTAACAAAATCTGATGTAACTAAATTGAGCCACATTGCAATGCAGAATGTTTCTGGAACCATCAGTGACAAAAGTAATTGATAAATCAAGCACTAATTGACTTGAGATAATGAAGGTACTTTTAAAGTGCAGTGAGATTGTGTCCTAATTAGCTTTGTAGAGATAGAAGAAAGATTATCTTTACTGCAAGATTTCCGGGTAAGTGATGGGTTTAAACAAATTAGATAAATATGCAATTTAAAAATTTGGTAAATGATAGAGGTTGTGATTCTGTCTTTGTACAGAGACAAGTTTAGCCCAACATTCAAAGGTCCAGAATTTTATATTTTTTTTCCTAATTCAGGCATGTATATCAACAGGTGTGATTCTATAAGATGCTGTGATTTTTTAGTAGAATTTCTATAGCCCTCTATAAAGCAACTTTACAAAATGTGGCCATTTCATAATTTCCTAAATAGCTATTTATCTTTTTAATTGTAATATAATATTTTCCTGGAACGCCTTCTACAGATAACACATTCCATGCATTTCAAGGCGATTTAATTTGTACGTGACTATCTACTCCTTGTGGACAGATCTTGCTTATTGCTAATTCTAGGGAAGTTAAAACTAATTACAACACAAATTTCATCAATTTTAGAAGAACAAGGTTTCAATTGATCCTTTGGAAACCATTTGGAACTGAAGGAATATGTGCAGATACAACTTTTATGTGAATCCTGCTTTGATGACTAGAAGTGTCAAGTATGCTTGCCATTATTTCTCAGTACAAGTCATTCCGTTTTCTTGACGGATCAGCTGAAACTATCTCGACTATAAACTAAAACAGACTATTTAGGACAATAAATTAAGATTCTTGCTTAGTCCACAAAATGGATTTATTCTAGAGTAGGTTTGACTTCCAGAAAGCAACCAGCTCCAGCCCATGAGAAGGTGAAAGGAATCAGCTGTGCTGCTCAGACCAAATCTTCCTCTGGTCTCCATTTCCCAGTGTCAGAGCACCTGCTCCAAATCATTTTTCAACTCTGAGGGTTTTTTTCATTTCTTGATTATTCATTTCTTAGTACCCTTTTCACTTTAACATTCAATGGGAGCTGGTCTATGCTTCAAATCCTTCTAACATGCATTCTCAAATGCATGTTAAAAGCTTTGTAACAAAGAGAACAGAAATCAATTGTTTTCAAACTGAGATTTAACAAGTGGAAGTTGATTTAATTTATAGAAAGTGCAATTTAGATGGGAATTGAGAGAAAGCATTTCTGACACATGCTGTTACACTATTGTTGTAACATATCAAAATACTGCAACCCACACCTTGCAGAGATTTTAAAAGACAGGTTTGACAAATATTTTTCAGGCATGGTTTAGTTACATTAAGCTTATTTGAAAGCCTGTAAAAGTAACAGGATGACCTAGAAATTTATTCAGAGATCCTTACAGTCCCATAGCAATGAATACATATATGATGCATTATGTGTCATATCCCAGCAGAAATTACTCTCTCACCCATCTAAATCTCTCTGCTCAGTCCATAAAATAAGTCCAGACAAGTGAAAAGTTTCCTTTACATAAGTGCCAAAATCCTTAGATAAATATTGGACTGCTACTATAAGCTCAGCTAAGGATTATGTTTAGAGCACAGAAATCAAATTAAGTGAAATTTAAATGCAAAAAGCCATTACTCTTTCTGCAGCTATGTAACCCACAGCCTCAGATGACTTCAGTACCTTCTATTAATTCCACTGTGAAGCTACAAATTTCTCTTTTATTTTACATTTTTTTCCTGTAATACTTAGTGCATCTGTTTTAAGATAACTGAGGGTACTTGGCTCGTATTATAGATTGTAGTCCTCTGGATGTCATAATAAACTTCAAATACCTTGACTTAATTAATTTTATATGCTCCCAACAGCAAATTATTGACCCATTTTCAACTGGAAGTCCAAGAATTTTATGTTTTTTCTTTGAAATCAGAATTTCACCCAGAGTATCTTTACCTTAAGTGTTCACTGCTTCTGGTTGATCTATTTCTGTATGAAATGTGCCTTTCTTCTCTCCCCTTCACTTTTTTTTTTCTTTTTTAACACCTTCCCACTACTTTCTGTCACAGGTTCCCATCCCAGCTCTTCCTTATCTTTACATTGAAAAGGAAGGGAGTATCAATTGCACAAAATTCAGTTTAGTTGGGTTATATGTAGAAGGTAGGAAAGGCATATCAGTGGACTTTTTCTACTCCTTTTTCAAAAATAACACAGCTTCTGAAGAATTTTATTGGTTTTATATATCCCAGCACTGGGAAGTTAAAAATAATCCTGATGTTTTGCAGCCTTTTTTCTTTAGAAATTTTTCTTTTCTGTGTTTGGGAAGTGGCATATTGGGACAGAATCAGTCATACACCATTTCATTTCTCCTTAGAAAAATTTTTGTAAATTTTGCATTTCTGTATAGTAATCTCATTATTTTGTGTCTGCTGTACTGTATTGTTACAATGCTTTAACTAAGACCTGCATTCCAATTAATTCTTTCCTAAAATATTTAAGATTAATGATTTGTACTGATTTCACAAATATGAGTCAGACTTTTAAAAAACCTACTAAAATAATTTCATCATATTAGTATTAAATTACTTGTTCCATCTCTGGGACTCTTCCTTAGTGCCCCTAATTTTATAAGACTGCCATGTCACAGCTGAAATAAAAGTAGAAGGCAGCTGTCATAAATGGATTGAACAATACTCTCAGTTTATCTGAGAATTGATATAATTAAATTAACTCCTCAAAGGAATATCAATTTACCCCTGAAAGGTTATAAAAATTCTACTAGATGACAGCATTTAAATATGCCGATCAATTCCACATTTTAATTACTTAATTTTTCATTGTTATTTTTTTTTCCACTGTCTGCATCATCAGAATAACCCAGTGCTTCATTTCCTGACCCAGTGATTGAATTGAGAGTAATATCTGAAACCCGAAGAAAGAAAGACCTAGACAGACAGATTATGTCAGTAGGCTGAGAGCAGTACTTTAAGGAACCAATTTTGATGTAATTTCCTTTTACCAGGAAAACAAACTCACTTCTGCTCATGCCATACTCATGCTGAGGAGCATTCCTGCCTTCCACACTGCTGTGAAGGCTGGGACATAACTTCAGCTGTGAGTAGTCATCATCACTTGCTATTGTTCTTCCTGAATATGGCATTAGCCATGTATGCATTTGTCACGTCTTTTCCTGAGTGGGGGAAAATCTGACTGCAAAATTCCAGCCTTTCTCAAGGTCTTCTGTCACGACAGAGCACTGAGGGTGCTGGAGTGCTGTGGACAGACACATAAGTGAATTCTTCTCCTCTGTGGCTGCACATTGACCTGTTGCATCCTCACCCTGCAAGTGGCCAGCTCAGGGGAGCATTACTGAAAAGAAAACACCTGTTTGTGTCTCCTACAGATAACAGCATCAGAGTAATCCATTCTGTACCCAAATAAAAAGGAATATGAGTATATTCTGTCCCTGCAAATTTCTACCCCAAGTTCAAGCACCAAAGCCATTGAAAATGTGATATCGAGCCTTAAGGTCTTTAACTTAACTCACTGCTCACAAGTTTGACTTTTTTATGGCTGCTTCCATCACTTAAATGAAGCCAGTTATTGGTTCAGAGTGATGCTTGCCTCAGGTGGTGGTCTTTTCACTTCTAATCTATGCAACAATACACTTAATCCTAGGGACAATTAATTAGCATTGTTAGCGGTCTCTTGTCACATCACTTCTACTAATATAATTTTAAGCAGCCAATTGAGCTATTCATCATAATTTACTAAAGAATGAATGCTGAAAAAAAAGCAGATTATCGATGCAAATTACAAATTTCCTTTTGTCTCACTCATCTGGGATAGATTCTGCTAAAATCTTGAAAAACACGTTATCCATTGTAGATACCCTATAACACTCATTTCTCTAGCATACACACATATAATGCTGCTATTTTTAAAGAACCCATATTTCAACTTTATATTTCATTTCTCTATGGGGTAAAGAAAACAAGTACACGAGAATATAGAATGTGCAGGTGTAAACATCTTTTGTGAGCACAAATGTGAACAAGTACTAAAAAAGTTGTTTTGTAAAAAAAATCACATAGATTTCAAATCTGACACAGCAAAAGGAAGGGTTGCTCTCCAGAAGGACCTGGACAAACTTGAGGCTTCAGCTCACAAGAACCTCATGCAGTTCAGCATGAAGGGGGTTTATTAAAAGGAAGGAGAGCAATTTTTTTTATATGGCCAGATACTGAGAGGACAAGGTAGAATAGTTTTAAAAAGAGGGCAGTATAGATTAGATGGCAGAAAAGAAGTTCTGTAATTCAGGGATTGGCAAATCACTGGCACGGATTGTTCAGAAAATCTGGATGGGCCCCTAAGCAACCTGATACAGCAAGTGGCATCTCTGCCCATGGAACTTGGTATTACCTTAAGGTCCCTTCCAAGGGATTCTATGACAGATGAGAATTTTAGTCTGTGCATGAAGAATGCATGTAGAAAATCTCAGTTGTCTCAATACAAAGAAGTTTGTATTGGGAGGAACCCTCTCTGCCAGAAGGCATTCTGGAATGCAGATAGTTGAGCACTGATTCTTCTCACACATGTGTTTTCTCCACCATAATTTCAGCATTCCTAGTAAGTAGACTGAATCCTAGCAGAGGGAAATGTGTGTTACATGCACTAAATGTTAACAAGTTCTTATTTCTTAAATTTGTATTCAAAGTGACCAATGCTACAATCATACAACTTCATCCTTTTCCATGTAGTACTCACTTTATCCCTTGTTCATGTCACACTTTCCAGCTGACTGATTTTTCTGGTGAGTATAAGGGATGATTGTCAGAGTGAAACAGAATTTATTTCCTGGTGGATGTGGTGAACTGTGCAACAAACCTTTTGCTTGATTGGTGTTGACTCCAGAGATCTGTGCAGTGAGCTGTTCTCTCAGTACTCAAATTGTTATTTTATCATCATCACTTCCTCTCTGGAATTCTGATGGCCAGAGAACTCCTTCCATAAGAGGTCATGTTTACAATGTATATCCAAGTCATTGTTAAAAGCTCTGATTCATCTGCTCAAAATGTAAAAATTCATGCAAGGTACACAGATTCTTCTCTGAATCTGGGAGCTGTGACAAGGTCTTAGGGTTAGCATTTCGGGCACACAGGTTTCTTTCTGATTTTAAGTTTGAAAGGGGATTCTGACCATTTAAAAATGGATCCAAAACCAGAGAAGGAGAATCCATTGTGAATCACTCTTTTGTAAAACTAATAACAGGCAAGAGTTGGTTCAAACTGTACAATGCAAGCATTCTTTATGAAAAATTGGTCTAAAAGTTGTTTGTCACCCATTCGGGGCAGGGATTATTTTTGTCATTTTTCTAATGGGAGGTCAATACTAGATTAATGATTAAATACAAACCCTAAGGTTGTAGCCTCCTCTCCAACACCTCTATGATCTCTTCCACCACCTGATCAAATTTCCCTGTTGCCTTACATCTGTAACTGTAAATTACAGTTTAAAGATAAAGGCCAGAGCTTTAAATGATACAGTAAAAGTCCGTATTTAAGACATTTTCAAGCAAATTTTTCAACAGTAGTTGAGGTAACAAAATTAACCTCGGCCAAATTCTGAATCTGAACTTTGACTTTTCTGGGTTTATTTTGTTTTGGTTTGTTTTGTAGATATAGTTGCCTCTGATAGACTGAGCCAGGAAAAAAAAAATCAAAATCTGGTATGAATTTAAAGTCAGTTATAATTGCCTGTTTGCTAAAAGAATGACAAGGTGATGACTGAGGTATTTTCTTAACTCCTAAAAAATGTGAGTGAAAGACCTGCAATGTTTCTTCTGTATAGGTTTATTAAATTCAGACTTCAAATCAGCTGCTAAAAATTAACCACTGACAGACCAGGTGGATATGAATGAATTCTAAAATGCTCTTTAACCAGAAAAATTATTCATTGTATACAATGTCAATTAGTTATTGTAGACTCTTTAGTCTAAGGACATCTTCTCCCATTTATTCACTAATCTTTATCTGCTAATTACCTGAATGGCAGCCAAATTAGTTTGCACATGTGAATTCTACTCCCAAAAAAATCAACTAGAGTAGTAGCTGATACAGGATATTTCTGAACTGATTGTTGCAATTAGCTTCCTGAAATATGTCCCTTATGAAAACAGATAAAGTTTTTCAGCATCAGAAATAAAAATTGAAGTTGTGAGCCTCTGAGATGTCCGTAGATATCACAGTTCCACAGAGGGCAAACAGACGGAAATGCATTGCCTGAAGTGTTCTGGCCCTTTTATTGATCAAATTGACCTTCTGTGTGCCTCCCTAACAGTTCCTGTCAATGTATATTTTGTGCTAACCTGACCACTTATCCTTTTGGGATAAAAAAAAATATAAATTTTAACATACCACTATGGTTTGAGGAAATAATCTAAAATATTCAGTACAGTGAAGTGGTGTAGTAGAGGATTTTCCTCACATGTGAGCCAGAATCACCTACATTTATAAACAGAGAACTTGAGATCCTCTGTGAGGAAAACCTAAACCTAAATCTGAATAAGAAAAAACATTCTGAATCCATGCACCTCCTTTACATGTTGATGTATAATATACATGATGCATGGGCAGGAAGGGAAAAAACTCAAAAGAAGGTTCCCTGTTTTGGGTTTTCCATATCAGGTGGCACAGGGTGGTGGGACAATAGGCAAAAATATTTTTAGTTTTGGTCAAGCAAAATGTTACTTGTAATTTGCAATAAAAGAGAAAACCAAAACTAAACAAACCCGAACAAAACCAAGTATAGGAAGCCAAAACAGAGAAACAAAAAGCATGACAAATATGTAACAGTTTTTATGCTTGCACTTCTTATAAAAAAAATCCTCTGTGATGCTGTCAGACTCCTCACTATAGACATTACATTAGACATTCCAACAACAACAATAATAATTTTTCCAATACTTACATGTTAAAGTGGTTAAAATTATCTCCTTGATTGGTTTCATGAATCTTCATGGTGATCTCATACTTTTAAATATCACCTATGATGGAAATATTTTAGGAAAATTGAGTTTTAAAACTCACAGATTACCATAATTTATTCTAAATTCTGCAGCATCAAATTTCAGGAAACGTTTTTAAGACTACAGTCTTGCTCTGAGTCTTTTGTAAACAATTCTGAACTTTTGTGTAGCACTTGTAATTTCAGAAATTCATAGAACATTGAATAAGCTTAACAACATTCCAGGAGTCAAATAATTTTTGACATATCAGTAAAATATTTTTGCATGTGGGCTATAATATGATCAGATTCCTTCAGCTGGTCAGCAGTGAGACCTGTGGTGTCATTCAGATTCTTAATGTCTTTGCATAATTCTCTCTCATGTTAATACTTGTGAAGCATTTTTACATCAGAGGAAAACAAAGGAAGCTTTATTCCATTCTGGGAATGCAAGAAAGTCGCTGTGAATTTGTACTGGGCTGCAGCTGCAGAAGCTCTTGCCAGAAATGCTTGGTAATACATGAATTGTCTCCAGCCTGAGGAATATAAAGAGGCATTAATAGTCCAGCCACTAATTTTAGATGAATATAATGATGCAAAAGAAAACTAACTAAAACTAAAACTAAAACTAAAACTAAAACTAAAACTAAAACTAAAACTAAAACTAAAACTAAAACTAAAACTAATAATAACCATCATCATCATCACCATCATCATCATCATTCTGTTTTTACCCAGAAGGGTTATGTAGGTGTCCTAGGGTGAAAAAGAACAACAAAAGATTAGCAGAAGGGAATATCAATGGAAGTATGTTGGCAAACTCTTCAAATATTAGGAATTCAAAAATGAAAATTGAAAAAAATAATCTAAGTTAAAAATTTAGTAGTAAATATTTAAATTACAAGGAATGTAAACTGTGATGTTGTGCTAAATGTGCACAAGTATCTACATAATATTTTTTTGCAAAATTTTGAAATTTTTCAGTTATATGTAAATGAACTCTTCCTGCTACATAACAGGCTGATGAAAACTGTGATTTTACAGAAATTATCTAACATAAGAAAAATATCTACCTGTTAACAGATTAAATTAGTCTTGTGATGTGCAGCAATCATTTAAAATTTCATCATTAAAAATGTCAGTGGCATTTACTGGCTTCATTAAAGGATTGATGACTCTAGATTGAAATTAATGACGAGACTTTTTTGCAAGTCCTATGGCAGCAGTTAGTGCCTAACAGAACACTCCTTATAAATAATAAAAACTTCCTACACCAACTGAACTAACATCTTGGAAGTTTATAAAATGAAAGATTGCGGCAAATAGAGCAGTTATTTCCTGATGATTTGCTTGAATTTATTCTGTGTGTGTGTGTGTCACTGCTGGAAGATGTTTGGGTTATTGTAGTTTAACCCCAGCTGCCAACAAAATATTTCAGTTTCTTCCCCCTTTTGCCAGATGGATGAGGACAAGAGCTGGAAAGAAAAGGAAACCTCGTGGGTTGAGATACAAACAGCTTAATAATTGTATTAAAGAGAAATATAACAGCAACAACAAAAATACGAACTTGGTGATCTTAAAGGTAATAATAGTAAAAATAATGATAATGATAATAATAATAATAGTAATAAGGAGAGAGGAATAAAACCCAACAAAAAACAATTCATACACAATACAGTTGCTCCTGGAGAGTTAGTTTCTGTACTGAGAATGACATTGTATTGTTGGAGCTCAGGAATCTGGAGTTTTTGAGCTTTCTGTGCTTCCAGGCACAGACCCCCTGGAAAACACTGCTCTGGACCTGAAACCTTGGAGAAAGCTTGGAAATATGAATAATGAGTTAGAAATCACAAATGTGTAGTGGGTTAGAGGTGTGTGTTTTCACTGGGTGATGGGTTTTACGTTTGAAGGTTTTATATGGATATATAATGGAATATGCAACAAGATGAAAAATTTTGGGTGATGTCTTTCTTTTTTCATCATCTTCTTCCTTCTTCTTCACGGAACTTAAGTAGTAACCTTTAGTTAAAAAGTCTAATGGCACTCTAAAAATCATAAGAATCTATTATTAAGTAAAAAAAATATATATATAAATATTAAACTTCTATTAGTTTGTTTAGCTTTAAAAAGCCTTAAAACAAACTCAACTGTGACCATTTTTCCCTACTTCTAGCAAAAAGCTAGAAGTGCTGTCATACTTTCTGTAATTTCTAATAAAGTATAATAAGCATCCAAACCCAAACACAAAAATCTTTCTAATAATCCTGGCTCTAAAAAAAAAACAAACGAGACTGATGACAAACCAGTAATAAGTGGTGCAGAGCCCAGCACTCACCTCACATTGTCTGGCAGGAACTTCTCTCTGGCCAGTTCAGATCAGCTGTCCTGGCTGTGCCCCTCCACAGTTTCTTGCACATCTCCTCACTGGGACAGCATGGCAATCACTCCTAACACTGATCACTGAATATTTAGTTTCTCTAGCAGATGGACAGGTTTTTGTTCATATTGGTGTCACTTAAATAGTCCTTTTTGATCTCATTTATCAACTCCAGTAATACACCTCCAAAAAGATACACTCTTGTCTCTCAGAATCCAGCTAAAGGTTTTTCTAACAGAGATAGCTAGCAACAATTCTTTTCTTTTTTAACTATGTACCTGATAGTATTTAATAATAATAACTAATTTGAAGTAGTGTGGATACTGCAGAATGTATTTAATTGGGGTTTTGCTTTAGCTTCAGCTTTGGCTAAAAGAAACCACCAAGTAGATATTACTGACAATAAAAGCTTTACTTGCAGCACTAGAAAGTATTCTATTGTAAAAATATGAGGGTGACTGATCTCCCTTGCTTCAGAAATATAAAACCACAAAAACCAAACATTCTTGACTGATTCTCAACACATACTAAAAAATTTTCTGTGCTTCAGAAATGTTTTTCTGCCCAGAACATCTCACTGTTCCATCTGCCCTAATTGAAGCAAACATTTTTCAGAAAATCCCCTTATTATTCCTGTATCTCACTTTAACAGAGGCTCTATTTTAAATACATTCTCTTCTCTCGTATGCATACACTGTTCATACTCTCAGTTCGCATGTCAAAAATTTGAGGGAATACAGTGTGTGGGAAAACTCACTAGGAAGTCATTCTTTAATTTAACGATTTTGTCATTCCTTGGCAGTCTGTCTACCGACACTGTTTATTTCCTTTTTTTGGAATAGCTGCAGAGGAGAATAAACAGGCAAACATGTCAAAGCCCAAAAAATAAAGACTAATCAAAATGATAAATGACTGTGTAATAGAGACAAAACCCATCAAATATTGAGTCTAAAGTAATGGGTTTCACGCTTTTTCATTTTGCAAAAAGCTAAGAATGTTAAGATTCAATAATCTAGAACCTGGAAAGATATTAAAACATCTCTCTGTGTATCTCTAGTTATTTATTCGAATCTCAAAGTCTAGTGAAAAACTATAACAATTTTACTGCATATACATATATATACACTAAAAATGGAGCAGAGCTAGAAAGACCTCAGACACATAAGCCAGAAAAATTACTAAAAGAAATTACTTTAGAGAAGAAATTTAAAGTAGAATTTTATGCAAAACCATGGGCTGAAACAGGGCATCCTGACTCCATTTCCCATCATATCTTTCACATAAAAGAAAGTCACACAGAGCAGATAGCACATATTAGGTTCATATCTTATTTTACCTCATAAAAATTTATTTCTGTACACCAATATTCCCTGAAAGTGAATCAGCAACAAAGGCAGGCAATAGGATTCCTGTCATTCAGTCTTTTACACTCTCCACTGGATCATGTTGACTTCTCAGTGGTTAGTCAAGCAGCTAAGCAGCTTTCTGAGATGATGAGCATCTGTCTGCCACAAGCTCATTCCAAAAAATATGTGAGGTCTGTTCTACCTGCAGACAAGCCTACAAAATAATTTTGTATGATTAATAGCACCGGGAGGAGTGACATGGGAATGACTAAATACTTCTAGGTCATCTGAAAAAAAAAAAAAAACAAAACAAAACCAGTTTTCTTTCCAAAAGTTTCATAAGTACTAATTGTTTTCCTGACACCACACACACACAAGCACAAATCTGGAGAGTTTATGGACTCACTTAGCAAAAAGCATTTCTATCAGACAATGACAGCTTGAAGCTGACATAGCCTCCCTGATTCTTCACACGTAGCTGAGCTTGACACCACCTTTTGGAAGCAATGTATGACAGTTTAAAATGAAAGTAATCTTTCAACGGCTTGAAAGGCTTCTTTTCTTTTCTCCTTGAAAAAGACTGTGCAAAGAGGTAATGACAAAAAGAATTAATTTAAATCCTTCTAAAATTTCATCCGTTTAGCTATTCAAAATGTGCCCCTTCAGAAAACCTGAAGGGTAGTTATCTTCCTCCAAAATCAATTTAAATAGCTTAGTAGAAGCTGCTCAAGTGTGGATATTTCTCTTGTTTATCAGTGCTTTGGGTACATTCAAGCAATTTATTTATTTACTGAGGAAAACATTCTTCTGGCTCTTAGCAACAAGTATATCCATTATACAGATCATATCTGTCAGAACCTGGATTTGTTTCAGGTTGGTTTAATGTTTTAATAAAAAAAGGTGATTTTTTTTTAGAAATAAAATAAGAGTGAGTTTTCAGTTTCAGTTGGTAGCCTCTTTGCTTTATTAATTCCAAAATGCAGATGAAATGGGCTCTTTAGTTAGTTACTATAGCTAGGAACTTCTGCTGAGAGTTTTATCTGCAAGCACAGCTATTAAAAAAAAGGATGAGACTGCTCTGACTAGGGGAGTTAATAAGCAGGCACAGACAAAGAGGTGTGTCTGAGTGCAGCATTAAAAAGAGGAAACTAGGCAAGTTCAAAATATGAACTTTCCAGATATACACAGATTTTGTGGGTGTAGGTTTTCCTGTAATGGACAAAATGCTAACATTTCTCTTATGCTTTTGCTCAGCTCATTGTAATATGCTTAGCTTGTCTATTATAATGAAATATAGTGTGCAAGCTCATTCTGTGAGTTTAAACACTTTCTATTTTTGATCTTGGTTTCAACAAATTCCTTTTCTAGATGAGGTTTTTGGAAATTGATCTTGAATAGCTGAAGCTCTCTCAGCTGCTAAGGAATCCCTGAGCTCCCAGGTATTGATCAGATGGTAACAGCAACGTCAGCTTGGCTGAGTCCACCTAAATACATTGCCATATAGGAGAACATAAAATTAATTCGGGCATAGTGCCCTGGACCTCAGTCTGGTGGAGATCCAAAGCCCTCTTTCTAGAGCAATTCTCCCGAATATCCTTGTGCAACTGGCCTTCGTGGTGTCATCAGTGGTAATTTCCACCTCTGAACTGAACTATTTTCATTTTTGCTTTGCTTCTATGGCTGATGACCCCTCCATCACTCCTGCTGGCATCTCCATGATATCCTCAGCCAGGAAAGAACTTTTTCTAGGCCCAATCCTATTACCAGCACATCCAGACAAAAGATCACAAAGCTACGGAGCCTATTTATTTATTCATTTTTGAACAGACATTTTTAAAGAAATCTCTCTCTCTCTCTAGAACCTAACTCTGTTATAAAATCAGGGTCCATTTCCTTTATTCTCAGGATGACCCATTCTGTCTGTGTTCATAAAACATTTTAAGAGCTTAAGGTTTTAAATGGGCTTTTATACTTAAGCACCTTTTAATCCTCAAGGCAATTTATGCACAAACATCGTTAAGGAGATAAAAATGGCTTTGTTTCTTAAATAGCACACATTTAAGCCTTCTCACTTCAATCTTTTGAAGTGGTTTATGTATTAAAATCACTAATACCAGTATTGCTACTTAGTCTCTGGCCTTGGACACACCACTTTCTCTGCATATCTGTTTCTCTGCCTCTGATATGGCAATAAGAGCACTGTAACTACTGTTTGGCATAACCAGTTAATGCCTGAACAGGAATTTAAATATGAAAGAAAAAAAGCATAAAAATACTCGGTTTTGTTATTAAACACCAGACTGTTAGTGGTCATTAGATCAGTACTGGGAAATGAAGTTAAGATGAAGTCTATGCCTACTTTTGGAAAGGTGATCACTTTCACATGCACTTGAAAGATCTTTTCCCAGTTTTAACCCTGCTATGGAAGAAACCACCTTTTTTGCATTACTATTATTATTAATAATAATATTATTATTCTACTTGATTTTATTTTATTTTTTTCGTTGTCTGCCTTTTCTTTGAGATAGTAACGTGACAGGAAAATACTTTTGTTAACATAAGAACACATCACTGATATATGTAAGGGTCAGTATCATTATTCTGAAAACAGACTAAGACACTTGTCTGAGTGCTTTTGTAAGTGATTTTTTTCTTACAAAAATTTTAGCGGAATTTGGGATATAAAATAAAGGGGCAAAGTTCTGATTTTTTTAAGGTTATACTGGAGAAAGATTGACACTTCATTCAATAACCTTTTGAAAAAAAAAGTTATAGACAGTGTAATGCTGAGAGACACATGAAGTGACTTTGGGTAATCAAAGCAAAAATTGCTGCCTGACAGAATCCAAGCAGCAAGGCCCTTTTTTTTTTTCTGAGGTACCTAATGGGTTTTTACAGTGTTGTAACATTTGAGTTTTATGTTTTATGATATTCACCAGGTGACAGTCTGGCCCTCTTCTCCCCTAAGATGTTATCACTTCTGTGTGTCAAAGCAATTCTGTTGCTGTCTTGGCAGAGATGAACTCATGAATCAGTGGTGTGGACAGGGGTGGCAGCCCAGATAGCACTCTGCGAAATCTATAAATCCTGGAAGAGCAACTATTTTTTTCTGCTGCCAGTGGTTATTACAGTGTCACAATCAGGAAATTTCATGCTGAAATGTCGGGTGGCCTGGATTTGAGTGCTAAGAGAAGAAAAGCTATCAGGAGATTATGGTATTGGCATGTTATATGATACTAAATATAGACAGTGAAGTCCACCTATCTTTGTATGCTCTTTCTACTTGGTAATGAGCACTAGAGTATATTTTCTCTGAATCATAATCTTTTATAACATCTAGTGGCAGTTAGCATAAAGTTTTAAGAACTAAATCTGTATTTTTTTTATTTTTTTTTATTTTATGCATTGCCTTAACCACGGGTTCACGTGCAGCTTGGTAACTTTCAGTGATTAAGCCACACCAGAGCCACCATGGATCATTTCACACATAAAACTTCCCAATGTTTGCATGCTTAAGATTCAGGTGGATCAATTGTCCTCATGGACTGCGTTGTGCAAGAGTGAGTAATCAAAATCATGCAGTGAATTGTCCACAGTCACATTTGGATGTGCATACAGAGTGAATGGGCAAAGGTTATTTTTTGGCTTTACTAGGACAGATCCATTCCAGCACCTGATACTGCCACCGATGACATAAAGACTGGAAGGCTGATGTGCAATCAAGTATAAATTAGGTACTTTGTTTTACACAAAAAGTCTCTTTGAATTCACTGTTTCAAGTGTCTTTGAATGCACAGCAAAGCTTGCTGAACCCTAAGACAAAGAGTTACAGTTCCTGGCTCTTCTGGATGGGTTATACCAATATTCCCATCATTTTGAATGTCTGTTCTTGACCTACTTCTGCTCATCATTTTCAAGACCATCTCACAGAAAGGCTTCTTGAACTTTTGCCAACTTTGGGCTGCTCCATATTAAAATTGAATGGATCATGAACAGAAGCAAGAAAAACATGCCAGTTTGTTTTCATGACAAAATCAAGTAAATCTGAAGAATACCCAGAGAGGCATAATATAATCTGACTTTGTCTTTTGTATTTTAATTAGAAAGGTTGACTATAGTTAGCAGAAGAACACTAAAAAAAATATTTTCAGTCAAATTTCCTTCTTTTTTAAATCTCAGTTAGCATTTAGAGAGTCACTAGTAGGTTAAAGAAGCTGGAAGGAATAATGACTTGTATGAGGGTTCAGAGCAGGCCCTGCACTCACTCATGGCTCCTTAGGTAAAAAAAGATGTAATACAATTTTTTTTGTGTTTAAGATTAGTTGATATGAGTATTTATAAACTGTTGGTGTGAGAGATTTTTGTTTGGTAGATTCAATGATAAAATAAGATTTTTAGAAACTAGGACTGGCTAGTGAACTACTTAGTGACTTTAACACAATTGTTAAATATTTTGTTTACAAAATTTAGTAACAGTAATTTATAGATTGCATTTGTTTCAGAGAGGAAATTAATTAATCTCTTTGAGTGATTAATACGTTTGTCCTTTGGCTATTTGTTATCAGATGCAAAAAAAAAAAGAAGAGGGAGATGAGAAGTTGTACCTAGGGAGAGAAAATAGTGGTGCAAATAACCCTGCTGATAAATTAGCTCAGAGAGAACAGTCCCACTCCCTGACTCTTTTAGTGATACTTTCTGAGGTGCAAATTTTGGGGTGAGGTTTGGAATTTTTTATTTGTTTGTATCCTCTGGAAATGTTCTATTATCCACAATGTAAGGCCAGTGAAACATGACAGAATAATGGAATTTGTTAACCAGTTTTAATGGTGGTTAACCATTGCTAAATTTTGTTAGTTACTTTTACTTTGCCTATAATATTGTTTTAAATTCATAATGCTAGAGAATCTAGTCTCTAATGCCTTTATTGAATTGAGAGTGAAAGATGAGATTTTTCCTGTTAAAACTACTTTACTTGACAGGATAAATTTGTAAATACAATATTGCACTTCAAGAGATCACTTTCAGTTACATAAACATTTTTAATTATTTTAAAAGTCATAGAATTTCACATCTCGCCATTTAACTTAATCTTTACTCTTAAATTATTACAATGTATGATTGCACTGCAAAATGCTGTAGAAATAGGGATATGATGCATCACTTCTGGTCACCACTGTTATATTATTTGGTGCTAGCTCTGGTTCAAAATCTAAACAATGTAAAATAAGGGAGAGCAGGAAGCCACTGGTGTGCAAATGCAGTGGAAGGTTTTGGTGATCTTCTGTACAAACCACCAGAGGCTGTGATGCAGAGCCTGCTACTCCAGCAGTGAAGCTGACAGGCTCTGAAATGTTCAGACTTTATTCAGTCCTTCTGAAAACATGCCAGTGTGTGTGCAAGAATATTATTTCTAGGGCTGATCAAGACAGAGTAAAATACAACCTTAGCTTCTGGTCTTAAGAGTGATAACAGTAGGGCAGATGCTGCAATCAAGTACAGTTCCATTAAAATCATTAGGTAATTCAATTTCGTAGATATTAAAAATATAGAAAATTGCTAGGATACCAGGAATAACCAATGCTTATGAAAAAATTGATTCCTAGCAGCCTAGAGAAGACTGCTGGACACTGCAGGTGGTTCCTTCTGGGAACCAAGGTACTCTAAAACAGCCAAACAAATTCTGATTTAGAAAATCAAAATGAAATTCTTTAGTGCTTGGTTTGGACTGATGTATTGGAAACTAAAATTTCCTTTGAGTGACAGAAGTTCTCAGAAAAATAAGATCAGACTTGCCTTTATGTACAGACTGCAATACTGTAATTAAATACCATTATTCCCTAAGGGATCAAAAACAGTGATACCTGCGTGTGTGCAAGTATGTGTGCAGGTGTGCTTACACAAATGTTTTCTGCGTCCATGCACATTAGTATCAAGCTGATTTGTACCATCATAACTGATTCAGCTGCTGTGATGACAATAATTTGAGTCCTTGAAAAAGAACATAATTAGTTAAAGACGGCTAAACCTATAATAATCATCAGTGTGTAAATGGAGAGACATTTCACCTTGCTGGCAATATAGAAGCCTTGTAAGAGAGGAAATCATGTCACTTCTCTTTTCCCCACACTTCAATTTTCTTATGAAGTGATATCTTTGACCCTGGAATCCAATTAGGGTTGATACAGCTGACAACTAATAAAGTACTGCTGGGGTAGTTGTGTCTGAGTGAGGTGAAAGATTGAATTTCTCTTTCCCCACATACATGAATCTTGCCACACCGAGAATTATTCACTGCTGATAAAAAATAATAAATATCAAAAGGCCAGAAGAGTTCTCTGCAATGGGTTAGTCATTTCTGCACAGTAATTACAAACTAGGCTTTCTCTATGTGATAGGAAATTAAAGAGAATGAGAATTCACTACCTTTCTTAAAGGTTGGGGAGAAAAAAAGGAAAAACTTGTATCTTCTACTGCATAAGTTTAAAATATTTTAGGAGCTACCTGGTTAAAATAGGGAATATGTAGCAGATATAAAGAGCAAAATAGCATCTGTGTGAAACGAATCATTTGTTGGGAAGTTTTAGAAAGGGAATCTTTGAAAGGCTGTTGCACAGTTCATACAGAAGATTTGTTTAGGATTCACCCTAGAAGGGCTTCTCACTCAGCACCCATCAATTAAATATGGGTTATATTCATTCAAGGGTGAGGGTAACACGTATTTTGCAAATATTGCAAATTTTATAATTTATGGACCTTGTTTTTAAGGATCAGGTCAGGCCATAGTGGGAGAGTGAGGATAAAGAATGCACTGTCCTCTCTGCTACATGTTCATGAAAGGAAAAAGAGAGAAATTGGTCTCAAAAAAAAAAAAAAAAAAAAAAAAAGATAGAATGACATGAGCAGAGGCTGAGTAGGAAGCATAGTTTGCAACTGCAATTGAATGCAATCAGAAGATTGAAATTCTGCTGTTTCTTTTGTCAGCAGTACCCTTCAGAAAGCCAGGCTTATAGCAACTTTCTGCCTGGCTTTCTAAAAGGACTATCTCCCTGGGGTGAACAATGCAAAGAGATGCCCTTGGGGTTGCCTGTGACCCTAAGGCTTTGTTCTGTTTTCATTCTAACACACCATCAAACCTCATGAAACATTTATAAATGCAAAAACTTCCAAATGATGTTCTATTTATAACAGTAATAAAATGACATCTCTCTAAGTACATTTCCTCTAAATTTTTAAGTTGTGTCATACACCCTGGCTATGATAAATTAAAGAGAACTCCACAACTCATGGGAAACAATGATTGATGTTCAGCTGAATAACAGTTCAGATTCCTTATAATTTCTTAAAATATTTCTTTCCCCTCTATTATTTTGGTACACTTCTCTGCAAGTGGAATTATATTTTGATTTTTGCTGTTTCTCTCTGCTGCTTAAACCTTCTATTTATTTTGTAGTCTTTGAACTTTTTTTAGTGCACATGTATTGACTCTATAAACATGATTCAATTATTTCCTGTAAGGGAGAAATGAATAATGCATGTCTCTGGATTTTGGAATACTTCATAGCCTCCAAATATGAGGTGAATTAAGCTGGAAGCACACCAGTTTTAGCAGTAGTCATTTGCCAGTGGAAAACAAAACAAACTTCTAGACCAAGTCATCAACAGAGTGGGACAGGATGCTTGTAAATTCTGCTTTTGAGATTAACTTCTGCCTCTCAGACCTCTAGGTGCTTGTGGCAGTACTGGCTATTGACTTTTTCTGAAGTTCCCTGGAGACCAATTTACATTGTACACTTTTGTTTCAGCAATCTGTTAATAGTAAATTTCTCCTTCCTGGATTACCAAAATACACATCACTTTGGAATCTGTCATATGAATTTGATTGTGATGTTAGAACTAGTGGACCAGAAAAACTAATTTGTTTCCAGTTACAAATCCCAAAGTTTTCCCAGGTAGGACTAGTCACGATTTACCAAGAATGTCAGAGGAGAGAGAGAATATACAGTGTCAAGCACAACATGCTTTTTATTTTAGGTGGGATAAATCTTTTAGCATAAATCTTATTATCTGAGAGGAACAGCACAGTGGAAAGTTTTCAACAGAGCCTGGATCATTAAACTTTACAATATGTTTGCAAATACCACTACAGAGATGATTCTCAAGAACATCAAGACCAAAAATGAAAACACTCTGATATGCCTTTTGTGGTTAATGCTCTGAACCACAATGTAGATAACTGCAGTTTGATTTCTTGTCCTCATCCAAAGGAAGAATACCCCACAGTGACAGCAGAAACATCTAAAATCGACTAAGAATTTTCCTATTATACTCTCCAGGGTGTCTCCTTTGGAAGTGTTGATGTTCAAGCAGCCATATTGCCAAGTCAGTAAAATGAGAAGCAACTATAATTCCCAGTGAAGTTGTATAGGATAAGGAAAAGCTGCAGGGTTTTGCCAAGCACTCCTCAATGCACACAAGAACTCCACTAGCTCACAGAGGGCTTCAGCATGGGAAGAGAGACCCAAATTAAACCAAGGATTACGTTTTGGTTTTAAAAACAAAACAGGACATGATGATGGAAATGACAATCCAGATTCATCAACCCCCCCCCAGAAAGCAGGGAAAGCTTTTTAGCTCTCAGATTTTTGAATAGAATAGCAATAAGTTTTGTTAGAGACCATTTATAGCAAGGCCAGTATTGTGAAAAGGAAAACTCTGAAGTGCAATACACCCTTATGAGTTATCCCTATATTGTCTCAATTTCTTCTCACGAGATACCACAGACTGTATAGTCACTATCACATGTTTTTTATGGTAATTTTATTCACAAGCAGTAGTCAAACTGGCAAACAGTGTTTTAGTTTGCTTCTGCTCTGCCAGCTTTCCATGCCAGAGCAAACCCTTTTGACCTCAGTGACAGGAAAGTAAATATATGGAAACTGGTTTCCAACAAAGCCACTGTTATCCCCCCTAATATGTCCAATATTGTACGAACAAGAGCTGTCCTGCAGCTTTTCAGGAGCTGGCTTTGTACAGGGCTGCACACACAGGACCGTGGGTGTCCATGAGTTTCATGCCAGCCTTCTTTCTATTTGATATAGCTTAGAAATCACTGGACCTCACAGTAATTTTAGTTCAGAGCTAGACAATGAGCCCAGACTAAAATATTTTATGTGATTTTTCATTGTTGCTGGACTTATACAATCTGCCCCAAACCTGACTTTGGCAATTAGCTCTTCATAATGACAGAGTCTGTGATAAACACAGTAATACTGTTTCAGATTTGCAAATGCAGAATTGCAGAGATCACTAAATGGTTATAAATCTGCTAACTGTGCTCTTTGTGGTCTGGAAATTCAGTAGGACTGGACAAATAAAATTATCATTTGAAGTTGGCCATTCTTTCCATTCATCAAGGACAATGAACATACAAGCTATGTCTGAAAGATATTATATAGTGATAGTTCTTTGAAGATAGTTTTGGAGAAGTTGTGCTATTTTACTCATTGCTCATTACCCAAAAGGTCACTGAGATTGTTTTTTTGACCTGATAGAATATATTGACCTAGTGGGAGTGTGGGTTTCTAGCATCAATGAAATTTTTTTTCGTGTATGACTTTCTCTGTGAGAAGGAAACCTTTTTTTTGTGATCTCTTAGTTAAGGCATTTCTTTTTTGAAATATTTTTCAAGCCTCGAGGAGATGAAGGAACTATCTTAAAAAATTAAATCCAAGTGTTCGAGCCACCTATTGAAAGTCTTCATATTTCAAGAGGTTTCTTGCAGTGAGAACTAATTTCAGGTCAATACCAAGAATAACTGCAGAAAAACTTTAAAAGCATTTCCAGGGAATTTACTGTCCTCTGATATTTGCTCAGTGCTACTTGCAAAAACCCATTTACAGGTCAGTCTTAAGACTAAGAGCTTACCAGATTTGGCTTAATTTTTTTCACTGCTGTGTTGACATCTGCTACTGAAAACCATCAGGAGTGGTACATCTTTGGCACTTCCAAAATCAGTGTTTTGCTCAAAAAAAGCAAAAATACTACACCTCCACACTTCCTTTTCCTGGTGATTGTTGCCTATGCAACACACAGAGAATAGGCTTTCAGCAGCAGCTTTTTCTGGTGAATTACTAAATTCATTTTGATAGAAAACTCTGCTGAAGAAACTCACCCCCTCTGACCTCCCAGAATGTGCAATGTGTTAGTCCTAATGGGGGTAACAGAAACTCTTAAGCTTTGTCCTGTGTGTATTAATGCTAATGAAATTCAACAAATGGCTGGTTTCAGGGAAGGCAGTGAAAACAGAGGAGAGGGCAATGGCAATAATGAGCCCGTAATCATTTGTAGAAATAAAGGAGAGCGAGTTCTTGCACAGGAAAGAAATCTCATGTAAAGACAACACTAATATAAATGGTAAGACTACATGCAATGTTTTTCAAAGCTGTGTAGGGAAGAAAAGGGATTAAAAGAGGAATTAGCAAAAGCTGAAATAGCTTTTATTTATGAGTTAAGAGCATTAACAGAGTCAGTACATCACCTGTGCTACCTCCAATCTTTAATGTAATGAAATATAAACTTTGTCTCATTAAATATCGAACAAGAGCCTCTCTATCTCTAGTGTACTCTATCTACTTAGTAAGTAAAAAAGTTCCTTCACACTTTTCAAAAAAAGCTAATGCCATATCTCAAGTACCTCCTTTTTCTTTTGCCTAGACAGAATTCTGGTAATGTTCTGTTAAAATAATTCCTAGCCAAGGCATGATGTTGCTTATTATTGTATTGTATTGGATTAAGCTATAATTTTTAATTACTTATGTATATAAGGTGGTGTCTCTAGACTACAATGGTGAGATCTCAGGATACATCAATTTCAATAGAACTGCTGGCAAACAACTTCCAGTACTTCAGTTAATATTCTATCTATATATATTCTGACCTGAGCCCTCATGAAGGTCCAACATTTTTCTTTTCCTTCCCTTTTTTTTTTTTTTCCACTTTATTTCCTCCCTTTAATGTAATCTCTGCATTGTTGTACCATTCATATGTGTCATGTCACTTCGACTCTTTTCTGGCTGAGAGAGCTAAAACGAGCTTCTATTAAAGTTAGGTTAATGCCACTCCTGATCAGCCATTGCTGTGAAACGATGCAAGGCTAACACCTCCTCTTCCAAGCTGAGGTCACTGCCAAGAGCAATGAGATTTTTTTTTGTACCAAAAGCATAACTGACGTTTTTTTCCCACTTTTCAACATTTCCAGCTGAGAGTGAAAAGGGGTTTTCACAAATGAAATAAACCATCTGCTTTCTCCACTCATACACAAATAACCCTTTCATTCAACGGTGACACCACATTTATTCTGCTTGCTTTGAAGAAATTTCTGTAGTAGAGCAAATGTGGAAAGGAGGTGAGTGAGACCTGCAACCATTATCTCTTCTATTTTTTTCCCTTTAAGAGCCTGTCTTGTCCATCTCCAGAATTAACAGGTATTGTTGATTTAATTGCACCCATCTCTGTAAAAAAGATCAACAAAAGAGTACAATTTAAAGTAGGCAATGACTTTTCTAGCTTGAAGTATTTTCATACATAGTAATTCCTTCCATATTACCTTCTACTCAAGGATTTTGAAGAACATTTTAAAACTGGGCTGGGATTCTAATCTGAGCGGCTAGATACCCCAGCTTTGCAGACAAGTCAACAGAAGCAAAAAAAGAGAATTTGGACCTACTGCAAAAATATCTGTTGGTTTGATGTCTTAAAGTAGAAGTTCTCTGGCCCTTCCTTTGACTGCTGATGCAGATGGAAGCTGATTGTGTGATTCTCACCTTTAACTCCTCTTTTGAATGCAAATAGGTGCTATCAGGTGTGCTGAGAAGGTGGTGAACAATGCTTATGGAAGGCTTTTGTATGTTATGACCTCTTTGCTGATTGTTTAAGAAGGCACACACCTTATCTGGCACACAATATCGTTTTCTGCCTGTCCTGAACTGAACTTTGCTTGAAACTGAGCAGAGTACACCTCCCCAAATGACCACCAGGTGTGACACTCAGGTCTGTAAGCCTCCTCTTAAATGCTGCTCATTATCTTAGTTTCCTAGGAGAATTAAAATCTATAGGTGTGTAAGAAATGGTGTTGGTATAAGAGGTCAGAGAATTACCTATTACTAAAGAAAACACTAAGATATAAAATCCCTTGAAGCAAAAGAGCTCACTCTTCTTTCCTTATGATATTGCATATTTTTCATCCTATTTCTTTATTGAAATGCTGAGCTTCTATGAGTGTTTTAAAGGTTTTGCAATCAGCTGTAGAACATCTGAGGTAAGCTGTTGAGGTTTGACCCCAGCTGGTGACTAGGTACCACCCAGACATCCATTTTTCTCCCCACAACACACACACTCCCCACTGTGTGGAAGCAGATCAGAAAAAAAAAGTAAACCTCTTGGGCTGAGATGAAAATAATTTCATAATTAATACCAAATATAATACTTACAAATAATACAATTATACTACCAATAAAACAGTAATTGTAATGATAAGGAGAGGAAAGGAGTAACAGAACACAAGAGAAACGAGAAATTCACAATACAATTGCTCACTACCCATTCACTGATACCCAGACTGTTCCCAGGAATTGACCAGCCCCTTTTTGTGTAACTCCCCCTGTTTATATCCTGCATGACATTCTGTATTATGGTATGGGTATTTCAGGTCAGCTGTCCTTCCTATGCTCTGTCCCAGAGTTTTGTGCAGCTCTTCACTGTCAGAGCATGAGACATTTAAAAGCCTTGACTTAAACAGCAGCAGCCAAAACATCTGTGTGTTAATAACACTATTCTCATACTAAATCCAAACCACATCACTGCACCTCTTACTAAGAAGTAAATGTACTCTGCCCCAGCCAAAACCAGGAGAGTTTCTACTCCTTATTCCATCCCATTTGTGTCTTGCATGACCTTTCCTGACCTTTGATAGATATACACACAGGTCTAGCCTATGGACCATCCAGACAGGAGCTCATCCACCTCCAGAGCAGCAGGGCTCCATCATGTGTCATGGTGAATTGGGAAGGCAAATGCCATCACTTTGAATATTGCCTCTTCTTCCAGCTGTATTTACTCATGTCCTACAGTGTGGAATATCCCTGTGGTCAGTGCCTGTGGTCATGTACCCCCAGACACCTCACCAGTGTGGCTGTACAAGAAGCAGAAATAACAAAAACATCTCTGTGTTACCAGCCCTGTCTTCAGCACAAATCCAAAACACGACCTCATATTAGCTACTATGAAGACAATTAATTCTACTGCAACCAAAACCAGAACTGAAGTTAACAAGGATTGGATTGACTTTTCCTCTACCATAATTATCCACTGACCTGGTCGCTAAAAATAATGCTCTTCACCTTAGAGCATTTGTCACAAAAATTGGTGCTAGTGCTGGAAACTGCAGTTCTAGCCTATGCGGGCTAGAAGATATATTTTAATATTAAAATCCTCTAATTTTTAATGATCTAGAGTTCATAAAAAGGCAAGCCAAACCAAATGAGAGCAAGCAAACAAAAAGCCCCACCACCATTTTGGCACTTTTGTGAGAAAGCAGGAAGAAAAGCAATATGATTGCAGTAGGTTCTCCTTCCTTGAGATGTTACTCCTCTTGTAGCTGTGCACACTGGAACAGAAGCAGAAAGCTCTGTGAAGTCAGTCCCAAAATAGCAGCCAGGTTGAGCTTGTGCCAATCTGGAGACTATGTGAGCAGACTACAGAAGCAATCAAAGGCCCCAGTGCACATGCTTAATTCATACACTTGGGCCTGATTCCACGTTACTCAGTGTGTGTTTAAATTATACCTGAACTGCAGTAGATGGCCTATAAATTGTGAACAAGAAACTCAATGCATGGAGAAGTCAAAATCAGCTAAATATTATATCTGTTGGGGGAAAGGAGGAGGTCGCTGAAAGAATTATCCTGATGTGTCACCCAAAGTATTGTGGACAAATTCTGAGAAGTGGCTGGGTGGTATTTATGGGGTGAAAAGAAAATAACAAAAAGAAATCCAGGGAAGATTTAATTAATGGGATCCTCATCACATCAGTAAATGGCAATTTTTATATAAGAGAAAGAGCCTGCTAAAATGAACCAGAGTAATTACAGGACTGTAAAGTTCTTATTATACTCTATATATTCTTTGTCAAGGGAGATTTAGAAGAAAGTTTTCATTCATTTATTTTTGTTTGATTTAAGCTGTTTGGTGACTGCTTGGTGGTACAAGGGTGTCTGGATACAGTAATTTTCAAACATTATATATTTTCAGAAGATGCCAGTTGTTCTACTGACATGATGTTTGGGTTTTATGGTTGTAACTACCTTCTAAGAAATACATCCATTTTCTTTTAAAGAATCTGAGCTTCAGATGATCACTATTGCAATCTCAATAATAATGGAATGCTCTGGGTGATAGGTTCCTGTGATGAGCCCAAATGAGGCAGTGAATTGACATTTCTGTATTTCCACGAAAGAAACAGGAACTTTTGTTTTGTAGTACCAGAGACTGCTGACACTGACCAGAAACAGCTATCATCTCAAAACTGTGCCTGTTCATAACTGCCAGAAAAGCCTTTGAAAATTCAGAAGAATGGTTCAAACTCCGGTCCTGGAATCAACATTTTTCTGACAATTTTGTCTCTAATCTTGAGCTAGACGAGCCAAAAGCATCAGTTTCAGTTACCTCAGACTAATGTGTCCGTACCTGGCTTCTCAGCACAAAGGTGCCCACATGACAGCCCTCCCTTGGTGATAATTCTTCTGATAACCCCTGAAGTATGGGAAGGTGTGAGTATGCAGAGCCTAGGTTAGTCTTTTGTCCTGAATGAAATTCTGGCACAACACTGCAAAGCAACATCCACAGTGGATAATGAGGGACCTGCCATCAACTGTGTTGTATCCCAGCCCGCATATACAAAATGCCTTGTTTTTATTCTCAATTGCTATCTACCATCAAAAGATGCCTTTAGGTTAACCAAGGAATTCATATATCAAGTGAAAGATGTATCATTACACTTACAAAAACATTTTAAAAACCCTTGAAAGGTATACAGTACATATTGAAGTATTTCATCTGTTTAAAAAGCTTTTCATTGTTCTTAGATCAAATGCAACTGAGGGTCACTTTGCACTGAGGGCAGAGAAAAATTAAATATCTAAACAAGCACCTCTTGCCTTCCAGTTGCAAATCTATTCCTTAATATCCTTGGCAAGTGCCTCTTAAAGGAAGAAGATTGTTGAAAGGAAATGTGATATCCATGAAGAAAGGCTGCCTGGCTGATAACTGTTTCATAATCATTTGGTTCGATTCTAAAAACTGTGGAATCCATTCTCAGACAGCGACAAGTTTTTCTAAGTAGGCTAAAATGGCACCTAGTTAAAGAATAGAGTTACTGAAAAGAAAGATCTAAAGTGCTCCATCCTGGTCTAATGTCTAGAAATAATTTCAGTAGCAAATGTTTACATAGCACTTTGAACATGTAAAGTGCTTTTCAAGCAGCATTGTTAGTTATTTGTCATATCCAGTAGAATAGCAGAGTTTTCAAAAGGGATATATTTGAAATTGAGCAACTTAAAAAATGTTTAAAGGAAAAAGAGCATACCATGCTATGTTTCTCAAAAGGAAAAAATGACCTAATTTTCTAAACAAAAGACCAACTATTAAATCTAGGAGCTCTAAATAATTTTTAAAAATTATTTAATTAGAAATGAGCAATGCCGTTTTCAAAATACAGAGAATATATGGGCCTCTTCTCTGTAAAAGATTTGCAAATACTATATTGCTTGTCCTCAGTGAGACCTTAGATATTCTGTGGTTGTAGAAACCAGTACTCATCAACTGCTGCAGGAGAATTCCAATAAGTAGAATGTTACTATTGGAGTGATGGTATGGGTAAATATTTACATATTCATTAATCACAATCGAATTCATCATGAGCTGAGATACGTTTCTAATAATTAGCCTTTCCAAATATTTAAGCTACTTTTCTTTTGAGCAGTTTAATATGCTATAGATGAAAACGTTAATGCAAGCATTGTTTCTAACTCCTACTTTTCTCAAAATAACCCCAAAACACCACCAAAAAAAAAAAAAGAAAAAAGTGGGATGTTGCAAAAAGTTCAAAGCTTTTTGATAACAGACAGAGCATTTTGTTTGTTTGCTGAACCAACATGATAGCATTCTCATTTGTCTCAATACTTCTGACCATCTTATAATCAATCTTCAATTTGAAAAGGTAAACTGTCTTAAGTAGTGAAAATAAAGGAGCAAAAAAAATTGGCACTCTTCAAAAGAACAGAAGTGTGATTAACTACCTATTCTCTTGAGCAAATTCTGATATACTTTATGCTTAATACCAGTTCTCCTTCAAGCTTCAACTGTGTGTAATAGTCCTCACTTTCTGTCCAAACGTGCTCACTGATACAAGTCATATGTGGTATTAAACATCTGCCATCTTCCACTCAATTCCAAATGTACTTCAGTGTTTCAGGGGTAGAAATAGAGCTGAATTGTGGCTGAGTTTTTTTCACAAGTGCAGTAGAAGTGACAAGATAGCTTTCCAGTGACAGATCATCTCTTCTACATCAGTTTGTTCAGACTTCTTTAGCTGTGTGTAAAGAATCTCTGAAAGCAGAATATACAGAATTTACAACTATTAAGCAAATACTTACCAAGACATGTCTAGGATTTAGCAATCTGCCAGGCTAACCCTTCCTGTACTGATGTCCTCTGACACAACACCTGAAGAGTCTTTGCTGCCCAGGGAACCCCAGCCAAACGGGAAACTGATGACCTCTGTAGTGGCTGTAAGATAGCTCTGCCCTGCTGCAGAGATGTCATTTTCAACCAGCTCACCAGCACAGGTTGATATGTTGATGTGATGACCCAAAAACCCAACCCCATCCAGATTGACAGGGTTTTTTTCCCATAGATATTCTATATTCCCATGCAGGTATCTCTTTCTTAGCTCCCTGATTTGATAATGATTTCATCTTGACAGCATAATTTCTTGATTTCCTATCTATGAATTTGCTCAGAGATCTTTCTCAGCAGTTTGAGGTCTTGGATCTGTGCAGTGTCAGAGCTGAACCTGTGGTCCTTGGTTCACAGGCAGCAGGAAGAAAGCAAGGTGAAGGATGTTCCAGCTATTACAGAAAGAGATGTCTACACCAGGAATAACACAGGGTTTTTCCTGCTCCCTGTACATAAAAGCTAAACAAAGGTCTTAGTCTCCCAGTGGTGATGTAAGTGAACAGAAAGAAAATGTAGGTCTTAATAGTTTCCTGGGCAGGAGAGTATGATTGAAGAGCTTTTGAAAAAAAGGAAGTGTATCATGTGTGGTATAAGAGAGAAGTTATTACCTGTTATTCACCCCTAGGAGATAATACCCCCTCTGTTCTCTTCATTCTGCAGAGACTTTCATGCTAACCTTTCCTCAGAGTATTTTTCTGCTCATGTCTCTCAGCAAAATTCCATCAGGTTTTTAGCAACTCTCAAAAGGCATCTGAGTCCACAATTAAGAAAAGTGATTTGAACATAAGTAATATGAAAAAATTCTAGGTTTTATCTGACCCAGCTCTTGCTTGCAGATTACTGCAAGTATTCAATTCATAATTTCTGATATATGATACCTGGAGTATTATGTGATATCAGGAGTGAAATTTCCAGTAGTTAATTAGCTTTTTTGAAATTTTGAAATTTTAAAATCTCTGATAAAGGTAAGACATGATTTATGAAGGAAAGCAGAGTTATAATTAATCTCCCTGAAGCCTGCAGTCCCTTTCTACCATTTCTACATTTCTACCACTCTCTTACCCTGATCACAGTTTACTGGATGGAGACTGAACTATGAAATGTTTGTTTTATCATTTGAATAAAATTCCTGTAAAAAGCATGAAGCCATATGAAACTTAGCAAATATTTAAGCCTTCAGTTGAAGACCCAAGTTTTATCAGGCCTTTCAACACGAGCAAACTGAAATCTCTGCAGGTGAATTTAACTCATCTAGAAGTAACAGTGGCTCAGAGAGCATGGACTTGGTGAGTATCTGGTGTCAGAGTACATGTATAGAAAAATCTTTAGTGCATCCCATTTTCCATCTCTGTCTCTTTCCTTATATTTATTTTCTAACTTTTTCTCTGTCTTCTTTTCTTGCATAACAGACATATTGCAGTAGCCATAAAGACCCGTGGGACCATTTGTGTGTTTTATTGCAAATCCCTTTTACAGCATTCTCTCTGAAGAAAAGAATTCTAAAGGGAACTAAATATTATTCATCTGAAGATATCTTTGTGACCATTTTTTCTTAGTTCCTAACCAGAACAAATATTAGTTCTAGTCAATCTTCAGGGAATTTCTTAACACAGCAAAGTAGTTGTTACTGTTTATGCAACTTCCAGTCTTATTTGCCTATTTTATTTTGACTTTTGATTGTCTCCTGTCTGCATCTTTTCTTTTATGACTTCACTAAGTCTTCCAGACACCTGTATTGCAGAAAATAAAGAATTTTATGTCATTTATCTGAAGGATTTAATTTCTGTATGATTTTTTTTTTTACCTTTGTTGTATAGTAGAGCATATAGGATCATTAATGCAAATTTTCATTCTAACATGGCATATTCATTCTCAGAGACAAATATAGCAATTTAGCAGTTGTCTTAATATTCAGGGCTTTATTAATATTATGCTTTTTGCCTTTTTCATCAAATATTTTAAAAAAGAAAATGAAAACAAGTCATCAAAGAGAAAGTCTTGTAAAACAGTGCTGAGCAGTTAAAGGAATTAACTGATCATCAAATTGATCAGAGGAGGAAGCATAGTAAAATACTCCTTCCCCTCTCCTGGGCTGATAATTAAGGATCAATCTTTTAATAGTACACATATTCCAGCAGCTTACTTGAAGCACTCAAGAAGGTGTAGAGAAATAGCCAAAGGACCTTGCAGAGAGATGTAAACTCTGAGCACCATTTCAGGCATTTTTATGGAATGCTACGTGCACAATTTTTTTATTAGCCGCTGCTTTTCCCACTTGAATTTAAAGAAGGGCTGACAGTTGTTCCAATTTAATTTTTACATTGTTCATTTGGAAGATATGAATGCACAGCTCTAGTTAAAACATCAGATGATCTTTGCCAAGCTCTGTGCTGCTTTTCTCGCTGGTTCCATGACGTGACACTGGCACTCCTAGGCACTGATAGCAGCTCCACTTGCAGCCTGGCTCCAGAGGCAGCGAGCTAAGCTTCACAGCACACTTCAAAGTGTGAAGAACTCAGAAGCAGGGCTCACCTGAAAGCAAAGGGCTCAGTCCCCTGGAGAGCTGGAAAGGGAGCTCAAGGCTGTTAAGAGCAGGGAGCAAAAGAAAGGCACAGAGGTAGACTGGGATCACACACTGTGAGATGAGATCTCCACTGCAGAGCAAGCCCTGCATGTTCTGTAGGAAGGTTTAACTTTACCTGTGTGCTGTAACACTGGCAATGCATGGATTTTATTTTACTTAAGTGTCTGAATGTAATGGAATTGTTTCTGCTGTTGAAGAGAGGACAGTTCTGGGGGGAATATCTATGCCAAATGACCTGAAATATGTGGCTGGCACTGGGAACAGTAAAGTTATTCACTCAAGTGTTACTTGGGCAGTCACAGCTCTTCATCTCCTAGCTTCTACATAATACTCTGACATGGGCTTTTATGGGGTTACAGACAAAGAAGAAACCTAAATGCAGGATGTCTGAAATTGTATTTTAATGCTCTTGACACAGTAAGGTAATGCTTTTCCAGAATCACTTGAAAAACACTATGCAAAATAAGGAGAAACAAGAACAGATTGCTACATCTTCATCTTTATATGCATTGTTACAAAGGACTTGACATCCCATATGATTTTCTTTAACTTGTATTCTGTTCTGTTCTTTCCAAGAATTATGCTACTCTCTTGGCTTGTTATCTCGATTGTTATTTTAAGAAGAAAGCCAGCCATCACTCTCTTAAGTGTCTTCTTTTGCTTCTGTGCCAACTTTTTCAGCTTTGTTCCTCTCCTATGTAACACATTACTTCTAAAAAGTCTGATGCTGGCTTATTCACTTTCCCAGGTGATTCCCAGGTCACTTTGTTAAAGCTTTACTGCTGTAGTGGCAAAAGGTTGAAGAATTTTTAGTTTTCCATTGCCTTTTTACTATTTTGGTTTCCAGTTGAATGCTTGTTTTACATCTGTAAGTAATTCAAAACATCTTGCCTTTTTATTTGGTTAATATCTACCAACAAGTCACAGTTGTCATGAAGTTTAATTAATAAATTGTGTTGTGCTATGCCTTACATTTCTTATACTGTTAATATGAATGATCACAATAGATGCTATAAGGTCAGTAATGTTGATTACTATTCATTAAATTACTCACATCTGAAATAATTGTACTCTTCTCCAATGTTCAGTTCTAGGAGAGCTTCATTTAGTCACCTGGTACTTTCTGATAATTCTATCTTCATGAATATTAAATACCCCCTCAGACAATAGTTTCAATCCTACCTTTAATGCCTTTTAATAAGACATTTCAGTGTGCCACAACTGCAATATTTGAGCTATAAGACATTTCTGAGAGAGATGCAAATGTTAGGCTTCAAGAGCCCTTGGCTTTGGCAGTGAAGTTTTCACTGCAAAACCTGAGTTCACACATTGCTTAGTTCTTTCTCTGCAGCAGTGTGTTTGTGAAGCTGCTCTATAAAAGATGTAATATAGAATTTCCACCTCTTTGTTTGCAGAGCTGGAAGCTTTTAGGTTATTGACTATCTTGCCCGATATATTTCTGTATGAAAAAAAGGGACTTGCTACAGATACCCTCAGGTTTTTTGATGATGAATTTAATCATAATTTATAGGGTAAACTCTATATTATAACAGCAGAACAAGATTTTTTTGAAAGTAATTTTTCTGCAAGATTTAAACATGAATATAGGGATGTCTGTGATGTAAGCACATGTTTTGTGTGTATGCTATCAGCTGTAGGATTGATGGGTAAGATACAGATGTACAGTTCTGTAATAGTATATATTTATGTTAAAAGACTAAGAAATAATGAGTCCCTCTACATAATAATGCACAACATCCTCCATTTTCCCAACATCTACAAATCTCTCCTAGTGGTTTAAGTGAAGGTCTGAGACCTGCAAGTCAGTGTGACTCACAGAACATGTGAACTGCACACTTTCTGTATCACACCAAGATGAAGTGGGTACAGGGCTAGACAAGAAATTTTGTGTCGTCTTTACAGTCCTTGGAAACTGCAGGCAACAGTAGAACTGCAAATAACAAATAGCAGCAGTTCTTTCTTTTAACTAATTACTTTTTTTCCACAGTTGTTCTAGTTCGAAGGCTTTTTTCAGAACATCAGTTTCTTAATGGCTAGAAACCTTCCTTTAATATCTACCTTAAATTTATTCATAGACTATTTATACTCATTTATTCTTTTGCCAAAATCATCCTTAAACTTTAATAGCTCTTTGCTTTCCCTGGTGCTTATTCACTTGAACAAATTATAGAGAACAATAAACACTCCTCTTTCTGGATTAAACAGACCAATCGTTTTTAGTATCCCAAATCAGGGTCTCCAGTCACCTGTTTATCCTTGTTGTGTTTTTTTGCAGGTGTGCTTTCCCAGATTGATCTTTGCTGAATGGCAGATCAGGTTGACTATGAACAAACAGCAATTTCAGAGACTCTGACTTGCAACACACATGGGTGTTTGTTTATATTAAAGGCTGAAAGCTGCCATCTTCAGTGCTAATGGTACAGGATTAAAATAAACCAGTCCTCAAATGTTTTGAGACAAAGGGATCACTGTTTTAAAAGGCAGGATGGAAGATAGAAGATTCTGCTCAATCCCTGAAATATCAATCATATCCATTTAGTTATTTTTAATAATAGACATTTGGCAAAGCTTTTGAGGCAGCACTGAGCCTTTTGGTTGCATGGTTTGCACTGCAATCATGCAGGTTTTTTCTGCATGCAATTTTGTAACACAATAAGCAAAAGCATCACATTTGTTAAAAAAGTAAGTTCCTAAAATACATAAATTACTTTGCAGCTGAAATGCAATTATAAAGCAACCAGCCTATCTTTTTTAGCTGGAAACTAGAAACATCAACAATTGTTATACAGGAGGAAAAATAAAGAAGTTAGCTACTGTTATAGAGGCTTTTCTGGGTGTCCCCTGTCTGCTCCTGCCAAAGGCGCTTTAATGTTCGAAAACCTCTGATTACAACCAATTAATTCATTATGTTTTAGTTCAGGGTTTATATAAATGCAGTTTTCTCCTTTCAGGACAATGCTGTATCTATATCTATATATATAGAGAGAGGGGGGCTAACCCTATACACTATACATTAGTGTGAGATCAGGCAAGCAGTTCATCAAGAACAAGAGACATCAAAGTGCATGGTTATAGTTAATTTTTCCAATTTCTGCACAGTTACATTTATACTTTGCAGAATATACTTTGCAAAGCCAAAACACTGCTCCAGTGCAGCAGCTGAAGGAACAATTTGGTAAATTTTGAAACACACAGAAAGATTTAAAAATCTTAAATCAGTTTTCGTAAAAATGTTATCTAACTCTGATCTATTTGAGAAAAAACATTATGCTATGAAGTTTTATTTGTTTATCTTGTTTTAGACATAGAAGTTGTTTGGTCAGTAAATATAAAAACTTACAAAAAAGAGTTCTGAGCACAAGAAATGCCAAAGTTTTTCTTTTCCAAAACTTGAGACACAGACATCCAAAAGAAAAATAAATGTTCTAGGCTGGCAAATCTGAAGGAGACAATTTAAAAGGAAAATGAGTCTTTTTATATATTTTTTTTTTCTTTTGAGCTTTGATTTCCTTTTTTTCTTTCTGTTATTCTATTATCAAGTAGTGAATGTGCATGACAGAAATGGAGTCTATTTTTCAGCAGTGCTTTTCTGTAGTTACATCACTGACACTTCCCATTCCTTGAAAATGGAGGTTATCTGAAGACTTTTTTTGAATCAAAGACTTTCTAGTTTGAGAGGGTGGGAAATCAAGTTATTTAATCTTTTCTCACATATGCAAATTTAATGCAAATTTTTAAATAAGAACCAGACAATTTTCAGAATATATTCAAACCTTGTATGTTATATTGCTATTTTTTATCTCTTTCTCTCTCAAAACCCAGGATGCACAGTCATTTTGAAATTCTTGTTACAGATTTTATTGTTAACCGTGTCTGGCTGTTACCAAAATTTGAACATATGGGCTGTCATATCAATAGATTTCATCCTTCAGAAACAAATTTGTACGGCTGTATACTTATTAATGTTGCTTTTCTCTTTTTAAGAGGCAGGAGCCAGATGAATCGTGAAGGCTCAGGGGAACTTAGAACTAAAGACAGAGATATGCCCTTAAAGCACTTAGAAGAAATATTAATTATGTTATGGCTTTTTAGAAGCTCGATGTGTCAAATACACCCACCAGAGATCTCACTGTGACAAAATCAATACAGTTCATGAAAAGTCTCCCTTTATTTTCATTTTACATATGGAAAGACTAAGAGCCTCAGGCAGATAAATACTAAATCAGTACAGTTAATTTGCTATAATTGAAACTCTTGACCCTTAAAAGATGAAGGAAAACCAGGGAATTTTCAAGTCTTGCTGCTAGTTTTCAAAGCTGTGAAACCAAGTGAAAACATGGTGAATCATCATGGACTGCCTCTTCAATATGGACATTGTTTTACTGCAGATACTAAATATTCTCTGTGGTGCACATGTATGAATACTTGTAATGAGTATTTTCAGTAATATACAGCAAGAAATAAAATTAGTAACAATAATTCAAATAAATTTTAAACATTGAGGTCAGCCTGGAGTAGAAAAGGAAAGACTGTGTGAAAGACCCCAATTGGCAGTACCATGAGGAAAAACTACATCTCATTAGCAATTAGAAATTCAATATGTTGAGACAGCAGAAGCAGCTTTAACTATGTGGAATAAAAGCTTGCTGGAAAAAAGAAATCACTGAGCTTACAGTTGAGTGGTAATACTGGGTGCTGAAAAAGTGGCCCAGATCCAACTTGAGTTTCCACCTTGCCAGGGGAGACAAGTCAAGGGGCTGTTGTCAGACAGAGGAGATCTTTTAAGCCTTCACCTGATGCTGCTTCTTTTCTTCTGCTCCCTGGAGGAAGGAACAGCAGCCAGCTGAGGTGTCTGGGTACCACTTGCTGCTCTTACATCAATTCCTCACTTTTTCCTGGGAAAGGACAGCAAGCTGGATGGAGTGTCACACTGGCCCAAACCTCGTTTTGTCCGTGGGCTTGCAGACCACTGTATGCAGAAACTACATGCAAGAAAATCTACAAGAAAAGTTTTTACAGCAGATAGCTCAAAAGTCCCACAGAAGGAAAATGAAAACTTGCAGAACTAAAAGTAGCAAAAATACATTAGTCCAGAAGGCTTGAGGGTAAATTTATTAGAAGAAGATTTTGTGATACTGGTAAATGTGATTTCTTTGTTTGAATTAAAATCTAATTATATATCTCTTTCCTCAACTTCAAAAGCAGCTAAGTATATTCTTAAGGTAATAAATAGGGGATTTGGTAAAATTCTGCATCTGATTTTTTTAACTTTGTGTGACATCCTAAATGATGGTACTTTCCAGAGGCTGCAATAGTCTCCCATAATGAAATATAGATTAAACATTTTTATTTGCAACTTTAGGATAAAAGCCATAAAAAATAATAGCATTTCGTTCAAATCAGTGTAAAGAAAAGATCCCTAATTATAGAGATGTTCTCTCCCTAAAGTCCAACATTTGGGGCCAGACTTAATGTATTTATCTGGTAATAAAGTCTAGTTGTTACTAATATATTTTTCTGTGAAAATTTGTAGATGATAATTACTACTTTTACTATGTTCCATGTAATTATGACCCTTCTCTGCATTGTACACAGGCAATAATAGAGGAAAGACATGTTTAAAGGACAAATGTATCTGGAATTTAAGAGAGTTTTTATGAACAGTCTCATTGTCAAAATGCAACTTTACTGTCACCAGAACTTAATATTATCTCATCAATTTCATCCTAAAGTAAGTAATCCAGAGGATAGGAAGAGATTTGACAGTGAATAACAAATTCTTGCATGCAATCCCAAGAAACTGAAATTGTTTATTAGCTCATAGAAGTTCATGCCAAATAGATCCATTAATTAGCTGGGTTTTCATTTGTAGTTTTAATTATATATATATATGTGTGTGTCTATATATACATACACACACAATAATAAAAAAATAATTTTAACCTTCACCCACGAAATTCACTGGTTTTCATTACAGCCTAGAATCAGGATTTATTAAGGCAAGTAGAATGTAGGAAAGAGCTTCAAACCCGTGGAGTGGCAGCAAGCTGCCTGTCTGAAACCTGCCAAAAATAAAAGAGAGCTTTTCTCAGGAGGACACAATTGTCTGAAGAAAGGCCTGCAGAGAGTCCAGAATGAAATTGCTGTCATGACCCAGATGGAAGCTGGTAGCCCACATCCCTGAGCAAGCAGCAGCAGCCCGTGTAGCAGCTCACGTTTCTGGAAGCTGGACAAGAGCACCAGTGCAGCCCCTGGAAAGTACAGAGCAAAGAGAAAGAAAAGCTGCACCAGCTGTCCAGCTGCTGCCATGCACATCCCAAGGGGAGAATGTGCAAAGCTCAACGTGGTTTGTGGGGAGGGGACATGCAACTTGGCTCTTGGATTTGGATGGTTATGATCTCTTCAACCAGATACCAAAAGCTTTTGAGTATAATGGGTGGGTTTTTTTATCATGTTTGCCCAATCTGCTGCTGGAAGGAAACTCCAATTCTGTGACAAAAGAGACATATGGCCATCTGCACAGCCAGGACGATGGAATTTTTTTTTTTTTTCCCAGACAGAAAGGATATAAAATCAAAACAGGCAGTTTACCCAGGACTTAACAAAGAAAATATTTGAGAGCTTACCTAATTATCACAGCTAGTGATCTCTTGTGGTATTTGATATGGCAAGGTTCCCTTTGGGGAGCAAATGATGAATGTTTGAATTACAAACCCCAGCCTATGAAGAGTATAAATACACCAGGCTATGTTGTCTTATCATTAGGTGATATATCTTATTAAATAACCTGGCATTATTTATGAGGAATTTAATAAGTTGGGTTGGTTAAGACTAGAGCATAACTATACCCTAAATTCAGCCTTCTCCATGTCCTACCAACTTCTAATTTCTTGCCTAATTTATGGAAACTAATCCTACAGGAATCCATGGTAAAAGCAGACAAAAAGTGTTAAGTATTTTATGGCACACCAAATAGAAATTTAGACAGATTGTCTAAATAAAATTTAGGTTTAATATATGTGTGACCTCTTCAAAGTATATTAAATATAATGATCCACCAAACAACTTGTGAGTTATACCAGCAGCTGTAAGAATGAAGGAAAACAAGAGAACATGGCAGTTTACTATAAGAAATACTTCACATGATATAATTGAATTAAATAACCACGAACAGCATAACAATCTTCCTACCTGTACTTAAAATGCTATATATTTAGACAGGAGATCAGCCAGTGTGGTAGAGATTTCAATGTACCTTTTCTTTACTTATCCCACTCACAATGCAAGTATCTTTGCTCTTTTTTTGAAAATCAAATGGCTCTGCTGTACTGTAGACACACAAAGCAATTTTTCGTAGTCTAATCTGATACTGAATGATATCATATATATATATATATATATATATATATATAATCTATATGCATAGACTATCTAATTTTTCTTAGTCTAACCCAGTGCTGAATGCTATAATTTTACCAGTTTCCAAGGGATAGAATCATTCCCAGCTGTGGTGCTAGGTAAGTTCTGTCCTTCCCTCTCTGGCAGTGCTGTGGGTTACCTGGTCCTGTCCATCACAAGGCTATTGATGGCATCTTCCACCTACAGTAAAAATAAAATGGTTGCAATGAATGGAAGCATAAATCAAATATTTTTTTGCATTGTTACTCCAAAAAAGTTATTTTCAGACAGGACTAAGCAAATCCAACTTTTGCTCCCAGAAATTAAGATATCCACTTAATCACCAGTTTTTGCTGTCTGTTTCTTCTCTTTGCAGCCTCCTGTTTCAGGACTGTCTCTGGTTTCCTACCCAGAAAGCAGTTACAGTAGAAATGTGACTGCATTTGAAGACAGATTTCCATCTGTTTTGCCTTTTTATCAATAGGTCCATCGCCAATTTCCTCACAACATGATGAGAATCTGAGAAGTTTTATTAGTTTTTGAAATTTTCACTGATAAAAGTGTATATATATATAAAACTCATTCTCTGATTTCTGCACTGAATATATATGGATTTTTTTACCCCAGATTGCTGTATTTCCCAGTATTTTATCTTACATTATTCTCTATCAGTTTGAAATGTCCAATTTTCATAACACAAAAATAATGTTTCATATTAATATAATAGTATATCTTGTACATCTTGCCCATTTTTGGTCTAAGCAAGCCTGTTTGTGTCACACAGTTGCTCTGCTCACACAGGTAGATTTTTGCAGAACAGCAGTGACACCAAGGATTTGAATCCTAGACAAGAATGTGGGCCCCAGCACGACTAGAGGTGCTTTATTTGTGCCCTGATTTTAAATTAATTCGAATTTCTGATGGAGACAGTAGGCTATTTAGACAATTTTAAAATGAGCAGTACAAATTGGGTCTCTTAACCTTTCTTCTTACCTGCCAAAAAAATTAAATATGTTTGTTCCAAATTCAGTAAAATTTTCTCAGCTGATTATTTATTTTTTCACAGTAGAAGTCAAGGTATATGAACAATTTATTTCCCTCTCTTATCCTAAATTAGTAATTTTTAATCCCCACCCATTCTTTCTCAGTCTTTTAATTAATACTATTTCAAGAGCCTTTTTTTTTTTTTTCTGAAGTCTTTTGATAAACACTCTGGACATTCTAATGAATAAATTGTAGTTTAAAACCAGGACACCATGCTATTTGAAATAGAAACACTTCATACGAAGATTTTTGAGAGAGCACAGAAAGTGTTCCAAGTGATTCATTGGAATTACAGGTTATTTCATATAGAACTTTGAATTAACCTTTTAGTTTTTTTCTTCTCTGTATATTATAATGTCTGAATGCTTTCTGTACATCCAGACTAGTCTAGCATGCTTTCTAGGTTTTAGGTTGGTTGTTTGGTTTTTTTAAAGATTATTAAAAGCCATTTATTAAGAACTAGTGAGATTTTTTTTTCTCCTTTTTGCTTTGGAATTCCATCTATAAATTGCATGGGTTTTTTTCACATAAAAAAACTTATTTTGAAGGAAGTGGAATTTCACTACCTTCTTTTTTGTTTGTTTATTTTTATTTTTTTTTCACATATGGCCTATCGTATGTTGGAATTAACCATCAGCCAAGATTAAAAGTGGTTACTTTTCTCTGACCTCTGGTTCACACAATCACCTTTCACTGTAGCATTTCCTTTGCAGTAGTTAAATACATATTTGTTTGTTCCATTCTGTAACACAGAAAATTCAGGCTCGCTAAAAAAATAGAGATTATGACACGAATTTTTAGTTCCAGAAAAACTAATTGCAAAAAGTTCCAGTCATTCATAAAGAGTGTCAGTAGTGTAGAAACCAACTTATTTTACCGACAAAAAAAGAATAATTAAAAGGAGATAATACATATAAGTGCTTTCAGCAGCTTTTGATGATATTTTAGCAATAAGTTGCATTTACTGGATTAGACAATAGACTGTTTCAGTATTTTGTTAAATCATTATGAATTTTCCTAGTGAATCATCAGGAGATATGGAAGTTGGGCAGTCTGGCAAAGAGTTTAGATGATGCCAGTCTTACAGAGGGGAAAAGGAAAGACTTGCAGAGTGAAAAACAAACATTTCTCAGAAACAGATGGGCAGAAATTATCACAGAAACAGTCTGCAGACTCCTAGAAGGTCACAAGGAGGTCAGTGACAGTTACCCTGGATCTGTGGAGCAGAAATCCTGCTAAGGCAATCACACTCCCTGTGGGGGCAGAGGCTCAATCCTTGTGGACAGGGATAAAAAGCCAATGCACAGCCTATATAACATTCCCAGAGGTAAGCAAAGGAAACAGTGGAGGTGAAATTTGGTTTGGAAAGCTCCATGCAGGTCGGTGATGCATGGTTAATATCAGGGTGGGAGGGGGAACAACCTTGTGGTTGTCCAAACTCATGCTTGCTCTCCTTTTATTTCCACAGTGAACTGAGAACTGCCTACTGAATTGGCATGCATGCAGCACAAAGCTGAGAGAGACTGCAAGGATAGAGAAGGGAGGTTTTGAATTTATTGTGATCCTAGCCAGCTGCAGGAATAGTGCAAGATAAACAGCGTGTAATTAAATCAGGTATTTGTGAGGTATGGGGGAAGGACTGTGATTCTGCTCCTCTGTCTGAATTGAATTCAGCACTGTCCTGGTGCAGCAACATTCAGGTAACATTTCTCCAGGTGGGATTATATGCCATATATTTAAAGCAAAAGATCTGCTCAGCTGTGTGTCTTCAGGCAGGACCATGTCTGATACCTGCTTGCTCATCCACTGCATGTCACTGCCTCAGTGATCACCCACTTTATCTGGGAAATAACTCCTGTGCTCACAGCTCTTAAAATTGAGCTATATAATCCAGAAAAGTGTCAGAGGCAGAAATCTGAATCTCTTAGGATGACATAAAAGCCTTCAAAAGTAGTTCAATGTGGAATTTTAAATTTAAATATTTAAGTTCTAAACAATGAATGTATAGTATCTATAAAAACACAGAGCTATGAGAAGGTGGATCAAGCACTGTGGAGGCAACCAAGCTGTTTGCCATACCGTGCAGGATCACTCTGATAACTTTGCACACGGGGAACTTTGTGACCTTACTGAGTGGTGCCTGGGTTTGGGCGCCCCAAACCCCAATCTCAAAGATGCCCAAACTTCGGGAAGAGAAACCCACCTCTGTCATCATGCTCATGGAGAGAAGCTGTGACTGTAGTGCAGCTTGTGCCAAGATTGGCTGTAACTCCTTGAATTCTGGTGCAGACAGGTGGGGAGCAGCTCTCCTCTCCATGGGAGCAGGGCTCTCTCCTGCTTTGCCAGGTGCTGTCCTGCCCTGCAAAACGCATCCCCTCCTTTGCACATATTTCACACGAGCATTCAGATGGGGCAATGTGCAGCAGAAAAAATGAAAAAGCCTTTCCCCACTCTGAGGTTAGAACCTCTGGGTGCTCTCAGGCACCCAATTTGTCAGGTTGTTTGTCTTCAAAGAGCCAAGCAAGCTAAGAGTTGTTATGAAGTTGTTTATTGTAGAAGCACATCAGTCTCAAAGGCAAAAGCAAAGAGAAGCAATGGCAAAAGTAAAAGGTAATGGCAAAATGCACTAGTCTCCCTAATACATATTCTTATATAGAAACTTCTCAGAAAGCCAAAACACAAACTCAGACTATTATTTCTTAATTTATTAGAATTCTAGTTTCTTAGCACGCTAAGCTACTTATGAACTACGTACATAACCTTTCTTGTTCTAACTAAAAAATGTAAGCAATATTCTTAACTATAACTTTATTATATCTAAAAGTTCTTAAAGCTTCTACAGAAACACTAGTATCTTAAATTATATTTTTCAACTTTTCACTAAAACATGTAGTACTTTTTGAACATTCAAAACTTGTATTTACTAAAAGCACTTAACACTTATTTTACTTACTTACTCACTCCATCTACTCACTTAATTTACTTATTTACTCATTTCATTTACTCACTTACTCATTCTATCTACTTACTTGTTCACTCATACTAAAACCTAAACTTTCACTTCTGCCTTATGTGTGAATAGATTAACATGCTTTAATCCATCTAAAAGCTTTAACTCGATCCTTGTGCTTTAAGCTCTCTCTAAAGAATTCAGAGAAACCCCTGGCTTGCTAACTCCAACACCCACCACACTGTTCACCAGGGATATCTGCAGCTTGTTCACTGTTACATTAGTTCTTGACACCATCATGACTGGAAATAATTTCTATCTACTGTCCTATCCCCCATGGAGGAGTTGGATAATTTTTTTTAGCTTATGAAGATAATTCCTCTTTAATTAAAAAAAAAAACAAAACCAGTCCAATTCTACAAATTGGAATTGTCTTTGGTTATGCTTTTGTTCTGTTTTTATGCTTTGATAATGAGTTTAAAAGTTTTGGCTTCTGTGTTTATTCCACAAAAGAAGAGGCCCTTCTCAAGTTTTTGAACACTCATAGGCTGAGCAGTTGACAAATTCTCTTTTATTTTTTCATTGAGGCTCTGACACTACTTGTTCATACCATTCCTTCAAAATGCTTCTGATACTAGCCTCAACAGCAACCAAAAAGCTGTACTAAAAATGTCTGGGGGGAGAGATGGCTGATAGGGAGAGAGAAAGATAACAATCTAGTCAGTGGAATAACATTCTGACTTCAGCTCTGAAAACAAAGAAATTCATTATCAAAAAGCCAAAGCTTTTTCAACCATATTTGTTTCACTTGCATTTCCTTCTGCTTTTAATGCCTCAGATTTGCAAATTCATACAGATAAGTGAATATTGGGGATGCAAGGGAGGAACACTGGAGTTTTTGAAGTGGAGTGGTTGCATAAATGCATAAACCTGCAAATTCAGAAGGAAAGTACACCATGGACAAGAAACCTGTTACTGGGAGATCCTAGTTTAACAAAATTTTACATGCAGACATTTGACTCTTAACTGGAAGATGAGCTGCCTGCTCCCACAATACTTTTAATGTCAAGGCAGCCTGCCAAAATATCACAAGTACTGGTTTGGCTTTCAAGGAGAAAGTATTTTGAATCTTGGGGCATCTTTCCCCATATTTTAAAGCTATTTTATCTTTTGCTTTGTCACATGAAATATGCCTTCTTAGACTTATTTTTGCTGTCTCTGTCTTAACACATTTCTCTCAAAGTAGATTTAGCATGCTGAGCAATAGAAAAGAATATGGCATAGCAAAGATTCCCCAACCATAGGTACCAAAGGTTGACGGAATTCTTGAAGAGAAAGGATCTAAAAATCTGATTATAGTACATACTCATCAAAAAGATCTAACAGTATTTTATCTCCTACAATGTTCAGGCTCTGTGTATATATACAGTGAAAATCCTTCCTTAGGTATTGCAACAGCTCATCTGGGTCACAGGTCCAACACTGGCAATAATTCAATGTAAATAAAATAGGTTATTTTCCTGCTGGTTTGTTCATCTTGGTGAGGTTTTTTTTTTGCTTGTTTGTTTTAAGGGTAATTACCTGTGCTTTAAAACAAGTAGTCACTTGATTTCTTCCCTCTGTGGCAGTGAGTTCTGAGCCTTTTTGACTGGACTGTGCTGCATCCAGCAAAATTCTGAGTGGATGCATTGATAAGATGTCTGTTCATTTCTCAGCAGCTGTCTTGTGAAAATTGACAGGTGACCTTCAAGCTGCAATTATGCAGCTTTCTTTGTTCAGTTATGTTGATAGATAAGTATTTAGGTTGTTTTTTTCTCCAATTTTCTGTTATTTTTGCTTCTTATTTTTTTGTCTCTTCGATGCTCATTTTCTGTTGAAGGTTTTTCATGCTTGATGTCCATCATTAGGTTTCATTATTATTTAGTAATGTTTCATTCTAAGTGATATAAAAAAGCATGGGACTATTCAGACTGCAGATATTTGAACAGTGAATGTATGATATGAAAATAGGCCATGCCAGGTGCCTAAAGTTTATGCTAAAATATTCATATATCTGCATGTTTGCAAATACAAAAGCATATTTTTCGTATTTTATAATAAGGTGAATCAGTTCATTTTTACATCACATTACATTAATTCCTAGTCCTCTACAGACAAAATAAAGCAGATGGGATTTTTTTTTTTCCTCATTTAGCTGGAATTATTCAAATCCTCACATAATTTCTTGGTTTTCTATTGACAGTCAGTAAGCATTATTATTGGAATCGTTTACACTAAAGCTAGCCTGTTGACTTAAATGAGGTTCTTGCTAAGGCTTTTTTCCTCTGATGTACTGCAGATGAAAAATCCTATATTTCAATACAGGCTGTAATGAAGTCTTAGTCTGAAATTATTCTGTCTCTGAGAGGTAGCAGGTATCTTTTTAAGGCATTGAACACTTGGTAGAACTGTCCAAAGATGTAAGTCACCAAAATCTCCTCTTTACATCAGTGCAATGCACACTCAAGCTTAATCTTAAACTCAATCTTTAACGAAAAAATGTCTTAAAATGCCTTGAAAAGGAAGAAAACTTAGAAGCAGGCAGCAATTCAGCTCTCTCTTATACCACCTTCTTTTCTTGAATATTCTTTCAGGTTTCTATCCAATTATTGAATAGGAAGCGAAAACATCTCATGTGATGAGGAAAATACTGTTTAATTAAGATGTGTTGTTGAGATAGATATGAAGAGCCCTTCACTTAAATCAGATTTATTGCTTCCACCTTGTTAACCTTTATCCTCAGTCACTGACCATTTTGTCACACAGTGGGCCACAGATTTCACATTTATGGCTTTGCTAAAGTGCACTTGTCAACGTTCACTATAAAACCTGACATTCATATCATCTTGGAAGCTTGATAACAAAGTGCTGCAAGTGCCCAGCATGAGGCTGCAAATATAAAAATGTATTCCACAGCACTGAGGGGCTGCCACGAGTGTCCTTTGCTAATTATCAGGAGAACAAATGGCCTTTGATTAATGTGGCACAAGGAAAACACTGCAGATTTCTAGACTGAAAAAAGAAGCATTTTAGAAGGCTAATTATCTAGAAATAACTCTTGGAGTACCTCTGGCAGCACTATTTTTAAGCAAAACAGAAGAATGGAAATAAAAGGCTGGTTCTGCCATTGTCCACAGAGAAGCATAAAAGAAGTAAGTGGTTTTTCAGGAAGATTTAAAATACGAGAACTGCAGTCCTCAATGAAAATGGTCAGCCCAAAACCCATCGGTTCTTAATGTGAAATTTAAAATATGGATTTTTTTTCCCCGTGCATGACTTTACAATTGTTTACACTAGACTTGACAAGCTATTTTCATTACTCAAGCAGTCTCCTATAGCCCATTTGTAGTCCTTCACTGTCTGTCCTCCTCCATTCTATCTGGAATACAATTGGATCAGATGCATGCTTTGTCACCTTCCTGCTCACCCACTCTTCCTTCACAGCCTTCAGGAGTGTGTTAATCAGCACAGATGGAGCCAGGAGCCCACCAGATTCCACTGGTGGAATCCACTCCCTCCATTCAAACGGGATTACCCATGTTTGTTTTCTAGTCCCTATCTTTGGAACAGTTATTCTCACATCACTGAGTTTTCCCTCTTACCCCATCATTGCTCCTTTAAATCACTGGAGAATCACTATGAAAAGCCATCTGATTACAGAGGTGTCAAGGTGGGAAAGAAGTAAGGGATTAAGTTTGGAGGTGAGCACCTATCTCAGGTTTCAGGAGGTGAATCCACACACACTTTCTCTCCACTCCTTGCCACCACTGCTGTCCAAGCCGAATTCATTGTTTGACCTTTCCATAAAATTTACCAAAGAAAAAAATGACTCGGCCCCAGGGCACTCAGAGATGGGAAAAGTGACAAAATACATGCAGTTGAAAAATAAGCAAAGCACATAATGTTTGCTTTCTGTTACTGCTTAGGCAGTGATCTATGTCATCTGAGAGTTCTGCACTCTTGACTGTCTTTGAACACTTCTTCTTTAGCTGGGAAGTAATTGATTTCATAGTGCAGGGCTTTCAAGTCCTCTGCAAAACCTTCTGCTCAATTTTTTTCCCCCACAGATTCATATTTATCTATTCCCATGATTTGAAAAGTCAACATGAAGCTTGCTTTTTTTTAATATCTTCTGCATAGGAAGGATTTTTCGGGTTTTTTCCTTCAGCTTCTCTCTTATAGTTTCCTGCTTTTATGTCTGATTTTTCTACAAGCTATAACCATCCAATTTAGTCTCATAAATTCAGTACTTCTTATAACACACACAGGAATCAAGTGTGTACTTGCTAAAAGTGTAACCACAGGACTCTTCTGAGTGCATTAAAGGATGCTCCTCTCCCTCTTCCTCAGAAGACTGTGCTTGCAGCTATTTAGGAAGATTTCAGTGAAGACTGAATACCACGTTCACTGTTATCTGAGTAAGAAATTGCATTCTAAGAAAAGCCCACGGAGTTCAAAGCTAAGTTCATATTCATTTAATTGAAAATCAAACCCAGTCTTTGTTCTCAAGAACCTCCTTGCTTTAAAGGAAATTAAATGTTTAGGCTTCCAAGAAAACTCATAGGTACTTTGTTCTTTCAAAGACACATAAAGTTTCTAAACAGCTTTGTCCTTATATTAGCCAATTAATTGGACAAAAGAAATGCAATGGCAGTATCTGTTGCAACTGCTATGACTTTAAAATCCTGTACATATCAGATGCCATAGCACCAATCAATGCCATGACAGAAGAGAATCAAGTGTTTCGTTTTGTGTTCCACTCAAATGTATGTTATTATTCATTTTCCTTAAACTATGACATGACTTTGTCATAGCTTTTCAAAATTTGTCCATTTTTTCCTATGAAAAGGAAATGTTTTGGCTTTCCAGGAAAGTTTTTTATTTCCTAAGGCATCATCTCACTCTTTAAACAATGCAATTTCAGCACAGGTAATGAGAGGATGGGGTTAATAATCCAACTTTAAATACCACAGTAGTATGAGCTGTCCTCATACCTCAGCCAAATGAGTTCAGGAGAAATAAAACTCTTTGGGTTCACCCTCAAAATTCTCATATTTGGGTGCAGTATAAACCTTCATAATAACAAGCTTGCAAACAGGATCAGCACAATGAAACTGCTGCTCACCCACATGAAAAGATGCTGATGAATCCCCATTAAATAAGAATGCCCACCTGAAATGCAGAGGTCTTTGGCATCAAGAGAACTTAACTTATTTAAGGTTTTATAGCTAAGCACTGTGACCTTCAAATGGATATGGATCTGAATATTAATGCAATAATGAAGCAATGAATTCACAAGGTAGAGAGCAGGTTTTTGGTTTGTTTTTTTGTTGTTTTTTTTTTTTTTTTTTTTTCTTTTCTCAGAGCAGCCAGGATTTTATCTCTACTTTCTGGATGGTATTTTAGGAATTTAAAGATGGTGTTGTTACCCCTCTGCTATTTCAGACTTTAGGTGAGGTTCTTTCCAGATATTCAGTTTAAAAAGCCTGAAACGTTAATATCAGGATAATTCTCCACAGGAAGAGTGATAAGACATTGGAATTGGCTTTGCTTTGGTGGAGTCACTGTCCCTGCAGATATTTAAAGGAAAGACTGGATGTGGCACTCATGGTCCAGTTGACAAAGTGGTGTTTGGTCATGGTCATACACTTGATGTCAAAAGTCTTTTTGAACCTAGCTGAATTTTAAAAATGAAGATAATAAATGTGGACTTTATTGATAAAATAGTTTTTCCACAATTTCTGCTGCATTAAAGTATTGAAAAAGTAAAAATATTCTGGGTAAACTATGACCAAACGTATTTATTTTACAACTTTATGTTATACTTGGCACTAATATAAAGATTAATGTGGAGCCTCCTGTTCTTCATCTGTCTACTCAGACGTTTAGCACTAAAATTGGACTAAAAAGTCAATCCCATCCAGCTGAGATGCCAGCAGATCTAATATGCTGTAAACCCCAAGACAGGATGGCAAAAAGGTGCCTTTGACACAATCTTCCTTCAAAAGTATCAAGGTGTGCCATTCTGGGGCCAGGTCCAGGTCTCATTGTCCTATTCAGCTGTAACTTGACACAATTTATGAACAGTTTCCTTCTCTGATCCATCCTTTCCTTCTTTGCTGTCCATCAAGAATACCTTTGCAGGTTAATGAAATGTTTATGCTTAGCTGACATTTATAAAGCCTAAAATCAGAAGCCAAGTAATTCAAAGAGAATGTGGAAGCTGAGCAAGGGAACTTCATTTGCTCATAACTTTCTTGGCACATGAAGTTCTCCAGAGTGAGAACTATTTCTGTATAAAGAGCTTTCCTTCACAGACACCTACTCTTATACAAACAAAAGCATTAGGCTTGCTTTGAAATTTAACAATGTTCACAGGCTATACTTCCTTCCAGGAGCATTTTCGATAAAGAAAAAAAATATATATATAAATTCTGCTGCTTATCTTCCTTGTCCTCTGTATTTCTGTGTGAGAATCCACGCTGTGTTTAAAATTGGTTTGTAATTGATTCTTATATAGCCACAGGTGTCAACTGGAAACACTGAGATAATGCAAGTTTTCATATGATATATGCAGGAATAAGAATATAAGAAACACTAATGAATACACAATTTCATGTTGGAAAAAACATCCGTGTGAACCAAGAAATGTCACATTGAAAAAATGGAATAATTAAACTTTAGAATTAAGCTAATTAATAGTCACAATCTAGTCTGATTTTTTGACCATCACACCCATCTTTTAACAAAGACACACATACAGCTTCTAGCAGAGACTCAAGTAGATAATTTTTAAAGTTCTTACATCTTCTATCTGAGAAGATTAAAAAATGCCAACTTTCTCTTGTTTGCTTTTCAATTATCAAGGGAAGAACAGACATTTTAAACCATCACTGCAAAAAATCTTCAGTTCCAGGTGTGTAAGGGCAAGCCTGCTGGAGGCTGTCACTGAACTGAAAAGAGACATTTGGGAACATTTTGGGCTGGCTCTTTTGGGGAAGAACAGAGGTGTGCCAATGGCAGGAGGTCCCTTGCAACATTTCTTCCTAAAATGCAGTGCACTCACATCTGAGCCTTAGAGCAGAGAAAACATGCCAGTAGGGACTGGCCAAGATTTACATCCTTGGGTGGTGACAGCCCAGGTTGGCTGCTGGTGCCATGAAAACATTGATTTTATGTCAATGTGATGAACACAGGTTCACCATATAAACTTCAATAAGAAGAGAATCCTTTCCATTTGAAAGTGCAATTCCTGTATCAGCAATCATCATAATTTCCATGTGAAAGCTTGAGTAGGCTGGTGCTCCCAGTGAAGTCCTGAAATGAGTGTACAGTTCACCAGTGGTCTAAAATGAGCAGTACTTGAACAACCACTATTCATATTAAGACATATGATTAAATTTCCCTGGACCATAAAGGATAAAAATAATCATAAATAGGTATTACAGTTAAAAACATTTTGCAATAATTTCTAATATCTCACATGTAAAAAAAGAAGACTTAACAAAAAATCAAATATGTAAGAAAATAGATTATTTCTACTAGAATATCTGAGTCCCTAAAAATAGTTTTCTAAATCTGGAAGCTAGTTAGCCTAAACCTTTTTTCTTGAAGTTTTTTTATACTTTGGACAGTAAATTTTGGAAATTCTTGAAATGTGCAAAGGAAGTAATAAAAATTTAAGAATATTTCAGTATTTCTGTAAAATTTGGAGCAAATCCCTTATTCTCAAGAAAACCCAAAAATACCCCAGCTGTTATATAAAAAGGGAAAATTCAGAAATATTGCAGTCAACATTTACTTGTAATTCATTGGCTATGTTTCACCCACTCATGTGAGCTGCTTTTATTACCAGAAGCTTAAAATTAAGCATGTATTTGAGTGCAACTTAAGACATTGCAGTGCAAGATAAAAATCTTAATCACCAATTTAATCTTCGATGTATCTTGTAAATATTCAGGCTATGTTAGCTTTAAGATGCTTTTAGACACTGCTGGCTAGTGAAGATTACCTTTTTAATTGACTGCTGAGTGATTGGCTTGGCTGCTCATTAGCTAGAAGAACTTTCCATGATCCTTAATCACCATGTAGAGCGAGTTAATGTGTGCCACCGTGACAGCACATTTGAGGTAAATGTGTTTGTGTGACACAAAAGGTCCATGGTCTGTTCTGCATTATCTGATGAAATGCAGCCTGAAAATGTGTAACACATTTTAAAGTAAGTGCAAATCAAAAAGATACAAATTCATTGCAAAGAAGGAGCTAAAAAAACACCCCCAAAACTCTCCATATAATCTATTCCCATTTCATACAAGAGATTTATCATAACCCAGGAGGTAATCTGAAATGCTTCAAATTCCCCAAACCAGATCTTGTTTACATTTTGAGGAACTGTAACAAAAACGTAGAGATAACTATTTTCATTGCATTTTCCTTGTTTAACTTGTTTTAAAACATTTGCATAGCACAACAAATGTGCAGGGCACATCAGCAACATACAGATAAAATAAGTTTCCCTCCCAGACCTAACTACACTGTACGATGAGTGATCAAATATTTTACTCTTTGCAGTCAGTGCATTCACTTTTACCTAAGAGGAGGCAGTTTGCAAGGTGATGTCCTGATTTTTCAGGACTCCAGAAAGACCTGGAGGCTGCTGACATGAACTGAAAACTCCCAGGAACTGTCCCCAAAATGCTGCCTATCATCTCTTTAACACTCTAATTAGTGCTGGGAAGAAAATGACCCATTTAAGATCCAGGAAACTGAACTTTCTGTCTTCTGAAGATGTTCACCAAGGTACAAGTTTTTTATCATTACTATTTTTTTTTCTCAGAAAGAGGATCTGGCACATATTGAAGATCCTAGTTTAAGCCAAGGTTTATGGCCATTATATCAAACTTCTTTATACTATTTGTTGCTTTTATTGGCGTGTGGTCCAGGGAAATTATTCAACAGTCAAAAAAAAAAAAAAAAAGAAGGAAAGCTAGCCTGTCATTGCACAATCTTTTTGATCATTTAAAAGTATATATATCAATATATATTTGTCATTAGGTTGCACATCATGCAGCTCCAGAATGTAAGCATTTTAGAAAGAAAACTATTTTAAGGGAGGATACTATGATTATTAGAGACAAGAGAAAAAAATTACAAAATTTTCTTAAGGTATGCTTCTAGGAAAGGAAATGACTGGTTTGCAGCATCATTGGTTCAACAAAATAGCTCCAAATATTTAACTAAGTTCAAGCAGAAACAATATCTCAGCTAAAACCTGGAGTCATCTTCACAGCTTTCATCCTGACCTCTAGTTAACATTGAACATTTTAATGCTAATTTAAAATATTTATTGTGAGCTGCTTGTCTCATTCAGCTTGCTGCCTGGTACTTGCAAAACTGCACTGGTAACCAGCTAAAGGATCCCAGGGTAGTGAGGAGAAAAGGAAACTGTGTGATTTGACTGCCTTTTCAATGAAATCTTACTGAATGAAGCATGCAAATAAAAGGAAGAAGCATTGCAAAATCAGTTTGTGTTTAGCAGGCAACTATTGAAAAGGGCTGGAGTCTTGTTTGAATCCCGAGTTAAAACCAAAATAAAATACAATTCTTTTTAATGGTGCAAATAAAATCATGGGTTCTGTAACTATTCACACATGGATTGCTTTCTGAAAAATAAATTTCATCCAGACATGAGTCATGTCTATGCCAAAACCAGTTTTTTGAGCTGAATAGAGGAGTAAATGGGTCAAATATAAGGACTGAAACAGAAATACACTGGCAGTGTGACAGATATTTCCAAATACAAACTCCATGGATTTAAAATATGAAGACGTCTTTAAAATTTTTCTTATATTCTCTTCAGGTTGATGTTGAGTTTTGGTTTTGAGCTACTTCACTAGCCTTCCACAAAAAAAAAAAAAAAAAGCCACTAGAATAAATCTTGAAAATAGATATAAATTTTGTTCACATCTTAGAAGATACAGCTGTTTACCCAGCATTTATTTTTAGGCTTTGCTCTGTGTTCGTGTTACATATTTGTAACTTCAAAGGATAAGTAACATTGTTGCATTACTTGATACAGCTATTCAAATGATTTATACTTATGTGTATTAATAAAATCTCTTTTGAGACGTCCTAGCAGTATTTGTCAGATTTGTCTACCATGCCTGCTATCAAGGTCTCATTCATCTCTATACCATATTTGCAATTCTTTCTAAAATTGCCTAATTTTTCAATGTCATATTATTTCTGCTATAATTCTTTTAGGCTGAAATTCGTCCTATTTCAAAAGTTTTTTCAAGGCTTGTGTACCACTGAAATACCACCTGAGCTTTCAAAATAAGCTTTGTATCAATCATAGATGAAGTAGGATTGCAATCTCTGAGGTTACTTGCACATTCTTTGTAATTATTTAAGGGTAGCCAGTTGAGAATACTTTAGGGGATAATACTTCTTTTTACTAATAAAACATATTTGATGTGTTTGGTTGTGGGTTTTTTATTTTTAATTTATTACTATTATTATTATTATTATTATTATTGTTATAGCTATTATTTGCCAAAGTATATGGACAAAAGGAAAGCAAATTGTTATTTAAAAGTAATATATTGCATTGAAGCATAATTGCTCTTATTTCAAAGTCCATCCCTTCTAATTTCCCTCCCCATTTCTTGAGGAATCCTTGTTGAATAAGGCATTAAGTAGTTTGGTATTCCTAGGCAGTAGATTTTGTCTGTGCAGGCAACTAGTAGTTCCTTTGAAATATAATTTCTTTCACATGTTGATTTAAAAACTGGACACCTGTGTTTTAGTTCTTTTTTAAAATAGGTAAACTTGACCAATCCAGGTATTTTCCAGCATAAGTTTATACAAAGCATTTTACCTTTTTACAAATGCAACCTTAGAGTTAATATGTTATGCATGCAGATGTATTGAAGTGTTTAATATATTAGACAAACAGCATTCACTGTGCATTGACCTATTAGAATAAGTGTTTGCTACATTGTTAAAGAGGAATAAATACTTATATACATTAAGTAATTATCATTAGCAACTCTGAGAGGATTGCTCAGCTGCTTGGAACACTTATTGAATATACTGTTTTATCTGTTTAATTGACTCATCCCTCTTCCTGGCTGAGTTTCCTATATAATCTTTTTAGAAAAACGTAAACTTTTAAAAAGTGTTTTTTTTTAAGAGAGGCAACAAAATAAGTAATAGTGATAGTTCACGAGTCTATTATTCAATTAGTCTTAAACAGAACAATTAGTTCTCACTATCTAACTAAACCACCATGAGACCATTGAGAGGATAGAAATGTCTCAGGATTCTGGAATTTCAACTGATTGTCATTACCTAAATGCCATTAGCTGGAGATATCAATAATCGAGATTTCTGTAAAACTAAAGATATAAGGAAAGTAATTTTTTCCCTAGATCCCTGTAATATAACCAGCTAAAAATACTTGCATGATTCTAAGTAATTATTCTAAAACACTTTAAGTAATTATTCTAAAACACTTTTTGAATTGTCAAGGTCAGCTTATATTTAGAGCATGATCCTTTTCTTATTCTCCACATAAAAATATGAATTCTTGAAAACAAGGAATCATGTCTCTAGACAGGATGTAATCTAGGATATAGATCCAGAATGAAACAGGATTTTTTTAAAAGTTCTTTTGAGAAAGCTCAAAAGAAACACTTAAGCAATAACAGAACATATTGTTAGATGTAGTCTTTCTATAAAATGCTGCTGAGGATTATCAATTATTATTTCATAACAATATGTTTCTTTTCTTATGAAATTTTGGAATCTATGGGATCTGGAAATTAAATTAAATTAAATGATCCCTACATTCAAACTATAGATGGCTTACAGGAAATCAGGGTGAAATTCAACCTCAGTAGCGAAGTGAAGAAGAATATGATACTAGAAAGTCAAAGTTCTCAGAAGAGTATATAATAGTCATTAACAGTGAATAAAGAGGGAAAACATAAAAAGGTCAAGAAATATATTGTGACACTGCTTCTATAGGGTAGACTAATATGGACATTTCAAACATGTTGAGAAAGCCATGACTTTTTGCTGTTTCTGTTATAGAATAATTGAACAGTTAGGGTTGGTCTTTCAATGGTCCTCTAGTCCAACTCACCACATTCAGGCTGACCTTGAATGTTTCCAGGGACAGGACATCTACCATATCTCTGGGCAAATTCTTTTAATGTGTTATCACATTTTTTGTAACTCTTCTTCCTCATATCATATATAAATTGATACTCTTAGTTTAAAACCATTACCCCTTGTTACCTTTGGGGTCCCTGTAGGGCAGGTACTATTCACTAAGGATATGAAATATCATTGTACATAACTGACCCTATTCATATTCTGGACCTAAGATTCAGCCATGATTCAATAAATTCTTTAGTCTGCTCCATTGTCCCATTGCAAAGGCAAGGACATGCACATTTTATTTTGCCCAAACTTTGCAGATAAACTCCCAAACTTTCAAGTTCCCTTTGAATCAAGTCCAAGCACAGAATCCTTCGGTGTCCGTTCCAACTCTACAAGAAATAATTGCTTTACTCACACAATATGTGCTTGACATTTCCTGAAGAGCCAATTTTTGGTACTCCAGATGATTTCAGAGAAAAGGATAAAGGAACTTTATCTCAGTTATGTCTGTATGCAATTTTGCTCTCTCTTTTCCAGTGGTCTCAAAGGCTGTTTCCTACATCCCTGAGGGGGATAGCCTTGAGCAAAAGCAACCTCTTGTTTGTATCTGTTTCTTCCAAGCTGTGTTTTACATCTTGTGGTGTCATCAGGCAGTATATCAAGAGCATTACTGCACTTGACTTTCCTTATTTTCTCCTGACAATATCCTCAGGGTTGACAAATGGTCCTGCTTTCCTATAGAAGGCAATGTATTTATTTGGATCCTATATATAAGTTTATGAAATCATGACATTCTGCAGCAGTGACTGGAGCAACAAGCAGTGGCTATTGCATCAGTTAACCCTTAGGGGATGATTGCTGTTGTCTGTCCTCATCATTAACTCCTTGAAGACTGAAAATAACAACAAGTTGCAGTTCAACAGTTTCCAGCATCAGGTTTATTGCCATGCAAGCTAAAGAATAGTATTATTTGTATTTTGCCTGTATTTTTAATCAGTGTAAAATAGTGTACGTGTTTCTGGGAACAAACGCAGAAGACAAACATTAAGATAGCGTGAGGAGAGAGAATTGAAAGCACAGAAGAGAAACATAATCTGTCTTGCTTGCTTTTGTGCTACACATTTTTGCTTAAGCTTCCTTGTGCTTCAACCACTGTCTTAGTGATGTTTATTCAAGGAATCACAAGGTGAGTTTTGGGGAGTGTAAAGACTGGACTCCCTGCAGTTGTCTTTGAAACGCCTTCCATTTAACTGCAGTTGCCAGTTCTAGCTTGCTCATAAAAATAACTAAATTGGTAGGACACAGTAAGAAAGGGCTGAAGTACATGGCAGCGAGCAGCACTGCTTCAAAGCCATGAGAAAATGGATTCCAGTCAGTCCAATTCCTCACACAGCTTTGTGCCAGGGCTGCTGTGTATCCTGCAGCCAGGCTTTCTGACTGCCTCTGCTGCTTGAGATGCGGGCAGTCAGGCTTTGGCACATCTTTCTACTCCTGTTCTTCCACAGCTCAAATGTCCATTTCATACCAATGTCAGTTCTTTCGATGGCCTTGTGAAAAAAAAAGCTATAAAATACATGTATTGTAAGTTCTTTGGAACAGGAAATGGCTCTGTTTAATTCAGCTGCTAGAGTTTGTTGACAAGAAATCACTAACCTATCTTTGCATTACAATAGGAATGACAAGTGCTCCTAATAAATGGGGAGGCATTTATTTTACAGATGCCAAACCTGCTTCTGCATGTCCCAAACAGATGGGTTCACAAATCAGTTGGCTGCAGTTTCAGAGGAATGCTGGAAGTTTATCCGATAGAGAGCTGGTGTAGAGCCCAGATCTGTCACAGGAGTGCCCCAAGGAGCTGCTCTGTAGCAGCCCCCACTTTGCCTGCTGTGATCAGTGGGCCAGAGACAAGGAGCAAACAGGATGGGAATCATCATGGAATGCTCATCTCCTTCTGCTGTTACCAGGGATCATATGCTTTCGATTATTCTGTAAGTGAGGAAGTGGTGCTGATTACTGACACAGTGCCAAATGTGTGTTTACTCACTGCTCGTCTCTGAGTGTAACTGTATTCGGAAATGCGTTTTTATTTGTGGTGTCATTTTATTATGTGCACTAATTTGGTTTCACGTGATATGTCACCCGGGGGGTTATTTGTACATAAAGGGAGAGATGTTAAGCTCAATCTCTCTTATCATGAGTAATGAAATTAAACCACAGCAAATAAATTGATGTAATTTGCTGGCACACATTAATTTCCATATCTGGGTTGCTGAAGAGCAGAGCCCACTAACATGTGCAGTTAAAAAGTGATTAAATTCTGCATTTTTGGATGGCCTAGGAGGACATACAAGTAATTAGGCACAGCCTCGAATTACTTTTGAAATATTTTGGGAAAGCTACTACAATATACATAATGTAGTTGTGTACTCCTTGCAAAATTCAATTCAATTCAATTATTGCTTCCAGATTTGTTGTCACTTTGGAGCCTACACCAGTAGTTCACAGTAATTCATATCAAAGAAACTATTATGGCATATTCCTTCAGCAGCCATCCATGTCACATGATAGGTTATCCCTTAGTTTTGCTGCTGTAACACAAGTGGCAACATCAGTAAATTTTCTGGGAAAACCTCCCTGTGGCCAAAGATTTGTTCACCCCAACAAATGGCCCTGTTTGAAGCAGCCAGCAGATGCTGTCATCTACAACACAGCAATCTTTGTCTCTGCTCCAACCCACACTGATTGCAACTCTGAACTTTTTAAATATACCTTGGTTAGGTATATTGTAGTATATGTTGAGGCACCATCTGCAGGTAACTATTAGTTATTTTCTTCTCTTCTTTCCTTTTGGTTCTCCTGGTCCACACTTTTTTTCCTTGCACTCAGAATATGTCTGTGCTACTCTCTGGAGGATGGCTATTTATTTGTTTATTTTGGTGGTGATTTGCTGCCATTGAATAATTCATATAGCACACTGTCATGGCTTTGCAATGGTCAGGTTAGGCTGGACTTTTGCACCAATTCCTGTGGCTTCCCTTTGCAAGTACACGTGGCCTGTCCTGACCTAACTGCTGGAATGTTAAATATTGCATGAATACCATGTCAAGCCTTAAATGACCGTGGTTGTAGAATATCAGCCACCACTGAACAAAGTAATTAGTGGAGTCTGTGACTGCAGGCTCCTTTTCCTTTTTAAAATAAACTTCTCAACCTGCCCTGAAAGTACTGCATGGGCTGATTTTCCAAATATTAATAAAACTGCAGAGAAAAAGGTACTATTTTTACTCTCTTATCCTTTTCTATTTTTTTTTACCAATCCCATTGACTGTTGTTCGATAGCAGAAAGAAAATTGCAATTTGCTTTTCAGTGACATAAATCTGCCAATGCAATAAAAATTTCCCTTTCTCTGTCCACAAAGGTGAGGTTCTCCCCCACATACAACGTGGCTGTGCCCTTGATTGAGTGCATGTTTAGGAATATCTGTTGCCTGGATAGACTAGATGCTTGTTCATTCCTTTCTGGCATCTGTAAGCCTTTGGGAAACTGTCTTAGCTGTTTTGCAACTGGAAATTTATTTCCAAACCAGCACTTGCATATGGCTTTTTTCTTATATTTGTCTGACGCCTAGGAGTGAAGCACTGGGATGAATGCATTTTAGTCCATTCAGAAACATTCCTAGCTGAATTGGGCACTGGGGAAGGCTACAGGGGTGGCTTCTGGGAGAAGCTGCCAGAAGTTTTCCCCATGTCCAGTAGAGCCAACACCTGCTGCTGGCCAAGGCCATCAGTGGCTGTGGCAGCACCTCTGTGACTTAAGAAAAGGAAAAAAAAAACCTGCAGCTGGAATGAAGAGTGAGAATATGTGAGAGAAACAACTCTACAGTCTCCAAGGCCATTGAAGAGCACATTTATATGTGCACACATACATATATATTCACAAACACACAGAATATGGGTTAGGAATTAAACTAATAATTATTTTCTGCCATTTTTTCAATATATAAATTCTTTGTTAACATAGACATTAAAATGATGGAGCACAGATAAAATTCAAATAATGGAAATTTTGATGTCTTGTTAAGCAAAGGTTTCTTCACCTTTCTGTACACATTGGTGCAAAGAACAGACCTAGGATGAAGATGCAATTAAGCACAATTTGTCCTCTAGTGATAACAATTAGCAAGTGTGTTTTAGTAGTAGAAAAAAAGATTTACACTGGAATAAATCAGTGAAAATACTTTTGAGCTGAAGAAAGAAAAATTACTTTTGAAAATTACAATTACTGAATTACAAAGATACTTTATTTAATCCTTCTCTCCTACATTAACTTGTTTCTAGGATGTGCCCTTTTAAAATGCATAGCAGAAAATACAATGATTTTGTGCTTGTCACTCTGTGTTAATTGTACAGATTTATTTAGGATCCTGTGTGGCTTCAGCTATTCATCCATTAACTTTCAAAAGCATTCACATTCTTTCATGGCAAATACCTGTCCAGTTCAGGTTTGTATCTGAGTGCCTCACAACAACTTGTGTGATTTATCTTTAGAAATGGTGGGTTAGGAAAGCTATCTCCACTCTGAGGATGTGAGCTGGCCTTGTGAACACTCACACAAGAAGTCTGTTCTTGTAGACCCACATCTAGCTCCAAAATGCCTTTCAAACTGCACAACAGAAGAGTAATGAGTTGTATTATGAGATATTGACTCATATTCTTACTCACTAAGTCTAAATAAATATAAAGCTGCATTAAACTTTCTGGTTCAAACAAGGCATAAACTATGGCAGGTATATCTAGGGAGCAAAGAGAAACAGCCTGCTGCAGTACAGAGAATATCAGGAATTTTTAGCTGTGGTCAGCCCTGACTCCATGTGTAATTATTAACAAAAATACATTATCACTGGACTGTCAAATTTTCAGTTGCTGATAAATTGTTAAAATTACCTGGCTTTGGTAGCATGGAGACCACACCTGGCTAATTAGAGCTTCTAACTCCTGCATTTATGGTCAGACACCATCATTTCTCGCCTCACTTATGTAATTCAGTAGGAAATACTCTTTCATTAACTGAAAGGGATTTGCTCTCTTAGTCAATTTTATGCCTGATTAGAGCAGAAGAGGGGCTGGTGTTGTTTCATCATCACATGCATACAGGTCAAAGGCTGAACCATCAGAACCTGTGCATCTTCTATATCCAGATTGCCTCCTGTGCTCTGCTCCAGACATTAGGAATTCACCATCACTACAAACACGTTTCATACACTGCACTACACTACACTACACACACTGTTAATGTGGAGAAAAGGTTATATCAAACTTATTTTTTCCTCATCTAGAATAATGTTCCATAATTTATTCCAGGCATGTGAGAATATTGTAAAAAATTTGACCACTATATGATGTACTACCATTATTTATGCATAGGGCCCTTGAAGAAAATATTTAAGTAAAGTAAAAGACAAAATGGAGGTACTGGTTTATGACAAAGCTATTTCACATATTAAACTTTTAAAGCATTAGCATCAATGTAATACTGAGAGCAAGTAAGCTTTTAAAAGTGTGCTGTGTATGAGTTAGAACTTTTTTCTGCCCATTGTGTATAATGGGGAAAAAATGGCAAAAGACATTTATCTCTCTTGTATCCTTGTCATGTATCCTTTTTAATGGCATACTTCCTTAATGAAAAACTGTGAAGAAAGGAAGCTGTTTGGTGCAGAGATTAGGAATTTACCCCCTATTTTATGTCAGAATATAAGACATGAATATTTCAAATACTTAATAAGAAATGATAAACAGTTCATTCAGCCCTGAGTCATCCATCAAACAGAAGTGCATATTTATACATCCCTGCCAAGCACAGATATTTTAGGCAGCACCTGGGAAAACTTGACTATTAAAACTGCCTGAGGTTGAAGCCTTGTCTTTGATACCATTTTCCTCCCAGACCTCAAACCCAGATCTTGATTTTACCTCCTCAGCTGCAGGTCGGCTCATCCAGCCTTGGTCCACCCTGCCCCTTTCTTGCCTCAGATTCTCTTATTGTTGCATAAATTCTCCATTCTTGTCTCCAGCCTGATCCAAATTGCACTCACATCTCCCTCTTCAGCCTTGGCATGCATAGTCTGCCTTTTGATCCCTCAAATTCCAGGTAACTTCTGGCTCTTTCCCTATCTGCCAGCTTTGCTGCCCTTTGGATCAGGTGGTCAATACTATGGAATCCGGGTTTGGCCTGCATTGTACTGATTTCTATGTCCTTAAAGACTTCCTGGAAAATATTTAAATTGTGCATTTATAAAAACCCTGGGTTTATGATTATTTAATTGCATTAATATAAAAGGAAATAAAAGCTACAGTAAAGAGACCATTTACAGTGTCTCCAAATGATTTATCTCATGTGTTTCTTTAATCAGTAAAGCATGGAATTGTTTTCCTACTTGAGAGTCAAATGAGTGAGAAGAGCACAGATTCCATCTCTTAAGCTTGGGCCTTGTTTCATATGCACCAACACTAGAAAGACAGAGGTCAAATTTCACTTTAATCAATATTTAGAAGTTTGGGTAGTTTTCTGCGGAATTTTGATGACTGGACAATCCTGAGATATGTTGAAAATTTTCTGTTTTCAGGAAAGCCAAATGAGTTTAGACTGTTAAAAATGGGCTGGACTGGGCTGCATCCCTTTTGCCAAGAAGTAGATGGGGAAGTCTGTGATACTCAATTACATAATCAGAATTTTAAGAGAATAAAAACAATTTTTTCTTTAGATATATACTAGGAAAGGCAACATTTTAATGAATAATTTTCTTGTGAATCTTTCTTCAGTATGTATATGATTACATATCACATGAACCACTGCAAACAGGGGGATCAAGAGATCAAGAAATAGCAGGCTTCTTTGGGAACAGAAATCTCGAAGCTACAGAATAATTGTAGAAGGATCTGCTCTTTTGTATAACAGTTGGTCAATTTATTTAAGGCCGAATCAGTGGGTGAATAATGAAAAGAAAATGAGAGATTTCAGAGCTTCTTTTACACTGAGTTGGAGATTGCTCTCCACTGGAGATGTCCTTGAAGGTACAGTCATCCATTTTGCTTAAACTGAGCAAGTCATAGAATATATTTTCCCTCTCTTTCCTACCTGTTCTACAGCAGTAAAAGATGCAAATCCCTTTAAGCCTTGAGTATTGTCCATAGCATACAATAAACACACAGGTGTGATACACTGTAAAATAAAGGTAGAAGTTATACTGTGACACATAGATGATAGAATATCTGTGAATAAACTATTTAAATATAATCAATTAGATGCTGATAATATTTTAGTTTGAAATCAAAAATGAATAAAAAGTGAAGCAGAATGCAGCAGAGGTGACACCTGCAGGCTGAAGAACCTCTACGTTTTACAGGAAGTTTTCTTGGCTTGTATTCAGACATTGCCCAGAAAGGCCAATAATAAGAGGCCTTTGCATCTCATACATAACATATATTTTCTTAATTACCTTATTTTATTTAGTCTGTGAATAATTGAATACCTCCAATACCCTAATACTGCTAATACTACAATGATCTGGGATCTTAACCACTCTTAACCCTTGTCCATCTGTAACCATCACGGCTATAGCAGAAAGAAAAGAAAAAACAACTCTTCTATTTGAAGAAATCATTCAATATATTTGAAAAGGATATACTTAGTAATAAATCACATGTTAAATGAATCTGATCTCTTTTTTGCAAGAGGAAGATTGGATTTTGAACTAGGTGAATGAATATTGCTAACTGAAAGACTGAAACCTGCTTACCTAGGTGCCATGTGAGAATTATTATGGTCTTGAAATGTTTTTTTTTTCACGGTGCTGTTTCCAAGGCTTTTATTTTCACTGGACCATAAAGAAAGAAGTGATGGGGCACTGCTGTGCAGAACAGCACAGTGTGATGTGCTGCAGTACAGGATGTCACAACCAGTGTCTGTGCCCTGATATGGCTGCAGGCATTCTCCATAATATCAGCAGACACGCACGGATCAGAAAACAGGGAACACCTGGATTCTTCTCATATGGGAGATAAATTTATGATTCTTGGATAAAGAAAGGCACCAGATTAGGTGGCATTCCTACTTTGAGTGGGTTTTACTGTCCTTCCTACTGCACATAGAAGATGATGCAGTGGGGACATCACACTTGCACAACAGGTCTCCCATTTGTGAACTGTATATGGCATCCATGCCTTGAAGCTAATCACTCCCCTAGCTTCAAGTACAGATTCCTCAGGTCCCTTGCTTCAAATATATTTTAAAATTAATTTTAAAAATGTTTTAAAAGTTGCAACCCTGCTCTTTGGTCTAACCCTTTCAGTCTAACACAGTAGCATGTCCCCTGTCACCAATCTGACTCACACAGCACATTGACACAATGTGCCCTCATCCCAGAATTTACATCCATCTCTCTCTCTATCTATCTATCTCTCTATCTATCTATCTATCTATCTATCTATCTATCTATCCATCCATCCATCTATCTATCTACTTTATCATTCTATTCTAGTAGAAGCACTTGGGTTTAATATCTTGAAATCAGAGTGAATGAGAATCTTTTTGAGCTTTGCATGGAGATTCAAGTTTGCTGGTGCTCAACATAAAATGTTTTAGCCTTTTTCGTTGAAATGTCATTTACTAAGAAACTTGTTTGTTACAGTCTCCTGGAAACGTTTGTGTTTTCACAAACTGAGAGTGTTTCTTATTTTATCAAGTACCCTTGCCAATATGTACATGCTGATAGTACTTTTTATTTTACAAAATTCACGTTTCAGAAATTCCACCCCCTCTCCTGGGCATTGTTTATCAGTAAGTAGATGTCATATATTTCATCTGGAAGGCAGTTTTACCAAGTGAGAAGATTCGCTTCTTCTAATTGACAATGATAAACTGTTCATACAAAACCAGAAGCAGTGTCTAAAGTTTTCTTTAAGTAAATACAATTTATATGCCCATAGTGAAATGAATAAGCTTTTTACTTTATTGCCATTTGACAAAACTTTAGATAGAAATAGGTATTTGCTGAAGCAGCAGAAAATGTTGAGGTTTAGTTCTGATGTATATTATATTGCATTTAGTGCAACACACACAAGATGTAATATTGGTTTTTCATGCTAAATATACACCGTAATTTTAACATTACATTTGTTCCAACAAATTTGAATGTTTAGGTCTAAGACTTACATCCCTATATGCTGATATTTATAAGTCACATATGCTCAGAAGACTGAATATATTTAGATTCTCTTGAGGTAACTTAGAATTCAAAAGTTGTGTATTTCAGAGTATATATTTGCCTGCTTACTTTCCCTGTCCCCCATCTGAACATTTTCAAATATTCCACTTAGAACGTTCTGTTGAAACAAGAAGGTTTACTTTTTTTTGTCTCTGAACCATAAAGCTTTTTAAGCAAATTGTTTTCCTCTACATGCAACACAAATTTCATCAAAAGTACATTTTCTGAAGGAATAATAATCCCAAATCTGTCTTCAAGCATTGGGTTCTGTAATATCTGTGGTAAATGACATATTTTGATATAGTATTCTTTGACCAGAAAGAATAATCTGAAAGACATGCCTGTCCAGTGATGTATCAGATTCCAAATAAAGAGGAATCAGTGCTTCCCCGTGAGAATTACAGGAACTGGATCAATGGCAAAGTGGATGGGAAAATGAATACATTATAATTTGTGTGACATTAACAATGTAATGTATTCCTTTTTTTTTTTTTTTTTTTTCTGCGTGCAACTTACTTCCAGTTTGGGTTCTGGTATTTTTCTTCCTCAGGCTGAAAAACAAAATTTTGTTCTAGATGATTAGAAGGTGATTTGAGGTACTTTAACGCTTAAAAGAAGTTATCCATTTTATGTATATCATTTTTTTCAAACTTTAGGTGGCTTCAAGAATCCAAAGTTATAAAAAATGTGGAGTCTATAAAATGCTATCTGTCATTTTTATTTTGAATATGCACTTCTTGGACATATATATGATAAAAGCAACTGATGAACCTAAGCTAAACTGCTTCCCTGGAGACATCTTCAGCTATTTGAACCCATCTAGTTAATTTAATATATGGTTCAACTTCAGGCTATCTGATATATATATTATTATTTTGGGCACTAAATCCTTGGCAGGGATGGAGCAGGGAGGAAAGGGGAGGTGTAAAATCTGACAGTAGGATTGGTGTTTTTCAAAACATGATGCCTTAGGTTGCATGCATAACCTGTCAGTATTTAGATATGAAAGAGGTCTTTTTCTCAGAAATGAAAGTATATTGTCCATGAATATCTGGGAGCTAAGTTCCTCTGAACATTCGCTGCTGCTTCATTGAGATGCTAAAGTAAAGATTTATGCTTCTTTTAATGTTATACATGCATGTAAATGTAAAGCATCTCATTTACAAAAATCATCACCACAACAGGCTGTAATTGGCTTTCAGCCTCAGCTCAAGTATACAGGATTGAATGCTTGTTCTTAGCAAAAGTTAATCTTCCCAGATGAAAAATGAAGACATTTTGGATACTGGCAGGATTTTGCTACCTCATTCTGCCTATAATCCTTTTGCAGAAGTGCTTGCATGAGATGAAATTTTTCAATATTAATTTCAAAACCAAAAATAAATTTGTTTACTCGGTGGCAAAACCAGCCTGTAATCCACCAGTAGATCCTTTGATCCAAGAAGAAACTTTCAAACCTTTAATCCTCAGTTTTGGAAATATTTTACTGGGACTAACTCCAACTTAATTTCATTCATCACCATAAGACTGATGAATGATAAATCAGGCTCACTATTCAAAACTTGTTTATTTTCTTGTCAGTTCCTTTTTTTTTCGCCCTTTGATTCCCTTCTTTATTTTTGCCTTCTCCTATTCCAACAGTTTAGGCAGCTACTACAACATGGTTTACATTGAACACAGCAGATCTTTTGGAGATCTGTGTAATGAAGAGCTGGGAATGCTTTCACAACCAAGCCCACGCCCAACCTATTTCACTGACTAGAAAAAATACAGTTAAAATTCATGTGTTCTTCATGCTTATTGTGTTGAAAATACTGCTACAACATCATGTAAACTACAAAACTGGCTAAGCTGAAATGCTGTTGCATAAGATGCTTTACATTCAGTTCAGTGCCTTCTTATAAGATTTCTAATACATTTAAAGAGATAGTAGCCAATGAAATATCTTGAAACATTAATACCTTTTTATTGATCTTGTATTAAAACTAATCCAAATGCTTGCTTCATGGCACCTTTGAAGAAAAGTGATTTTTCGAATGAGGAATGCAAGGAGAAATTAAAAACAGAGTATATGGGCAATATATAAATTTGTTGTCTGGCAACTCAGGTATTTTGCTTGTAATGATGTGTCTTGGTTGCTGTAAATAGAAGGAATTTTCATGGAAAATGTTAGCCCCCGAAAATATTTCACTGTTTCATTGATCTCACTTATGCTATCAGGATCAGTAAACCTTCCTTGACCTGCAGGTCAGTGTAGGAATGCTAATCTAATGACTTCTCTAGAGATGAATAACATTTTGCATCAGGTATTCAGATTGTTCCTTTTGGAAATAAGTGGTTCCAAAAGGAAATTTATAATCATGGAGCAGTGAAAAGGTCAGATTTTCTGTAATTTCTCAGATTTGCAGCCAAATATGTGCTGCAGATGCTAATAACGTTTTTCTAGCCTGTGAAAGAACCTGTACAGCAAGGTTTTTTAACTACATAACATATTTTTAATAAGCAAATATTTTCCTCATATCCATCTGAAATAAGTTTACAACTGTGAACCAGGATTATTTACTAAATGTATTTTTATTGCTTCCACATCCCTCATTTTCATAAACTGCCATGTTATTTTGTCTAAAAGACAAAATTTGTTAAAATTTCATTAATCACAAATAACCCAAACAAACAAACGAAGCAAAATTAAAAAAAAAAATAAATACATGCCCACCTGTATAAAACTTCCTTTTAAACTCAGGCTTTGTTTCACATAAGACTTCTTTATTCTTGCTCAATAAATTTCATAGACTTAGAGGAACATTATCTTACTTCCATACAACAGCTACAGCTGTTGTTTCCCACCGTTTTTGTGTGAATTTTTATTTCTTATCTAGAATCTTTTCCATTTGGGTTGTATTCTTTAATTTTGAGCAGAGAAACAAGCCTGAATTAATTTATTTTTAAAGTCACAACAGCTGAACTGGCCTTCTAACTATAAACATTGTTTCATCAACCAGAGGAAAAACGTCGTGTGAGAAGATGAACACACAATGGAGAAGTTTCCAACCAATCAATAATTGTTAGAAGTTTTGGTGTGTCACAAAATTTCAAATAGGTACCCATTTAAGATTAAACACATTTTTAAATGCTCTTTCTTCACATAGGAAATATGTGCAGGCATAAACCTTTTTTTTTTTTTTTTTTTTAATGGGATGCAGCACAGAATTGATTTTTAGACCCATAATGAATTTGTGGAGTCACAATGAGAAAAATAATGTTTTTACTTGTAAACAGAGGACCAGTTGATCAAGGAATTATTATACATAATAAATACAGAATTCTGCAATTTTGTATTGGAAGACATGGATGTTATATCTATCTCTTCCAGTTCTGGTGCTAAATCTGCCATTTAGTTCTTAGGGTTTTTGCCAAGACTTGAAGGTCTGTATTTCCCTAAAGAATGTTTTTGCAAAATAAATGATTCCTTGATACCATAATAATTTCCTAACTTCTTAGATCTCTTTACTACTGCAAGATATCAAGAATTAAAAAAAAAAAAAATAATAAAAAATAAAAAAATAAAACCAAGCCCTAGGCTTAATAACTCAGCAGACGACTTCTATGTGTGTTCTCTTTAAATTTAATGTGTAAAGAAATAAGAGGTAAAGGTTCTAGTGGTTTTGAGTGATGCCACTGTGATGTCACAGTTGGTCCCCTCTTCCAGTGCAGTACTCTGTTTCACACTGTTTACACACACATGTGTAAATTCTAGAATTGATTTCTCTGTTTGTGACACTTCTGAAAACTGAAGAGATCCTGTTACTTAGCTGCACTGCAACTGAATAGAATAGTATAAATCACTGTTGTCACTTTGTGCTTCATTTCCCCAATCCTTTCAGTGCCACTGGAATAAATTCAGGATTCTTTTTCAGTGGGCTTCAGAGAGCAATGCCCGCTGTAATTTAGAGCACTGCTTTGCACACTGCATCCCTAGCTCAAGGAAACTGCACGGCTAAATACTTCTGCTGCCCACATGAAAATCTATTCCTTAACTTTCCATTTCCTTTCCTCCCCTGCAGCCACCACATTTCCAGCAGTGTCATTGGAGCACATGGCCCTGCCCCACAGCCTGCAATTATCTGTACAAGCCGGGGAGATCCAGCTGTGGCAGGTATTCTGCTCCAGGTGCCATATGGCTCTGCAGGGTGCCCCATCTGCCGCGGCTCCAGCAGCTGCAGTCGGTCTCACAAAAGGCTTCCAAGTGACTTTGAGACAGCACTCCCCTGTACCCGTGGAAAGGGGTTTTAACCCTTTAACTAGGGGAAATAAGATGCACAGCTACATGGTTGTCTTTCATGACAGGAAGAAAGAGACAAGTTTATTCAGAAACACACTTGGTTTTATAGCATGACTGCAACTCCAAGAGTAGAGAAAACGTGATGGGTTCAGAGAGAAGACACCCCATTGCCAGGGCCTGGGCACACACCACAACAGGTGTTCTATCTTTGTTATTAATTCCTTTTTATTTTGACCAAATGATCACCCTGGGAGAAATTCTCCCTAGCCTTGAGCTCGACCAGCTCATCGGCTGGGAACAGAGCTGAGAAGCTCCAGCCTGGAATATTTTTCAGGCTGTAATTTTCTTACTTTCTCAATACGTGTCCCACACTCCTCCTCCTTGTGTCCCCTCACCCTGTTTTCTGGTTCCACACAGCTTTGATTCCAAGTGCTCTGTATTCTCTGTCATGATCTGTCCAGCAGCAGTTAAGCAGGCATTTAGAAAATGGTACCGATATTTATTCTGAAAGAAGATCAAATCCCTTAAAACTCTGCTGTAAAATTTACACCTTTTCTCCTTTGTATTTTATGCCTTTTGACAAAAACAAATTCATATGCCTGTTGATAAGGAAATGGAATGACCTTTTCACCTGGGAGATAACTGGGCAGCCTTCTCAGTGCGAGACAGTTTGCAATTTTTTCCTGTATTCCGATATGGGGGTGAAGAATGAAGAAGAGGTGACTTAAGTTTACCTGGGCCTTCTACTTACTATGAGAAATAGTAAAGCTAGAAAGGTGTTTTTTAGTGAGACAGTTTCCTTTTGCTCAGTTCTTGTTCAAGGTAAAGAGTCAGGCCATGGCACGGACACATCAGTAGCATAACTGAGGGACAGCTTGTTCTTTTTGCTTCCCAAACATTTTTCTTGTCTTCTTTCAAGACTCTTTGTGGTTGTTTTTCACACATATGTTAGTGTACTGTCTGCTCAGTAGCCCATCTTATATATGTCACCATAAATAATTATGAAAAAAAATTTTTATCCTTTCCAGTACTGAGGCAAAGTTTACCTGTTTGGGAAGCTAAGGTGCATGGTTTTATATCCCCAGCTTCTTTTACTGAAGAAGCTAAACTGGACTGCATCAACCATCTGAAACACAAGCTGGTCAACATTCAAAACCATCCTTCATTCCTTGCCAGAGCCAGAGACCTGCAAGGCAAAGACAAGGCATTCAGGGAACATTTCTACCTCTAAGAATTTCTCAGAGCTTTCAGTTGTCTCTTTCTCTCTTTATTTTTCTTCCTTATATTTGTTGTATTCTGGGGGGCTTTGTTTGCATTTCATTGTTTATCACGTTTGCAAAAAATGTATTCTTGTTTCCCACTGTGCTGACTGAGTTACAGCTTGATTTCCTGTAGAAATCTCTCTCCCCTGAGAGAGTATTTCTGCCTGTTTATAATAATTTTAGCCCTATTTGTCTGCAATATTTTATTATTTGGAGTTGAATTGTCTTGTGCTTAGACAGGAATTGGCTTAGTATCTTTCAAGGTACATAGCTACATTTAATATCTTTCAAAATTCTGTGAACGTTTTAAAGATGTCACAGCATAAAGTGCAAGTGAAACACAATAAACTGTAATAATGCAGCTTTATTTTGAATGCAGAACACTTTTTCATGTTTGTATTGAAGAGATCAATGGCAGGACACTAAAATTGCAAGGCAGCAATATTACGTAATTTCTGCATGCAGTGGCTTGACCATTTAATATCATATTTATAAACATTATACATTGAATTGCAAACACCACCAAATTACAGGTTTAATAAAATTACTATTTCTATCCATGCTGAACAGATATGCTTTTTCAAAGTTAAATCAGACACTATTGTGGGGGTGAATACTTTCAAGCTCTTTAAAGTTTATTATTGTCTCTGGCAAGAAACAAAATATTGAAAATAATGTTTTAAATTGTCCCTTAAAGCAGGACATAAAAACTTGCATCTGTAAATGTAATCTGCTAGCACTGAATATTTTCAGTGTAATAAACTTAAACATATCTCTGCTCTATGCTTTTTTGCTTGTACAGAAATATATGGCTTTGTTAAGTGGATGAATTTTGTTGGAGTAAATACACTAGACTCCATTTCCTCTGATGCCTTGTACAGATCCTAGGATTCTTCAGCTGTTATTAGGATTGACTAACCCACTTGGAAAGCTTAGCACACCTAGTTAAAAAGAAAGGTAAAAGCCTTCTGAGACAGTCTTCCTCTCTTCCCACTTTATTCAGGGCCTAGGTTTTACAGTAAAGTGAAAAAATGGCCTCTCCAAAGCCATTTGCAGTAGGCTTCTCCTCCTCTATTAAATTTAAAGCACACCGCAGTTTCTCCTCAGAGATCTCAGGCCAGTAGAATTCAGCTGAGACCTTTGTTGGAGACAATTCACTCGTCTGTGTGTGTTGACAGCTGCAGGTGTCCCTAACCCTGGAGAAAGGGGGAGAGAGAAGGAGGGAGGGAGAGAGGGAGTGAAGAAGGCAGAACAGGAGAACGCCCTTTACAACACTGTGGGCAAAGCAGCATGGAGTCAGGAGACCTAGGGCTGGGCAGATTCAATGGCTTCAGAACTCTTGGGAGTCCTGACAGGAGAAAAAACTCAGAAGAGCTAGGAAATCTGTGGAAATATGTTCCTTTGTCATACTAGGCATTGTGCATGCCAGGGAGGAATCTAAGATTTTGAGAGAAGTATGTTTATTCAGATGCTGAAGATAAGTCAATAAATCTCTTTGTCCTACGCACCACTTTAAGGAATTTTGATTTCTGCAGCCCCAGGATACAGGCTTGGATATGCTAAACCATCAATATGCAATCAGTGGAGCTCTTCTCCATAAACTTTACTGCAGCCTGTGGCTACACCTCCAGCTGCTGCCACACTAATCCTTTTCACACTGCTACTTTTTCCCATGGCTGTGGATGTTATTGGGCTATTGTTCATATCAGGATCTCATCCAAGCAGTTTTTCAGCTCACACACTGGTGCTGAGAGAACTGCCCTGCAAGGAGAACACGTAGCACACACACAGAGGTTTACACATCTTTTTAATGCTCATCTATAAGTTACCTCTGAAGTTTAAATTAAAAGGTTCAGCTACATATATAATTGAAAGTAGTACTCACCAGTCATGTACTCCATGTTCCTAAGATGCTGCAAGGAGTCTGTGTGAAGGATTTCTTTCTCTGAGCTGAATCTTGTGCTCCTTCCCCTGCTTAGCTCTTCAGGACTCACATTATTGCAGATGTTTTATTTCTTGTTCTCTGTTGACTCAGGGTAGCATACTTACCCTGCTGTGGTAACTAGACTACCTTTTTCCTTTCTATCATCTTCCAACTTAACAGCTCCTTCCCTTTGGCTTTTCGCCTCCAGAGCCTTTAGCTTTTTTAGCTTCAGCCTGTGTAGTAATCTTATCTGGATTTAAAAGGCCAAATACCAAGCAGAAGACCCAACCTTACCCACAATGCTGTGTAGAGAATGAGCTCTATCAAAGCAAAAAAAAAAAAAAAAAAAAATCAAAATTTTACTTTGTGTGAGCTTCATAAGGTTTTGGCTGAGGTAATTTGCTTCACAGTGACTAGTACAGGACTGTGTCTGGATTTGTACTGGGAAGAGTGTTGATAACAGAGAGAAGTTTCTGCTTTTATTAAATGGTGTTTGCCCAGCATCAGGGACTCTTCTGCATCTTGTGTCACCCCTCCAGTAAGAAGGCTGGGGGTGCACAAGAAGTTGAGAAGGAACCTATCTGGGACAGCCAATCTCAACTAACCAAACAGATATTCCAGACCATATGGCACCGTGCTGAACATGTAAAACAGGGGGAGGAGAACAAATTGGGGAAACCTGGAGAGATGGTGCACGTCTTCCCAGGCAAATGTTGTGCATGACAGAGTCCTGCTTTCCTAGAGATCACTGAACACCTGCTCAGGAGAAGCAGTGAATGATTTCCTTGTTTTGCTTTGCTTGTATGCACAGCTCTTGTTTTCCCTATTAAATGGTCTTTATACCAACCTATGAATTTTTTACTTTAACTCTTCCAATTCTCTCCCCAGTCCTGACAGTGAGGGACTGAAAAGCTGTGTGGTCCTTGGTTGCTGGTTGGGGTTAAGCCTCAACAGAGACAAAGCCAGGAAGGGAGAGAGGATGAGGAGATACAGCCAACTAATTAAGCAGTTGTTTTATAGAATGATTGTAGAACAGATTGTCTTCGAGCACTGCAAAATGAAAATAATTTATAAAGAGGTCTGAAAGAAAATGGTCTACACGTGAAGCAAATACAATGGAACATGGCACATTAGTAAATAGGAATGAAATGTTAAAACCTGGCAGAAAATATGAATAGATTTTAATGAACATTATAGATAACGAAAAAAGCTCTTTTGGTTTTTAAAGTTAAAAATATGTGCTCCTGGTGCAGGCTTATGTCTTGTCGTGTATCCATTTCTTTCTTGGTTTTTATTTCTCGCTTCCCTCTGCGTCTGTTTAAATAATTTGACACCCATTAGCTAATGTTGAACAAATTTGATATAGCAATAATATTTCCCAAATAAGTGTTAGTCATATGTGTTTCCTGAAATAGATGTATAAATACAAATTGAATGGTTTCATTTACTCGTTTAAAATCTTTTGATGATACAAAAAAATGTTGCAGTGATAATGTATACCATTTTAAGTACTGGAGAGTACACAGAGGACAGAGGGAGAGAACTTCTAAATACTCTATGGAAGAAGCTTCAGCAGGGTATACCAAAAAGTTGCAAGATAAAATTTAATGAAATCAGGATTTATGAAAAAATTCCAAGTTGAGACAAGACTGTCAAAAAGAGTAGAAGCTAAAAGAGATGAGGGGTACTTTTGCATCAGTGGAAATAAGGTGAGATGATATCAAGATTCTTAACAATCAACCACAAGGGGAAAATAATTTTAAAAAGCTCAAGATATAAACGCAAAGAAATAGAAAGATTCTGGCATTGCTAAAGTGACTGCATTAGAAATTAATTTTGGTGATAAATAATGGAGCTGCAGCCAGCAAGTAAAACCAAGCTATTTGAAAGATGACTAAGGATTGGAGCTGTGAATTTCAGTTTTAAGATGTCATGGCAATAGACAATTATAAATGGACTATAGAAGTCTTAAAGGTGAGGGGCATTCCCAAGAGGCACTAGAAGAAATATTAGGGCAGTATCACCACAATGTGGGCAGATAAATGATGGGCACAGCTGTTGACCAACATACCCTGCATTTTGTGATCTAACAAGTGTCTTCCATAACATCATTATAGAGTCTGTGAACATTTGAATTACATTAAATTCCATAAAAACAATATTAACATTATTTATAAATATTTTGACCATTATTAATTCACAAGAACTTAAAAAATAAATTTCTTTTTTTTTTTAATTAAGACACTTGTTTTACCAGTTGCCAAGTTTCACAAGCACTGACCCACTATTTAAAGCAGCAAATAGCACTTGGTAATGCTGAAGAGGAGCTTCAAATGCATGTGATCAGAGCACAGCCAGCTTAAAACAACACACAGAGAGAAAGACAGCAAGGAAACGAGACTGGTCTTTGATTTACAAATGCTTCTCAGCAATGAATTCGTTTCAGGAGCAGAAGGCAATCTCTTCTAGAGAAACAAATAAGCAAAAAGCAAAATAAAGAGCCAGAATGTAAACTAAACACTTGTCTGGCTCAGAGCCTCCAGTTTGATGTCTTGGGTTATAAATAATCAAGTGCACTTGTATTATCCATGTTGTAGAGCACTAGTATTCATGAATACTTAAAAATCCTCTGACAACTGGTAATGTTTCATCAACCATAAAGTACAAAAGGCGAATTAGTGTTGTTTTTTCATCACCCTTTGTGGGCAAAAAGATCAAAGAAGAGATTTCCATATTGGCAAAGACCTTTTCAGTCTTTTTCTCTGCTTATACATAAAGATGTGTTTCTGCAATATGACAATGAAGACTGGCAGATGTTAAAACGAAAGTCACCCCCTACATAAATTGAGCAACTTCAGGATATGAAGCCTTTCATGAGTGTTTTATAAAAGGATTTATTCTTCTTTCATGTTTATTTAATTATTTTATACCGAGAACTGGACAAGTCAATTTTTCTGTGAAACTTGCTTCTGGCATATCTGAATTTTCCTTTTTAACTGAAGAACAGGAAATCGCTATCTCTGTCACAGAACATAGTTTCCCAGAATTTTTATGTTTAACATAATTACATCACTAATTTAATTACAATATCCAGTGAGTAAGATTGCAACAGTATGTGATGTTATGTTCTATGCTCTATATACTGTTATATTGTACACTAAAATTTAAAATGCATATTTTTCATATTTTTCAACAGGAGGGATTCCCTTGTTGGAACAAAGATCTATGTGAAAAATTTCAGAGAAGCTCTTTGTCACTGAAACTGCAAAAGAGTGTCAGAAAGGTATGAAAAGTTTCCATTTACTCTTAAATGTCTGTCTTTCAATAAAATTATATCTTAAAACCCCAGTTCTGCATGTGATTATACTGCATGTCTAAAGTACCACGCAATATAATTTCTATCCTAAACAAATTCTGCACACAACAATTTCTTTAAATTAGATTCTCAGAATTATTTTTAGTGATTATTCTGAACACGGGGAAATATAAAATTGTAGCCACTGTGCATTTTCTGCTGTTTTATAACCATTTTCTCTCCTGCCAGCCTGTGCCCTTCCCTCAGACATTGTCTCAAAATATGCACATGCCAATGCATTCATGCCTGAAAGGATCTAATGGAAAGAGCGACCTTCACTTTTCTTTTGTAGCAGCTCAGAGGTGAACTCAGCCCAGAAGTGATACCTGTCCCCAGCCCTGCTGTGCACCTGTGGCCCTGGCTAAGAGCAGTTTTAGTAAAGCCACTTCTGTGGGGTGCTTGTGGCTGGATGTGACAGTCTGGGGTGAGCACCGTGAGCATTTCTTTGAGCAGTGCCTTAGTGAGAATTAATGCACACCATGATATAAAATAGGGTTAGATGCTGCATCAGGGTTTCTGTGAAAGCAGCCAGGTGAGTATCCATTGCATCTTGTATTTAACATTTCTGTGATGAGTTTAATTAAGATTATAGCCTCTTTTTGTGGGGCAGGTTTGCTCTGGATAGCATTTATTTTCATCTCTCCTATGAAGAAAGGGCATTAAAATGAAAATGAAAGTTCACTCTTTTCAGACTGAAAAGGTGCGGTGCTAAGAATCAAAATGGTGACAGACTTTTGTTTTTCACATTTTATCATAAAGAATATTCACTACTGGCGGTATGTGGTCACTTCTGAGCAGTTTGCAAGATAATTTTTTTGCTACATGATATATTCAGAAATGGTTTTTTCTTTGCTTTTGAAAGGGTGAACTGAAGAATGGTTCCCATGTTCCCCTGCTGAAACCATCAGCATGATTGGAGGTCGTTGGAAAGCAGAGGAGTAACACCTGTGGTTTTGCCAAACAAAATTTCTGGAAGACATTTAATGTATAAACAGGTAGATACAAACTTTCTCTTTTTAAAGACTGTTTTGACACCCCAGCATTCTTACTGGTAAAAGCTGATATCCCAAAGTTTATTCATTTTAGTAACCTGTGTATGATTATGCTGGAATGCATAATAAAATGACTAATTCTATAGCAGAGAAGCTAATTTAAAAAATCTTCTTTGGGTCTTCTGTGTTGTAAGAAGGTGATACTGTTGAAAATAAAATACTTAAGCATTCACCTATAAATGGAAAAGTCTGTTAAAATACCATTGATTTTGCTGTACAGAAGTTGTAAAAGACATTAAAATTCTCTGATGCATCTAAAATATTTGGCAAAATGTATGGCAGTGTTTGAGGTTAAAGTACAGTCCACAGGCTTGCAATGTAACCTTCAGGAAGCCTGAAAGTTTTTTATCCAAAACTTCATGAAGCCCATCCATTTCTTGACCTATTCCCTTAGCTCTGTGGTTTCCTGATGGAAGTAAATAATAGAGACTGCAGTACTTCAGTCCTACTGCTATACAACAAGATTTCCCCGTGGTTTTCATGTGTTTCCTGAATATAATTCTTAATCATTTTCATATATTTTTTTTTAAGATACAGATCTCACATGTACCCAGGGAAAAGCGCTATTCATTTTCTGTCTGTTCATTATAAATAAGGGAATGAAAATTATTTTTCACTCAAGTAGGATAAAAAATAAACTCTTTATATCCACAACAACTGGCTTTATAGAGTATATAACAAAATCAATAATTTCAACATAGCTTTTCCATTAAACTTTCTTTCAGCAGAATATTCATTTTTCTGCCAATATATCTACATAGTCCTTGAGGGCATTACAGTCTCTCAAGATTTAGTGATTTAGTATATTGGATTTCTTGTATGTTCTTAGTATTTCTTCTAAAAATGTAGGTATTTTACTGGGAAGGGCCTAGCAAGCCCTTTACAATGTTTTGCTCAACTAATCAGATCAAATACCATGAGACTTGAGAAGAACCTTGTTTATAAGTCATCTGGGCCATATTTATCTTTTTTAGTTAAGGAATCTTAAGTCACATGCAAGGAAAAGAAAAGCTTGGGTTAGTAAGTACAAATAAATTTAAAAAAAACCTGGCACTTTCCTTCTTGGTTTGTTCTGACTATTTTAGCTGGAGAAGAGACTCCTTGGTTTCCCAGATGTGATTCCTGTACTGTTGAAGAAGAAGAAAATGCCCCTTGAGCCTTAGGACCTGCTTCAAAACAGCTCTTTGGTGTTTTCAGTTGCTTTAATTTTTGTTTGCACAAATGGAGACCCTTGAAAGGACTTGATTTTCAAAATACATTTTCTCAGTAATTTTGGTAAAATTCAGTTCAGAGGAAGAGTCTACGGTTGGACATCCAAAAATGAGGCACCCACTACTTACAATGAATTTATAATCCCTTAGCCAGGAAATCACTATCCATTTTCATTAATACCTCACTAATATCAGCAAAAAGAAAAAAAAAAACTTCCCACTTTAATAAAACAATGTAATGTTTTCAAAAAGAATGAAGAATAGATCTGTTCCAAATATTATTGTTATTTCATCCTCAGTATTTCACAGTATATGTGCTGAAATTGTGCCCTTACAGTTTCACTTGATTTAGTCCCATTTGGTGTTTCCCTGTTGACTGAGGCTTTCTCCTTCATACATGCTCTAGTATTCTCTACTCTGTAAGATTTCTTGATGGGTATTTTTCCTTTATTTTGTTTTAAAGATTTCACATTTATGGCTTAGAACCCCAGAACCACAAATACCATTCTAACTGACACAATTTCCCCAGCTCTGGAGCTTCCAACATGTGAAAAAAGAGTGAACCTGTTGGAGTGAGTGCAGGGAAAGCCACAAAAATGATCAGAGGGCTGGAGAACCTCTCCCACAAGGACAGGCTGAGAGAGCTGGTGTTGTTCAGCCTGGAGAAGAGAAGCTTCAGGCAGACCTTACAGAACCTTCCAGTTCTCAAAGAGGGCTCACAAGAAAGTTGGAGAGGGACTTTTTACAAGGCCATGTAGTGACAGGACAAGGGGGAAATCACTTTAAACTAAAAGAGGAAAGGTTTAGATTAGATATTAAGAAAAAATTGTTCTTTATGAGAGTGGTGAGGCAGTGGAACAGGTTGCCCAGAGGAGCTGTGGGTGCCCCATTCCTGGAATTGCCCAACACCAGGCTGGGTGGGGCTCTGAGCAACCTGGTCCAGAGGAAGGTGTCCCTGCCCATGGCAGGGGATTGGAAATGGATGATGTTGAGGGTCCCTTCTAACTCATGCCATTCTAATGAATATCTGCCCAGAAGAATATAGCAATTAATTTTCTCCCTCGTGACAAACTAACTGGAGATTAAGGTGCTCTCACCTGCAGCTAACACATGGTGAGAGAGAAGCAGTTTTTAGGCTGTTTGTACACAGCTGGGACCAAGAGGTGGCTGTCCAGCATATCTAAGAAAAGAGTCAGCTGGCAAGGAGCTGGGATGCTCCTCCTGTGGAGCTAGTGAAGAATGGAGGCAGTTCAATGTCCTGTGGTCACTCATTTCCTCACAGCACTGAAACCTCCACCTTTGAGGCAAGATTCTTTGCTTCAGTGTGATCTGGCTTGTTTGAGCAGGATGCATTGACACAAAACATGTGTCTGCAGAGCACTGGAGGTAATAATAGGATACAGCCAGTTTGCTGGAAAACCGGTCTCAGAAATTCTCTCAGGCAGGTAATTACTCCTTCTACTGATCCTATAGAAAAAGTCTTATCCAAGACAAGCAGAATACTAAAGCTTTCTTTATCCCTACGTAAATGCATCAGAATTGTTTCAGCATCACCTGGTCTTTTAATAATTAAGTTTCTAGCTGAAGACATACATATACATAGTAGGAAAAATTACACAAAATCCCCACAAATATCATTGACTGGGACTTGAGATGTAAATATTACCACATTAATGTATGTTAATGTATGTTAATCTTTGTTAATTTAAAACTCCCTGTATGAGATTATGACCTTGGTTTACTCAGAGGAAACTTTTTAGAAATTTACAGTTTTCAAAATTATCAACTTAACTAGCTTATTTTTAGGGCTTCAGATTTAGAGCTGTTGTGCCTCAGCTATGACTACTAAAATGAGAATGCATAAAAGAAACATTTGACCTCCCAAAGTAAGTGATCCCTTTTACAAGAAAGAATTTACATAATTTTTTTTTCACTTTATCTACTTTAAATAAGAATAAATAAAAAATATCTCATTGCTCAAAATGTCCTTTGTATCCAAGACTAATCATTTTCCAATCATAATTTTACTGGTAATTTTTTACCGTGTATTTCTATAATTGTATTAAAATCACCTAATCAAACTATGTATAGAATTACATGAGTACAAATGTCATTATCGTGTGTAAGAAGTGATGCCATACAATTGAAGGTTAATTGTGGCATAACACTTATAATCTGTTATGCAATTAGGACTTGAAAATCTGTGAGAAGATTTTGAAGTCTCACGCGGCCACAGAAGAGGTTCATTCAAGGGCATTCACAAAATCAAACCTGAGATCAGGTGTGAAACAGTCCGGAATCACATCAGGCACAGGGCATAAAAATGGCAGCTCTCATAAGCTGGGAAAAGCCAATAGAAGCAAGCATTAGAATTGCTAAGGAAGACTACATCTGGGGAAAGCAGAGCAGTGGGAGAGCTTGCCTTAGCCATCTATTGATTTCCTGATGTACCAAGTAGCAGAGAGGAGAAAGGATATGGAATCGAGCCTGAGAGAATGGTGGTGCTCATGCAGCAGTAATTAGAGGTGAATTATCAGGCTGCAGAGAGGGGAATACCTGTGGATAAAAGTCCCAGGCTTATAGAAGTTATTATTTGTAGGGGCAGCGAAGAGCAGTCTAGCTCCTGAATGGCCCATTAAGCTTCGAGCTGTGGGGGAAATTGGCGGAGAGGCTTTGCAGATAGAGACAGAGTCCCGTCAGGTTAAGGTGAGCACAGAGCATGAAATCCACTTACACCATCGCTAATGGGCAACTCTAATTCACACCAGCCAGTCCCCAGCCCTCTGAGCAGCAGGGGGCGACAGGGTTTTAAGACCTGTCGTGTTTCATTTCCTCAATTTTAAGAGCAGAGGAAACTCGTTTCTTGTAAGGGGAGCTCTGTTCAGCTGCTGGAGTCACAGCTTAATGGATTGCAATGGTTCTGCTGGGAGCACACCACTCCTGCCTCGCTGCTGTGGGGAGGGAATCCACAAGTGAGACAAGCTGAAAATGGCTAATTTGAGAAAGACTGGAAAGAAAGCTTGCATCGCAATTTGGCATTTAACATCCTATTCTTAGCACCTTTTTTTTTTTTTTTTTTTTTTGCATCTTTTGACTTCTAAAGCAAAGCAAACCAAAATTCACAAACAGAATTGCACATTTTATAGGCTTGCTGCATCTCGTCACTGTTATTCTTACCCCTTGAATAAGGTCCAAAATGTTAACCAAGGAAAAAATTTAATCCAAACTTTTACTTGGATTTAATTAAGATAGAACTTTGCTCTGACTTCAGTGATTGCTGCAGCATCTCCAAGCATCTCTTTAGAAAATAAATACAAAAACTCCTAGGGCTGATCTGCAGCTGATTCAATTAAGCAAATCTGAATATCGAAGAATTTCTTGCTGTTAAAGTTGGGTGAGATCTGGTTTTTCTCTAAGAGGATTTCACCTCTTCCCTGCAAGTCATCAGAACTTCTGACCCATTAGAAATCAAATAGTGGATTTTTACCACTTCTACCAGGTTGCTCAGATACAGGTGTAAGGTCTGCATAGTGCCATGCCTATTCTAAAGTATTTGTGCATAAACTGCCATGAAGGACTGGCATCTTGAAATCAGCTCCCATATGTCCATGAGAAAGCAACAGGGACTAAGATGGAGAAGTCAAAGAAAAGAATATGAATCAAAGTTCAGGGAGGGTAGGGTGTCTCTTTATCCTCTACACCCTAGGAAGAGCAAAATGCAAGAGAATGTGTTTTGTCTTTCTTCTGACCAATGTTGAAATGTAACAGTGATTTTTCTCTCTTCTGTAGCCAACGTGTTTGGTAATTTGTGGTGGGTTGACCCTGACTGAATGCCAACAAAGCTGCTTCTATCACTCCCTTCCTGCTGTGAATGAGTGATTCTGTCCTCTTAAGGAAATACCATCAATGGTATTAGCAAAAAGTAGGTTTTAATATGAGTTTGTGAGAGTGTTACGTTTTTAACAGAGTTCAATTACTTACTCTCTCCATAGATGAAGCATACATAGGATGCTGTGAAGAGAGAGAAGGTGCTGTCATTGTGGCTTTGTTTTAAAGGTATAGGACTCTTCCTATTTGTCTGAACACAACCCCGTGAGAGAGCTGGTTTTATTTTTATTTCAGACACAGAATATTATTAAGCAATTTATTCTGCTTCCTGTTGTGGTTTAACCCCAATCAGCAGCCAGCTAACCCTACCTTGGCCCAAAGCAGCTCATTCCATCTTTTGAAGGCATGGTGTTTCCTCAGCTTAAAATAAAACTTAATTCCTTGAAAACAGAACTTACTGTACTAGGGACAAAGACAGTATAAAATTACTTTCTACACTTAGGGGTATATTTAAGAAACAGAAATACATTTAACATAAGGAATAGAAATCAAAAAAAGAGTGGTCGAATTAGTTCTTAATGTCACTAAAAACGTTGCTGTATCCTGACAGTGCATTATACTGCCTGGAAAGTATCTGTCTTTTTTGTTTCAGAGTTAGCTATTATGATATTGCATAGTTTAAAACTTTGCACTTCTGTATTTCATTCACAGTCATTGTTGCAGAGAATTAAGAGTATATTTTCCTTAAGATTCATAGCCTGTATTTCATATTTAAAACAAGAACAATAAAATTTTTGCTGCCAACATGTTCATCTTTTCTGAATACGAGATGCCTACCAAGGTGCTCTATCACTCCCCTCCTCAGAATGACAGGGAGGGGAGAAAATAAGATGGAAAATCAAATTTATGGGTCAAGATAAAGGCAGGTAAAAAAAGCAAAAAGCAGCCCTCACACCTTCTTTTCTCTTGGCTTGTGTGTCTGATCAGTCATTACATGGTCTGGAATATTCCTTCCATCAGTTTGGATCACTTCTCCTGGATATGTCCCTACATCCCCTGCCTGGATTTTGCCCAACCCCAAGACTACAGGTGTGTGTGAGAGCAATATTAGCGAGACCACCCTGGTGCTGTGCAGTAACTAAAACACCAGCGTGTTCCCCCACACCCTTCTAGCTACCAGTAAACAGCACAGCAATGTGAGGACTGATATGGGGAAAATTAACTCCATCTCAGCCAGACCCAATACACAATGCTAGAGAAAACTGTGATCAGAAAGACAGAGATGCTTTGAACTGAAATTATTCTTGTCAACCTGTCAGTAAAAAGTTGCTTGAATAAAAATATCTCTAGAAATGTGGTGTGGAAGATATACTTCTGAAGCATAAAGGGATTTAAAATGTAATATTACATCTCATATTTCTTGGGAGAGAGAATTAAAATGGGATTAATCTTTTTTTAGACAAATAATCAGAGACAGAGAGTTTATAAAGAGAAAACATGCAGCATATCATCCTGTTAAAATGTGTATAAACAAGATTGAAACCTATAGCAAGACAGTGAAATGCAGATGCTGCGTGAAGGGACTTCTTCATATGAGTTGTAAGAAGACTTGATTCTTGACTCAGAACTGTTAATGTCATTGAAGCCATGGAAAATGAAAAGAGGGGACACTACAATACTCTATTCCCAATAATGACCTAAAATTAGAACTGTAAATGGATATAAGCCTACAATTTTGAAAGGAAGCAATGTGAGTTTCCTCTTTGCATTGCTCTTCCAACAAGAAAAGCATCCACTTAGCATCAGTGCTACAGCTCTAAGCTCAGCACTAAACCTTTTAAAGTGTCACTTTTTCAGCATTAATCTAATGATAAGAGAGAAGAGCAATTGCAAAAGTCATTCTTTATTGCAGCATTTAGCTCCTTGAAACTTCATCAGAATCAGGAGGGACCCTTTTTTTGCTCTGATTGCCTGACCCAGAATCTCTAATCCCGTTCATTATAACCGTGCCACTGTGTTTCCTCATGAACTGCCTTGTGAGCTCCAGGAAATCGCCAGGCAGAGACACAGAGCAGAGCAGAGCTCTGACACCTGGAGAGCACAGTTCTGCACCGAGGGGACACCTGTTTGCATGTCAGACATGAAACCGACTTCCCATTTAGGAAAGATAGCATTAAAAGTGTCATTTTGCTTGATTAAGTCATCTGCTCAGGCTTCAAATCAAAAAAGCAGTTTTCTCCAGTGTTTCAATAGCCCTTATAGTAGCATGTTGCTCTGATTCCAAACTGATAGAAAAGGCACCTTTAAAAATGGATTTGTTTTGGTATTCTCTCCTTGCCTTCGAAAAGCTTTCACAGGGCAAACAGGGTTTTTTTAAACAACACTAAACTTTCATGGCAATGCTTGAGAAATATTTGGAGTGGTAAACATACATTAACACTTTAAACGTGCCCTAATGCCAAAATTTACTTAACTTCCCTTTTTCCTTCCTTTCTTTTCCAGCCTACAAATAAAAGGGTGATTAATATTTTACAGAACAACTGCAACAAAAGGGAATTCGTGCAGAGCTTTATTTTTCTCAGGGAGGGTTAAATGCATCAATATAGCCCTAGCTAGCGGGAGACAAAAATAAAATTGAGTGTTAAGACCTTAAGTGATGGTACAATGAATGAGAAATGAGGGTTTCCCTATTTGACCAGCTGCTACTCTCCCATAAGCAAGACTGGCAGAGGACATAGGTTTATCTGCCTGCAGGACTGTCCCTCGAGGAGCAGAGGGGACAGCAGGCACAGCACCCTCCACCCAGATGCCTGGGACACGGATGCTCTAGAGAGGCCAGCCCTTGCCACTGTGTGTGAGGGCATATTTGCACCAGCAGCACAGACTCGAAGGACCTTGCTGTCTCATCAATAATAACAGGCATTTCAGCTCAGACCTACTGGCAGGAAGCCAGCTCAAAGTGTGTATTTTGCAAGTGCTGCTGGTCATTCTGCTGGTGAACTGGTGGGCTAAAACCTATTTATGTCATAACTTGACCTCTGGATGATAAGGTAATTGCACTCTGCAGTTCCACAGTCCTCCAAATCCCAATTCCCGTAGAAGCAAGCTGATTCAGTTTATCTTAGAAATCAGGAGCATCTGAAGATTTGCCATCTGGAAGTGTCTGGAGCACAAAATGTCTGAGGCACTCACTGCTGACACGGGAGGGGGTGTGCTGTGTCCATTGCCAGCAGGTTTTCAACATTTGCATTTTATTTCAGAGCCAGAAATGCTCAGAGCCACAATGCTACTGTTGCTCAAAAGCCTGTTGGAAGCTGCATAACACTGCTGGATTCAGTGGTGAAATGAAGCAAAGAAGAAATGGTGCTAATCTATGCTGTGTAGAACATCCAGGGTCTTTATGATTTTCTCACTGAAAAGCTGAACCTTTCATGGTATTTTTTTCTCTGTGATTGTGGTCCATGGGTTTGCAGCATGCCTGATGTTTCTTCTCACTGCAGTCTCTGCTCAGGATAATTTCATATCTCTAGTGCTGCCAAAGGGCAAGGCTGCTGCCCCTGCTTTCCAAACTGTGGAGCCTGTTTGAGTTGGCAGGGAACAAACAGGAGCTTCAATTGGCCGTGATGGCTCTCTGCTTAAAGACCAGAGCAAGAGAAAATGCCTCAATTTACCAGTAAAACCATATTCAGCAAAGCGATCCCATCTTCTTTTTGACCAGTGTTTCTCTTAGAAATACTATAACCCAGGCAAGAAAATGCTAGACAGAATTTTAGAGTGAGTAGTTGAACCAAAAGCTCTTGTTTGAGGTTAAAGGTCTGTTCATATCCAGGCTTAGTTCATAAGGGACAGCATTGTTGTATGATTGCTGGCTTAAATCAGTCAGGCACAGAATCTATCACTCTTCCTTATCCAGAAAACTCAGGGTGGGTTTTGCTGCACAGATTTCAAATGCCCAGATTTACACCACTGTTACTTCAGTGTAGAAACATATAAAGCCAGTTTGAACAGCCAAGACTTTAGTGTATACACTTTCTTAATGGTTTTCCTGTTTTTCCTTTCTTCCTTCGTTGGCACAGATGGAACAATGAATATTTCAGCAGTCTGAGCATGTGTGGAGCAAAAGCTGGGAGGAGGATCACCTCACACCTCCTACCTGTCATGAAAAATTCAACGTAAAGGAAAACATGCAAGTCAAATATGCAGCTAAACCAAGCCCTTTAACTCCAAAGAGACTGAGAATCAAGAGATTTAGGAAGAAAACAGTAACATATATGTGAGAGTAATGACTCTACTGAGGGTAAAATGGTTGCATGCTTCTCAACGTAGCATTTAATGTATTTTCTGGCCATTATTTTATCTCTGATTTGGCAGTGTAACCACCTTTTTTTTTATAATGCAGAACTTAAAGAAAATACTGAATCCTTTGATTAAGATGAATGAAAAGAAAAGCTATCCTGAAGTGAAGGTATTTCAGATGGCAAGATATTAACAATAATATGGAAATACATGACATAAAAAGAATTTATTGAACAGAAAGAGTGTTCCTTTCTCTGTCATATAAACTAAAGGTTCTCTTCATTTTTTTATAGTTTAAAAGCACTCTGACAAACTTCGGCTGAGCCTTTAACAAGAAAATCAAATCTTTATATACAATCTAACTGAAAAATAAAAGGCAATTTTTAATACTCAGATCATCTTTGATGTTTTCTCATCTCTGCATTACTATTAACAAAACTCTGCCTCTGAAAAATTCTCTGTGTGTTACACTTCATGACCTGTGAGAGGGAAATTGCTTGCTGCATTCTTCAGGGAGATATAAATATGATCAGGACTCAGGTCAGCCAGGTCTGTTCCTGCAAAGCCTTCATGTTGCCAGCCCTGTTTCTCCAATCCTCACTCTCAGTATAAAGGTGTAAATAGATGGGTTTCAGAAAGTTGAAAATACTATGTGTGCTGTATAAATGTTATAAATGAATCATTTTTCATTTATCCTCTGGCGAATGTCATGTGAAATCTTCAAACACTAGAGGTTTATCAGAGGTGCTTTTGGAGTGATTTGGAATGATTGTCAGTAGTGCAATTGCATCCTGTGAATAGTGTATGATGTTTCCACTGACACTGGCTAGGATTTTTGTTTACTTTTGTCTATGCTGCTGTTTTCCATGGTTCATAAATACAGGATAGTTTTCCCACTCTTTCTTTCCTTAACTGGTAGTCAGCTATTATGTTTCCTGTTTAGTTTGACTGTGTTTCTTTGATTAGTAAAACTTTAATCTCTATAATATATTTCTTTGTGTCACAAGACACTGTTAGGACTGTATTAAAACCAGTTAATTCTTGTTTGTCAGCACCATACCCTTCTAGGAAGGCATCCCAAATTGATTTTCAGTTTTAATGCAGGGATCATAAAAACTTTATTTTCTTTTGTTGTCACTAGTGTACACTAGTAGGTAATGCAGAATCTAATTGTTATGAAACTTAGAAAGTAGAACAGTTCTCAGAAGATTAACTAAAATCAATTAGCAGAGGGAATGAAGCCACCATTGGTTTTTGATGCTCGCCCCCACCAATACAGCCATTCTCATTCCAGGACATAGAGGGATTATTTTAATGGAAAAGAATAGCTGGCTTCTAAGCTTTGACTGCCAACAGGAGAGTCAGTTAATTTTGAAAGCCACAGAGGATTTTCTCATTTAAACATTTTTCTCTGAGGGAGCACAGAGAAATAAGTGAAAGATTTAATATTTTAAAATGAAATTCTTCTGATATTAATAGGATTGTTGCTTTCATTTTTCACACTGCAGAATTTGTGTGTTCATAATTTTAGGAAAGATGTTCAGAGATGAACAGTGATCCAAATACATTGCTTTCAATACAAGCTGAGTGAAAAGTGATTGTAAAGTCAGTATTATGTGATGTTCTGCTGAGCTGGTAGCAATGAAACCCCATATTGCATTTGGTTAGTGTTCTGCTGTAAAATAAATGAGTTTATGGGAAATAAGTAATCAAATCCATACATTTTTGTATGATTTTTTCTTGAGAAGGATCTTAAGCTGTGCCTGGTTCTCATTTCCTCCAAAGGTGTTTACGTTTTCTTTACCCCTTTTTCATACCCTTTCTCTTAGGTACTGGTTTTCTTTATATCTTCTGAATAATGTAAAAAGAAAAGCCTAACAAAATATCAGTTTGCCTCATTAGCATTCATATTTTAGTTACTTTATTTGCTTGAATTTGATTGCATTCTTGTTTTCTCTGTGAATTTAAGGTCACATGTAGCTTTTAAGAGCATAGGGAGGGTCCAGAAGGGCCCAGAAGACATGAGAAGACCATTAGTGTTATTTGCAATGCACTATCAACCCACACAGCATCCTTTGTGGTACTATAAATAGCTTCTCTTGGACAGATATCACATATGTTGAGATACTGATTAAATTAATGCATCACATTCATTTCCATTTCCCCACAGGTTTCTATGCACTCATGAGAGAATAAGAACATCTTTCCTCCCATTAGTTCATGGAAATTTTAAGACAAAAACTTACTAATTTTTTGGTTGTTTTTTTTTCCTCTTCATTACTTCGTGTATGTTTTCTTGGAATGCAATATTTTTATTATATTGATTCAGATATAATATTTAAAAGTGGATTCCCATTCTATTTCTTTTCAATAAGAGTGGACACTGGAAAAATGTCTGCAAGAAGGAGAGAAATATTTGTCTGAGATTCAAATATCTCTTGTTTCATTTACAGTGAGACTGCCTTGCAGTCCTTCCCACACCTCTTCCCATATTCCTTTTGTGCAGATTAATTTGGCTACTATTTTGACTTAAATATTTGGATGCAGGAAACTGAGCTGCTACTTTTATTATTTCCAAGGAGTGAAAAACAGCTGTGGTCAGCTGAACAGAAAGCAGCCACATCACTAAGGTGTTGAATTCATTGCCTAGGTACTATTTTCAGCAGCTCACAATACAAAGGAAGTTCAAAAAGTTCAAAAGAAAAATACAAAGGAGTTCAGCTGTAGATGGAAACCTCTGTGCAGCTGTCTGGTCACTACATTCATCTGGCAGCTCCTGAACAGATATAGCTAAAAATCCAGGATGGAAGAGCTTTGGGAGTCACAATGACTTCAGTGAAACCTGAAAAACCTCCTGACACACTTTGCCATATGTAGAATTGATGTCCAGCAATCACTGTGCCACAAGAACAGTTGTTCTTATTATATCTAGTATCTATATAGTTGTTCCTGTTATATCTGTGATGGTATTGCTAAACCTCTGGGATCAATCTGGAGCAATGGAGGTGTTTAAGGGTAAAAGGAAACTCCTATCACTCTAACAATCCTAAGATATTTTAAGCTCTTGTAAAATCAACTTCTGGCTTTGTAGACTAGATAATGTGTGGCATAGGGACATAATACTAAATGCAATGCTATATTCGTATATTCTTGTAGCATATACAAGTGTAAAATTCTTTAACAAAAAGCTTGCTTTTCATTTTTGTGTATATATTTTCCTACCCCTAGGGCTTGTTTAAAATTCTCAATATTGTATTCAGCTTGAGAATAGCACCAAATTATGATGATAGTTCATAAGCCGATACACAGAGCATGAATTTTCAGAATTATGGATATTTTTGAATAATTGCTTGTGATTTTTCAATGTTGGGTAAATAGATTTACAGGAGTTAAAAATCCTGTTAAGGAAACACCACCTTGTGAAGGTATGCATTTATTAATACAGGCTTATTTAAATCCTGAACAGACAATTATTACATAAATTGCTACTTGCACAGTTTTTCTGTGACTTTAATTCTTATTACTTTAATCCAATCTTGCAGACTATAAGAGCAAAGTAATAACACCATTATTTCTATACAACAAATGAATGGAAATTTTAGCTCAGCCTAATTCATTTCCTGTTAGAGAAAATTTAACACACAAAATTAAAAAGAAATATCTTTGAGATTGCAGAGTTTGTTTTTCTTTCTTTCTTGCATTTCTTCTGATTCTGCCTTATGAATGAAAAGCATTTTTCTCTCTCTCCTCCATACCCATAGTACACAGTAATCCTCTTCTAATTTCAGCTATTGCAAGATGGAAATGAAAGCTACTTTGCCATGTTTAAAATGGATTATTAATGCATACAGGTAGAGGAAAAATGTCCAGAGGATATCATCATTTTGACATCTATTTTACTGTCCTCTGCCAAGCAATGAATCAAAAATGTCTCAATCATCTAGAAGATGTTATCAGATTTCTATTACAGTTGTTGGAACTCTTTGTATGATGTCACTAAGTGAAGAAATAAATCTATTTAGATGCATTTAAATGGCTCACAGGTGCATACCATAATCTTATGCTTCCTGGAGTTGTGCTGTCAAACCAAAAATATTAAAGGGTGCCGAAATAAGCACACCTCAAGGTTGAAGATACAGGAGAGGACATGCTGTCACTGTAATGTGATAGAATGAGAATTGCCAGTCTCTTCAGCTGCTCTATAGAAAACACTGCATCCCAGACTCACTGATGGAACAGCAGCAAAATTGGCCTCTATTGGAGCAATCTGGCCTTTGTGTCTAGCTTTCAAAAATGCTTCATTTAGCCTTTCTCACAAAAATCTCATATTGAATCACTGACATAAATTACTCCCCTTCCCTCAGGATCTTAACGAGCATTCAAGTCTCTCTGGTTTAAAAAATAAAAGAGAAAAAAATGATTGATCTTTATTATATGATTAATCCCTATAATAAAATATACCTGTCACTAATAGATCCAGGCATATATCACAAGTTTTACTTAGCCAAAGGCATTATTAGAAATGAAAAATTTGCTGTTGCAGTTTAGCTTAGTTACTTTTACACTTCCTCTAAAGTTATGATCTGAATATTTAAATCAACCAAATTTTTACAGTTTAGTTCACTAATGAGGATTTTTTACAACTGCAAAAAATATTCATGTTCATTCCTATTAGTGTTCACCTAATTTATCTTCATGCAAAAGAAAGGTAAAGATAAGCAGTGATAATCCAGTGCCTAAAAGTCAGAAGCAGGAGTGGGAAATATGAACATCTGCCCTTGTATTAACATTTCCAACAAATATTTCCCAGCAATTACATCGGGGCAAACCCCTTTTCTCTCTGCTGAGAGTGTTGCACGCACCCATTTGCTCACAGTTTTCTTCAGGAGGACTTTGGGGGTAGTGATTTGAGTGAGACATTTCGTGGGACAGGAGCCTGACCTCTCCTTGCAGAAACATTCCCAGAAAGGAGCTGACTCCATCTGTCATCCTGCTCTCCCTGTGCCTCTCCGTGGGACCTCTGTCCTCAGACACTTCCAGCTTTAATGCTGAGACTCAGCGTCTCCCTTAGTGTTCAGCAGGATGACACTGAAAAATTCCAAAAGTGACCTTTTGAAGATTTGTATTTATCCCTTGTGACTTGTAAGGGAATGGTCGGATTTAAAAACCAGTTTACATAACCCTTGTGGGCATGTGTTTCTTTAGACTCAACTCATCTTTGTAAAGATATTTTTATTGAGGATAACTAATCATATAAGCGTATGAAAAGTTATTTTATGAAGGAATATGTCAGTTAGATATTTACAGCAGATTGTGACTACAGAACTAATCAAATGAGACAGCTTATAAGGAGGGTATAATAAAAAGTACCATGTCGATTCATATAACTCCAGCTATATAAGAATGCAGTTAAGAATTTGGCCTAATTTCGTTGCAAGAAGATAACAATGAACACCTTCTGAACAGCACCTCAACCATTTGCATTTGGTTATTAAGGAATAAGAAATCTAAGTGTAACACATCAAGGAGCAGCATTGTCATGTGGAAGTTGTAGAGGTCAAGGAAAAGTATCTTCTTCCTGAAGGATTGCCTGCAGTTAAATTTAGTCTTGTCTTTTATTGTTTCTAGAGGTTTACAAGGCAAGATAAATTTCATGAGAAAAAAATGACTCTGAATCTCACTTTCTGTTTAGTTTCAGAACCAAAGATGTCAAAGGTTTTCAGCATGATCAGTTTGAAATTCCAATTGAGCTCAACACTTTTGGTCAATGAGGTTCAGACTTACAAAGTACTTACAAACTTTTCTCCCCAGACTCTCTAAAAGCTGATTCTATTTACACTTCACTCCTGAATCCTGTTTTCCCCTGATGGCTTCCTCAAAACTCCTCAATCCAATTCAATTAGACTCAAAACTAAAGCCATGAATCTTTGTTCTCAACTAAACATCCTGTACTTTGAATCAGAGAAAAGAGCATTGCAGTATCCACTTATCCCAGACTGAAAACTAACTGTGGAGCACTGCACAGATGTCTCAGAATCACAGAAAAGAAAACAGTAGAGGAGCAATATTAAATTGAACCTGACCTTCAAGACAACTCCATACATATCTGTGTCATTTCTGAAAAATATTCATCTAATCTACTACAATTTTTCATCACCTAAAGCTTTTGTAGCCATTGCAAACTTTATTATGGTACTTCCCAGTGTTTCAAATTTCTTTTTTTCCCCCACGAATCTCTAGCCTGGATCTTCCTTCCTGCAATTTAAGGCCACTGTTTCCTGCCCTCAGCAGGGACAAGAAAGTAGATTATTCATCTTTGGCAGAAGGCAGCATCTTTGAAGACACTTACTGTGCCTCCCCTATATATTTTTTTTTTTTGCAGGCTTAACAATCCCAGTGTGTTCCCTCCTTCCCCCAAAAGTCATAAGTTTCAGATGTTTGATCAATCTTTTTGCTGTCCAAAAGTTCCACTTCATTTTTGAATTGTGATGCACAAAATGAGCACAGAGCATCACCTAAGGCAACACCCATACTGGAAACAGTAAATACTGTGTGTGTCTTGCAGTCTGTATGGCTGTTTATACATCCCAGTATGATGCTTTTTCACAACAGCATGACATAGTTGACTTTAATGTGTGTGTGTCCTCCACAGAGATTTATTATTCAATAAATTGCTCAGTAACACATGCATACATACACACATATATTTGGCACTGAGGAATCCAGAGGGTCTTTCAGTTTTTCAGTAGAAAACATATAGTATATTGCTTATTGACTTAGCAAAAACAAATTAAAGTTTTATTAACTCCTGCACAACATTACTATTCTAATTATGCAGGAGATTTGTTGATAGTCTGGTGTATTTTCTTTTAATTAATTGCACACATTTTATTTTGTGAATCTATTTTGGCTTTTCCTGTGGAAGTAAAGCAATTTATGCAGCCTGAACATAGTGTATATATACACAGAATGGAAAAAAAAATCAAGAAGTCTTCTAAATTCAGGTCATAGAATTTTCTGAAAAATATTACTTTACTTTTTTTCCTCTGGTTTCTCCTAGACTGCACTCAACTGCCATATGGTTTATCAAGAACAGAGAAGCAGCCTGAGAACCACACCTTTACAGCAGAAGAAACAAAACACACTTTCAGGACCCATTATATGTTTAAGAACATACATGTTCTTCTAGAAATAATGGAAGAATTGGTGGAATCTTCAGCAGATATTATTTCTCTTCCAAACTGTGCAGATGATCAGATTGAGGGGAGGTGTGAATTTCATGGTAACCTTGACTTTTGTCCAGGATGGATAACACTTCAACAGTGTGGACTCCAAGCTTCTGTGTTTGATTGGAGCACAGGTGAGAAAGATGCCCAAGATTGAAGTATATAGAAGAAACATACTGAGTTTCCACACTGAGTTTGTTCTATTTCCAAGCAGAAAACAGGTAGGCTCTTAATTCTCATCTCACTTATTAACCTACATCTTTCTTTAGATTCTACATGTATTAATCCATCTTTGTATTAGACCTCTTGCTCTCCCAGCTGCAAAAGCTCACACAGAGCAGGGAAAAGCCAGTGAGATTTTCTGCCAAAGCTGCTCCTCCTGGAAAGAAAAGCTTTGCTCTGCAGAGATCTCTGAAGCAATGCAGGACTTCAGCCCTGACTCTTAACAGGTTGAAGGGTACAGTGGTTATTTTTTTCTCATTTTCTCTTGACAACACTCAAAGCTTTGCCGAAAATACGTAGGTGCTCAGTGTAGGAAAAAGAAACCAGTAAGATATATAAATATTTTTATAAGAATGTAGTAGTTAAAAAAAAATGTATTTTCCAGTTCAAATAATCATGGGATGGGGACATAGGGATAATCACATAGAGGTGTTCACACAAGTTCTCCCAAGTGGTTACTGCTACATGGACAGGTCTGCTCATCATTTTCTGTTCATCCATTATTAAACTCCTGACTAAAGACATGGCTGAAGATAAAGATAACCGTCATAGTCTTTAAAGGTTTTCTTTGAAAAACTGTTCAATGGTAAATTGCTACAGGATTTCCAGGGCTCCCACCTGAGTTTTTGGGGGATGAGGATGAGCCCAGTTAGAAACAGGCTGGACAGCCTAATTTGACAGGGGGTTAGAGCACTCCTGTTCTAGAAAGAAAGCTGTTTCCATCTCCAGGGAAAACAAAGCTTTTTTTCAAGGCACTGCCTGGGAGAGGCAACTCAGTGATGCTGCTCCATGCAGCAGTTCAGTGTCCCATTCCTTTTTATTGGAATTGATGGGGCACTTAGGGCAGTGTATCAAGAGCTCTGATCTACATTCGTCATCTACTTCTCATTTTTTGTTTTCCTTTATTTCATTGCAGCATTCAAGTTTGCAATAAGTTTTCAAGAGGTAAAACTGGTGTTCAAATAAGAGCAAAACGTTTGCTTGCTGCTATTGCATGCTGAAGGTGCAGTATAAATAATAAATCAGGACAAGGAGGCACCACCCACACTGTCCTCCTGCCACAGCCCCAGTGTGAGTTCCAGCTACAATCTCAACATCAATGTCAGCATGTTTTAGTTTTTTTTCTTTTCACAATTAACATGTCTCCACATTCCACCCTAAGAAAATTAGTGAGTTAATTAATTTTCATCAAGTCACTGGACACTTATCCCTGTTAGCATAAATAAAGATTAATCAGCCATGAAAAGATACCTTCAAACCACATGGCTTGTAAATTGTAAATGCAATAAATTTTTAATGTGAGGATGAAAGTATTGTACATAATGCTGACAATTCACTTTCTGGCCCTTCTTCAATCCCTGTTTTAGTTATGATCTAAAACTCACTTTAAATCTATGACTGGAATTTTAGGCAGCTGAGATTCTTGAAGACTTTTATTACTATCTTTCTGAGTAAAAGTAATTAATTTCTTTTTCTCTCAAAACTAACAACTAGCATAGTTCTCTGCATCATTCTTCATCAAAATCCAATTTCACTCTGCTTTAGAGAGGTCTGAATTTTTTCTATTGATTGGTAAATTACATGAGAAATACTTCATTTCATAGCACAGTATGGAAAATATTAGTGGGAATGATGAGCAGAATTTTATCAGTCGTAGTTATTTACTTTTGTGTCTTCTATTATTTCATCTTTGTGTGGTGATTTGCCTTTTTTTTTTTTTATTCTTCTTGTAAGTTTTCAGAGAGCAAACTGTTTATTAGTGTAATAAACCCACACCCCAGTGAGAATATTCAGTCAGATGGTAAGAAACCCTGGTAACATTTTAAGCAGAAAAAAATTGGAATATTTCTCAGTGATCTGAATAGTATTGCTTACATCACAGATCAGTACAATATGTGGATGATCAGTACAATATAAATAACAGCAGAAGAGTGTATGTCTTCTGCATTTGTAATATGAAACCCATTCTCATATGAAACCCCATTTTTCTTCAAAGCTCAGAGAGCTCCAGATCATCATTTTTAATCAAGGTCATTGATGGTATTATTGTTTTCAAAGTAAAGACATATTTTAAGTTATTCTCATAGACAATGATAGTCAAGTGTCTTTTATATAGGCCCATTTTATTCCTTTAAATGAACATTTTTTCTTATAAGTTCATTTTATCCATTCCTATGGCTAACAGCTTACTATCTTAGCAAGTAGGGAGAACAAAATTAATTGCTACCAATGACAAAGTCCAGTCATTGCAACAGAACTGGTGCTAAGGCTTACATTTCTGGCTTTTTATGTAGTTGGTGAACAGTTCCTCACTTGAAGATTTAATGTTGTTAGTATTCATCCAGGCATAGCAGGCATAATTCAGCTTTTCTAACTCTAGCTGTGTAAGCAGTATACAGCTAATATTATGTCAGAAATTTTCTTTTTAGTCAATGCAGACTGACAGGTATGTTCGAATGGATCTTTCCATTTCAATTACTTACTTAATATGAATAGGGTTAAGCCTATGGAAGCAATTTTTAGCAGTGATTAAGCACAGATAAAATTATGCAGGAGAATCCTGTGTGTCTCAGTTGTCCCATTGGAAGGTCCACTATATCAGATCTGGCATTAAATATTGTCAGCCATTCCTCTGGACCCCAGTAATTACAAACAATCAACTAAAGATTTTAATAATGTGATAAGTTCATGATAATGAGAAGATCTAGACCACAAACAGGAGGCTGTTTTCCACTTAAGGAAAAAAACATGAATTCAAAGAGGAAATGTCAGAACATTATTAGTAAAAATATTTCATGCAAGATAAAATAGGAAGTGTCAGCTGTAATGGGATTTATCTTGCAGTATCTGGATTAATTAAAAGTGATTTGAGATTGTGGAAGATAGATGGGCTTTGCTAACAATAGCAGTTGTGGTAGCTCTGGGTGTGATTTTTGGCTGCCTAAGAATTGATTTTTTTTTTTTTTTTTTAATATTTAATTCTATTCCTGAAAATTGGGTTGGAAATGATTTATATTACAGTATTAGATTCAGAGTTAATGAAGCTAAAGAGGTATAACCTGGTTTTCAGAATTTCTTCCAACAGACATGGATAATTTGTCTTACGAAATATTCAAGCATTTCAATGACAAATGTTTGAAAGTAATTGTTAAATTGAAATTGCTTAATTTCATTTAGGAATAAATGCTGGATCTCAGCCTTTTGGTTAAATACAGAAGAGAATATGCATCTACTGCTACTCATTTGGTAATTCCCATACTTTTCCTCTGTCAAGCTAGCTACTCTACTTGGGCGAGGTTAAAATTTATTGAATCCTTGTTTTATCTACATTACCTGCAATGACTGACTTCTATAGGTGAGCACCTACAAAAAGAATGAAACCTTTGCAAACACAAAGCAGGAGGCAGCTCAAGCCTGTGATCTTTTAAATGCTTTTTGGGCCTCATACAGCAATGTAGGCCTTTGTGTGTTCTTTCATTCTGCAGCTTCATTTTTGATAATCTATTATTTTTGTCTTCTGGAGAAAAATCCTTTCCTGTTATTTTTCTGTCACCTGGAGGATTGAGAATTTATAAGCAGGTAAAAGATAGCCAGGGAAAATTCATGTGACTATAAAAATAAAAAAACCTGACAAAATCTTTCCTAAATGAAACACAGGAGTTTTGTTTTTTGTTGAAAAAATAACATTTCTGTTTGATAGCTGGTCTTCCAATGTGATATGAATGGATTGTACCACTGTATTTTCCAGCAGAAAGTTATGTTTATCATAAAATGCACCAACAACAGAGTTCCTTTGATGTCTCTGTGGTCTGTCTCCTGAATATACTGTCATGGGCAACATGCAGTCCTATAAAAACTGAACTCAACTTTGGCCATTAATCAGTCTCTCCAAAAGAAATCAGGATTCTGGGATAGATACCTAGATAGATTAAAAAAAATATAATATCACAATCTATTATACTATATTAAGTAACAACATAAAGCTTTCATTTCCCTCTCTTTTGACATTTTTCAAAATTACCGGATTGTCTTAAAGAAATTTCTCATTAACATTTTTAAAAGCAAACTTTTGAAATGCAAACCCATACTTCTTAGGTCATCTTAAGCTTTCAGTTTGAAGAGACTAAAAAATCAGTCCAACCCCTCTTAATTTGACATGAACTAATCTGTTGCTAGATACAAGACTGATAAAAAATGGTTCACAGCTCAAAGTTATGCTGAGTCTTGTATTAATCACTGAAAATCTCACTCTTGCATTAAAACTATGAGCAGTAAGTTGGAAAAAAGAAAAGGGGTTTGTTATAGCACTGTGAGCAGCTGCAAGGAAGAGCCAGGTCTATCAGACAAATGCACAGCATTAGAGGCACGGCCTGTCAAGAATCCTCTGGGACATAACAAGAGGGAAGCAGAGCAGTGGACTGTGCCCAAAAGACAGGGAAATACATCCTCCAAACACTGTGTATGGCCTCCAAACTTTGGTACAAGATCAAGTCTGGAAAGCGCTCCCCATTTGTGATAGATCATTGCAAGAAACTTTCCACAAAGGTTCGGCTGCAGGGTCATCATCCAGTACTGCCAGAATATTTGCTGTTTCTCTATTTGCAGAGTTTTCTCCAAGATAAGCTACTTTGGATGTTTCACTGGGGTTGGATTTCCTACTTCTTATTGCAACAGTCTCTGTACATCACTTATTTTCTGTATTGCATGCTAAATGTTTTCATATTATGGTGATATATGCTAGGCAATAAGATGGAGGGGGAAGGGGTGCAGCACATCCTTCCTTTTCATATTTATTACTGATGCTTCATCCAGAACATATTTAATGAGACTTCAGATAAAATGTGAGTCTCATGCCTTCAAGCATAATTGGCAAGCAAAGGAATATAAAGAAATAGGTCACACAGTACTGGTTGTTAAAGCACGTATAATGGCTTGTGTTTTTAATAAACAAATAAATGTGTGCATAAATTATGTTCTTTACAGTATGATATTCTGATCATTCAAGCATAATAAGAGAAACTGCTCACGCACTCATTATTTCAATGTGGAGGAAAAATCTGTATGCATTGACTATGTACAATGCCATCACAAAAAATACATATTGCATGTATTATCACATACAGAAGTGTACGTGTTGTAATATATTTTTAGTGTTTTATTTTAGGGAAAGCCAAAAGGATACAAACTGAGAATTTTTCATCTTTTAATCAGAAGTGTTTTAATATGTATAGGTTTTAAGTTGAGTGCACATGGCATTTAAGGGACACTACAACAAGTCTTGTTTTGGGATTTTTTTATCATTGCCTAGCATATCCAGGGTTTACAAAATCATCATCTATGCACTAGGTCACTGGAAACATTTGAAAATATTTTACAGAATCAGAGAATATGCTGCATTGGAAGGCACTCACAATGATCATCAAGTTCAGCTCCTGGCCCTGCACAGGACACCCCAAGAGTCACACCATGTGCCCAAGAGCATTGTCCAAATAATTCTTGAGCTCTGTCAGGCTTGGTGCTGTAACCACTGCCATGGGGAGCCTGTTCCACTGCCCAAACACCCTTTGGGTGAAGAACCTTCTTCTAATACCCAACCTAAACCTGCTCTAATACAACTTCAGGCCATCCCCTTGGGTCCTGGCACTGGTCACCAGAGAGAAGAGATCTGTCTCTGCCTCTCCTCTTCCCCTCAGGAGAAAATTGCAAACTGCAGTGAGGTCTGTCCTCAGTCTCCTCCAGGCTGAACAGACCAAGTGACCTCAGCTGCTCCTCACTCAGCTTCCTCACCACATCCTTCACCATCCTCATGGCCCTCCTTTGGGCACTCTTCAGCAGTTTACAAGTGTCAAATACATCCATCATTTAGTCTGAAAGTTTTCTGCAGTAGACTTTCTCTGGTAGGTGCATTTTTAAGAGCTTGGCTGATTTTCCAATAACTGCAGTTTAGTCTTAGTGTGACCAGAGAGTCATTAGACAAAAGACCTCAACATATAGACAACATAAATTGCAAATATTTAGTGTTTATAATGAAAGACTTCAGGATGAATTATACATGCGGTGAAGGAACAATACTAATTCTTCTCTTGATTTTCTAAAAAATTGATCTGACTAGGCAACAACAACAAAAAAAAATCAGCCAAGTGTTATTAATCATAGCTTTCAGTGAAGTACATTGTATTTTAACACCGTGAAGCTGTCACCATACCCCAGTGAGCAACACTAAGCACTGTTCAGACATGACTTGCTCCAGTGGAATTCTCCAGCAGTAAAGAAAATGAAGCCCATGTGCATAGCTTGAACCAGCTGGCAGCTCTTGAAATTAGGTAGGCATGAGCAGTGTGTAAGATTGGACACTCCTCCAGATGCTGCCACAATTAAAAACAAAATAGTTGTCCTTATATTGGACACCCACGTAATTTCTGGCTGTCAAGAGATTGGCATATTTTGACAGTTTAACTAAAATAGATGCTTTCAGGGAAAAATATAAAAGCTGTAAATTTTCTTGACAAGAAACTTTTTTCCCCCTAAACATTTGTTAGATTAAAAAAAAAAAAAAGAGAAAAATTTTAAAAACCCAACAAACAGACCCACAAGCACTAAGAGAAAGAAAAACTAACAAAACCTGGATTCTAGATGTGTTGTGAGAATTTTAATAGAAATTATTAAACTTACTCAGAAACTATCAGTGGTGAGTTCTTTTCCCTGGATACCCAGGCATGTGAAGGCGTTAAACCCACCATCTGCTGTAGCCTGTGCTTTGCTTAGTATGCAGAGCAGTGACAGGGAAAACTCCTCTAAGACTCCCAGATTTTATTTCCCTTTTCATTTTGGTGCAATTTGACTAAAAGTAGTAGCCCAAAATGAGGTGACACACCATGTCCAGACTAGATGCCTGCTTTTCATCACCGTTCAGCTGCTCAAGGGCGAGCATCTTTCTCCCCTGCTTACACAGAAGGAAGCACTCAAAGATGTCAGATGGAGAAATTACATTCCTGCAAATCTTTTCAGGTCATTGCACCAGGGAGAAAGAAAGGTATTTCCTGAGCAGATAAGCAACATCATCCTTCAATCTCCTGCTTGTATAGCTCTACACATGTAGGCTAACTCCTTCATTACAGCTCTCACTATGTGCTTCTTCAGAAGGACCTTCAAGGTTCATACTCATATATCACCTAGACTTTTGCAAAACACAAGACAGCAGGGCTACCCTGCACTGAAATGGGAGACTCTGTGTGAGACATGATGCCCTCTGTCCCACTTCTCCCAGGAAAGTTGGCTTCATCTTCAGCTGAATCCAGCAGAGACAGTTCTTAAGCAGTCACACAGCAGATGTGCCAGCAGGCAGGATGGCACCAACCAGACTGATGTTGTTCATACCTGAAGGGAGGCTCTCAAGAGGATGGAGCCAGGCTCTTTCTTTTCGGGTCTGCTGAGCAATATGATAAGAGACAATGGGCAGAAACAGATGCACAGAAGTTCCACCTGAACATGAGGAAGAATCACTTTACTGTGCAGGTGAACGAGCACTGTAACAGATTGCCCAGAGAGGGTGTGGAGTGTCCCTCACTGGAGATATTCAGGATCTATCTGGACACAATCCTGTGCCATGTGTCCTGGAAAGACTGCTTGCAAAAAGAGTTGTGACCAGATGACCCCACCTTTGGCCCCTTTCCAACCTTGACCATTCTGTCATTCTGTGATCTCCAAATACCTCCCTAGCATCACAAAAGGACATCTTTGGCAGGTACATCCCGTGAAACCTCTTTTAAAAGTGCATGTCCAATGAAAATTCTGTCACACATCATCTCTCTTTCAGGTTTTCTAATACCAGAAGCTGCATGAAAAAAAGTATTTCCTTTTAAAATCAAAGACTGTCTTAGCAGTTTGAATTTTAAAAATATAAATTTACTGATATGATAGCAAAGACAAGGCTAAATATTCAGCAGACAGCTGAAGAAACTAGTGTAGATGATAAGCCAGACTGCAAGACATTGTTATTACATGCTGTAATAAACGGGATTTAATGCTGAGACACTGACATCTGTTAAAGATGAAATAATTCTGTCCTTGTAGTTCACATTTATGTGAACATTACATAAATGTTCATTAGTTTCTAAAGCCAACAAACCAAGTGAAAACTTGGCAAAGCTAGGCTAACAGGTTCTGCTAGGTGAAACAAACCATTAAGATCGCCACTATTTTCTTTCAGTGTATATTTCATTTCAAATAAAATACCATTTCATCAAAACAAACAAGCAAACAAATCAGATGCATGCTGATTGGAATTTTCACTCTATTTCTAATCAACACTCTAAGCTTTTTAAAAAATAATCTCTCATTTTGAAAAGTGTATCTTAATTATAGAATAATTCAACTGCTAGATAAAAAGTTATTAATCATATTCTGACTCAGCATCTCCATGTTATGAACTTTACAAAGCTAACTCTGTGATAGCGTCAAAGTCAGTAAACTTGATTATTTCTTCATGAGTTGATTCCCTACAACTCAGAAGTGTCAGTCATTCCAGGGACTCATTTAATATGTCTCCCTATACATTGACTGTCATCTTTTAATGTTCACAAAATCTGCTGTCAAAAAAGAAAAATAAAAGGAAGATTCATTTTTATTCGCATTTTTTTATGATAAGGTATTCCAGACACATATTGTCACTATTCCAGATTTTGGAAGTATTCTTTTATCAACGTTTCTTTGTGTCAAGAAAATTTGATTTTTTTCTCAAATTTTACTTCTTTTTAATTTATTTTTTTTCTATAGTAGAGCTCTCTATGTCATTTGAAGTGTAGTAACTGAGGCAATTTAGGTGAGAAACAAAAACAATATAAGCAAAAAAGCTAAAAACTGAATATAATAAATAAATGGAGAAAAATGAGTAAGATTCCAAGTTTGCAAGACAAGCACTACTTACAGCTCTCATAGAGTGATTCCTCACACCAAAATAAAACCTAGGTGCAATATGGGGAGGTTTTTGTCATTTAAAGGGAGCTTCCCTCAAGCAGTGAAGGCTCAGAAAAAGTTTAAAAGCATTCATTTGAAGTTTTACTGCAGTTAAATGATAATCCCACAGTACATTTTAGCTTCTTGGCGAGTTTGCATGGAAGCTGAATGAAAATAATGTTCCTGCTGAAATCCTTCATATGAAACCAATTGCCTGTCCCCAGAATCTACAGGGTGATTTGCCCATCCCCAAAAATACAGCTTGCTGCAATTTTATGCCCTGCTGTTAGTCCATGGACTAACTACACCCCAATCCTTCTCCAGTAAGGAGAAAATCTTTAAGCTATAATTAGATTGCTGAGCAAATGGGAATGGTGACAGGCACATAAAGCCATATAAGGTGAGCCCATTGTTCGAGAAGAGAATTTGAATAATTGGTTTCCAAGATCCCTTGGAGGTTTTACAGCCCAAGTTCCATGTCATTTGTCACGTAGTTTGGTTTTCTCATAATGCGTACAAAGGTTTTCTATTGTCACTTGGCTATCACGATTTGTCCATTCAGTTATGAAGTATTCAGTGTCATTTATGTCTTTTCAAGTTCATTCTGCATGTCTGTAAATTATAACCCTTTATTAGTGTTGGCAATGAGCTGGAATTTCACTACTGCTTCAAAAATTATATGTCTGCACTTCCAACCTCTTCATATCGGTGCCAAATTTGAAAAATTAATTCTTCTTCTTTACACCAGCTGTGTCAGGAGACAATTTAACAAGTGGAAGTGTGGGGAGAAGATAACAGAAAACAGGAAAATGGAGAACTGGGATTGAAATTAATTTGTCGGTCTTAGAAGGGTGCACTTTAATAATGTCTACTGCATGCCAAGAATCATTAAAGATTCCAATTAAAGGTCTTAAACCATGACAGAAAGCAGAAGTATCCACCACTGTTTATTGCCTAAGACTAAATCTAAGTGGAAAAGGAAATTCGGGGCCATATTTTCTACTAGATTGAGCAGAATGTGCAGAATGTCAAGAGGCACCCATGGAAAATTACATCTCTGATGAAAAGATGATAGAAGGCTGCCTCAAAAGAGTCAGGAAGACGAGTTTAAACACTTAGCACTAGATCTGCACACATTATGTAACAGCAAGGCAGATAGTGTTCTTTCTAAGGCAGGTCTGGTAGAACTCAGGGATCCTTCCTCCTGACAAACAATAGAATAAGCCCTTTCGTATTTATCTTTACTTATTTTTCCATTTCACTTAATTTTTCCATATAGGATGAATCATATCCCCACAGCTTCTTGAGAACTCTATTTCAGTGCTCAGCTTTACTGTTGGAAGCCAGAAATGTGGATGATGAGAGGAGCATCTTTGTAAGGACAATGTGCTTTGCATGCAAACTTGTGGTTCGTGTTCAGGCAATGCACGAAGCCAGTTTAATTGGAGACATTCTCAATTCATAGCAGACAATATTAAAACCCCACTGATCTGAAGTTATACTGCCTTGTTTCTGAACAGTATAAAACCTTAGCTGCAGCTCATTCCTGTTACCCTCTTTGTCTTTCACTGGTAATCAAAATTGAAGTATAAATTCTAGCTTTTATGTCTATTTTTCCATCCTTCTTTTTCACTTCTTTCTGACCCTGTCTCCCACATGTTTAGACAATTAATGAAAATTTATATTTAATATGTTTAAGATATGCTCAATAAACAAGCTTCTAGGGTGCAGGAATTTTCTTCATGGGTAGACTTGGATTTTTTTACCTCCTATTTTTCCTCTTCTTCAGACTGTTCATCATGGAAATTTTCCAATTATGCTAAAGTGATCTATGACAGTATCTTGTATACTCCCATTATTTATTAGTCCAAGACCATTACTAGTAAAAAAATTAATAGAATTAGTTTAATAAAAATATTTACTGTTACTCCTGGTTATAATAATTAGATAATCCCATTTTTCATCACTTGCCTGAGCTTTTCAAAATTAAGTCTGAACAAGCACATGCCTGTTTCAGTTAGCTTTACCTGGGGAAGGTTTGGAGAATAAGCATAGGTGAATCACAGAGTAATCCCTTCAGATTGTCGACCTTCATTCCTTTCTGAATTAAAATAATTTTTTAGACTATCTTAAATATTCTAGTGTTGGTTTGGCTGACTCATACTTTCTTCAGTATCTATTTTTATCAATTTTAATGAAAGGGTGATGTTTTTCAAGTTTGAACACTCAAGGCTAGCCTGATATATGATTCTAGAAAGTTCATTTACCATATTGATAACTGAAAATAGAACTAATTTAGAAGAAAATTTTATCTGAGGTCCTTGTAGGGACTAAATGTTTTTATGTTTGGGCTGATTTGTTGGGTTTTTTTAAGCATTACTCTTTGATGTACTTTCCTTCTGAGAATTTTAAGTGGCCTTGAGTACACAAGTGCATGAGTACATGTTGCTGCCTTTTATTCACAGCAGATAACCTGCAGAAATGTAAAAAAAAATAGGGACAGCAGTAAGAGGCCAAGTCTCCTCACAAATTAATCACTGGTAAATGTGAGGAAAGAAAGTAATGATAATTGCCAAAAAAATCAAGACTTGACTAAGAATCCTGAGGCTAGTCCATGCCAAAAACTCAGAGGAAATCCTTGGGCTATAAAATTTGGAAAAATGGTTTTGCAATTATTTTGTCCCACTGCAGGTCAAGTAAGGTAAATGGGAGTAAACAGTCACAGGTAGATCCAAACCTCAGGAAAGGGGTGGAATCAGTTTTTAATATTATTATATTTTATATGCTTAATAGACTTTATAGACTGTAAAAATCATCAGCCCTTTAGACATAGATTTTGCTCAATGAATTTGAAGGAATGAATTAATGCATGACATGACAGGATCAGCTTGGGAGCATTATCATCAACGTAACCATTTTTTTAAAGGGTTTAAGCTGATTTAATAATCCAAACAGCCCTGAGAATTACAAAGTCTTCACAAAATGTAATACAGATTCCATCCTCTGCCACTGAGTGTGCCCTTCCCCTCTTCCTCAAGTCATAAAAAAATTTAACCAGAGCATTTTATAGAAGAATCAAAAATGCAGGTTTCCTTGGATAATATCAGACTAATTTTGTAGAATATTTCTTGGTCAGTGCTATAACAAAAGACCATACAACACTGTAAATTACTTTATAAGCTCTTTTTGTAATTACTCTAGTCATACAGTATTATATATTCCTCTTGCAAGCATGTGCCTCAAAAACCACCCTAATGAAACTAAGTAGAATATGATATATTATTCAGAGGAAAAAATGAGGAAGAAAAAAAAAAAAAAAGAGCCTCTAGCCCATAGACACTTCTCCTTGGTCTGTGCAGTCCTTGGCAAAATAAAATTGGATGCTTCTGATGAGCTAACAAGATGGAAGTAACACTGTTAATGACCACTGATGAATGAAATGAGACTCTGATTGTGATTACATGTTCCTACAGCTGCTGTATGAGTTAGGTTGTGCTACTTTCTTTCCTTAACAGAAGGAGGAAAAAAGACTGTGTTGTCTACAGCTGCTATTTCACTGGGTGTGCTAAAAGTTTTGTACATGTTTTCCATTTCAATGGCTTGAATACTGATGTTCTTGCACCATTTTAGACGTTCCTTTTGGTTATACATATCTACTCATCTGTCTGCCTCTCTTTTTTTTTCCTTTGACTGAAGTACTTAATTTTGTATAGCTGCAATGTTTGCTGTTCCTTTGTCACTCACCTATAACATTGACAATTTTAATACCTCTCCACTTCTTTGATGTCTCCACCATTTTAAACAGGTTTCACTGCTTTCTCTCTTAGCTAAGAAACAAGCTTGGGATGTGACATATTTACCATGTTAAAGGAAAGAATATAGGCTTTTGTGTGGCTTTTGTTTTCCCAGATGTTTATAAATTCTGTCAAAAGGTAGATGAAGCTGTACATCTCACAGCTACAATCTCATCCTTCCCCTTTACTTCCCTTTCTTTTACATATTTGTCATAACTACTATATTTGTCATATCATTAGTTAAAACAATGATCTTGTACTCTTTGTATTTACTAAAGTTGTCTTAATTCCAAGTAGCCTTGATTATAGCAATGTGGCACAAAAATCTACTTCTTTTTACCATATATCAGCTTTTGAAATGTCCCTTCTGTTCAAGTTTCATAAACACTGCATCTTGACAGAAATCACTTTGGAACATATGGAACTCACGTTACTAAAAAAGTCTGAGAAAGTGACGGCAGTTCCCTGGGGTTAAATAAACAAGGTTACATCTTGACAATAAGGCTTTTTCCCTGACAGTGTTTGGGCTCTATAAAAATATGTGAGATCTCATCCAATTCCCCTATCCTAACACTGAACTCTTAACTTGTTTCCATTTGGAGTTGGGGTTTTGTTTCTTTCTGTCATCAGTTTCAGTGAACACTATGTCAGAATATTTATCATAACCTCATTTAGGGGGAGAATCACAAAGTCCCTAAGAAAATGCCTTCTGGAAATCAGAAACCTGTAGAAGAAAAAGAGGACTTTCAGCATGTTCTGAGTTTGTAAAATTTTCTTTCTGTACATCCTTGATAATTCTCTTTGCCATTACTGGAAACCTACTGGCTTTGCAGATTACCTTTGATGATCTTTTGGTCTGATCCAAAGTTTTCCATCCTCAAAGCTATCAAAGATCAGTCTGATAGGATCCAGTGCAGGTATACAAAGGCATTTTGGATAAAATGTTTTCAGATGTTAACTGTATTCCTGTAGTAGGAATTGTATTCCTATAGTAGGACTGGTGTTTAATTTGACACAAATTGGCTATAATCATCATTGCAAACTTTGGTCTTTTGAGGTTTGTGCTTGTTACAATAATCTTGTTCTCAAAAAAGAATGAATTTTCAACTCAAGTGAATACTTCTGAAGATTTTCATCTGGAAACTGGCAAACAGATATAAAGTTAATCACTAGCCATGTAGAAAAATCTTATTCACGTTCCATTATTGTTTGTTATTTGATAAAGCAGCTACTCAGCATTTGAGAGTCTTAAAATTTATCAACTCCATTAAACTTTGCTATCAATTCTACAGCTCTTACACAAGCCTGTAAAAGTTAATTTCTTCTACAACAGATGAGTCATTACAGTGTTTCTGAGTTCAATCTTTCCCCTTCAGAATTTAAACCATTTCAGAAGTTTGTTTGTTGCTGCATGGAAGCCAGACATGTCTGAGAAAAACAGAACACATGTATAATGTGTTCATGTTTCATCTTCTAGCTACATTAAATCATTTTACTTCTCTTTTCTTCTGTTCATTGTGTTTTGAGAATAGTAATAAACAAAACAACATCCATACACTTGCATTTGTTCCATTTTAGTGACATGTTAGCACAGTATCTTCAGGAATTTCTACTCTGCTCAACAGTAGGGGAAGGAGACAATTATCTCTGTTCACCAGCAAAAGTTAATGAGACTCATTAGTTAATTCCTTTTTGGTTCAGTTATGAGGATAAACGTCAACTGAATTCCTTATCTTCAATAACTTTATAGTATTACATATGCTCAGAATTAACGATTTTGCAATTTTTAAACACCTTAAATGTTAAAGCAAAAATAATTTCCAATATATTGTAGGACACATTGACCTTTTAATACTCCCTTTCATAAAACTAATTTACAGAAGGAAGTTTTGATTGGCTAACACAATGCTCTGTGCAAGATATTAAAGTTCCAGTGACAAGCCTAATATGAACATCATAATACAAGGTATGTGGCAAGGGAACAAAGAAATTGTCCCTGAAAGTGAAACTTAACTTTCTCAGGAGAAGTATACAATATTATTACTGGTGATGTCCAAATGGCCCATTTACTTAGATTGCTTTCTCTGTTTACAGAATAGTTAATTCCTTCTTGGTGAGTAGGGCTGTTATATGCTCGCCAGCACAATTAGTGTCTATACAGCAGATTATTTCTTTTTGAATCTGCTAATAGATATGCCTCTGTGAATTGGAGTATTTTGGAAAAAGGCATTTTGAGGTTCTCAGTCTAGTCCTCTATTGTCTTCTTGAATGCTTCCCTTTCTTAAACAAAACTGCCTATTCCATGAATATAGAAGTAAGACTTTTCATAGAATTTCTCTGTAGCTACATGTTTATGAATATTCTTTTCAGTTTGGAAAATGTTAAGGGAAAAAAAAAAAGGTTATAAGTTTCCATGCATCACACAACAAATCAATAAATTCTATACTAATTTAAATTCTTTTGCTTCTAGCAAAAAAAAAAAAATGTTTGTAAGAACATTAAAAAATACTCTAATGTTTTAAGAAAGATTAAAGAACTCCGACATAAAATGCAACCTGCCCTTCAATAGAGAAATAAACATTATAAAACTGTCTATCCTTTTCTCCGTTGATGAGAATTAATATGAAAGTTATATTCTTCTAGAAAAAAAACCGACAAACAAACCCGCACAGCAGAACAATCAGCAGAGAGCTTTTGATTGTGAGCATAGAATGCATTTAGTATGATCCAAGAACCTATTTGTTATTCATTAAGTTCATAGAACCATAGAACTGAGAAGGTTGGAGTGGCTCAGTGAGTGCTTCCTCCAGTTCCTCCACTATCCTTGGGCAGATCCCATCTGGCCCCATAGACCTGTGAGGGTCTCTAACCCTTTCCTCCTCTTTCATGGGGCCTTTATTCTGCTCCTGTCTCTGTTTTCCACCAGACACCTGGAGAAAAGTGGTCTTGCTATCAAAGATTGAGGCAAAGAAGGCATCTGCATTTTCCTCATCCTTTGCCACTCACTGTGTTTCCCCCACACTCAGCCAAGGATGTGGATTCTCCTTGGCTCTCCTTTTACTGCAGATGAGTTTGTGTAGACGTTTTTGTTGTTGACAGCAGTAGCCAGGTTAAGTTCCTGGTGGATTTTGACCTTGCTAATTTTCTCCCTGTGTAACCTCATTGCACCCTTAGAGTCCTTCCAAGTTGTCAGTCCCTTCTTGCAAAGATTGTGCACCCTGTTTTTTAATCTAAGTTTGGGACTAAGTTCTCTGTTCAGCCAGGCCAGTCTTCTTCCCTGATGACACATCTTTGGGCAAAGGGGACAGACTGCTCCTGTACCTTGAAGATTTCCTTTTAAAGAATGTCCAGCCTTCCTGGACTCCTTTGCCAGGACTACCTCTTGGGACTGTTTTAAAATAATTAATTATCTACTGGTCATTTCTCTTATTTGGTTAATGCTCTACTTTATTATGAAAAACTGTTTCTGACAGGCAAAAGTAAAGCCTTGAATTCACTTACTTATTTTAGTTTTGAAACAGAAAAATCCTCAAAAAATTATTGGATGGCAATTTGAAAACTGTAGAACAGCAAAACTTAGGAAAGGGATTCTAAGACTTAGTATTTTCATCTCTATCTTTTGTCAGTGTTTTTTTAAAATTCAGATTCATTTCACATCTTATCATGGACATCCCAGCAAAACATCACCTCTAATTTTATCTAGCTCCTGAAAGTGACTAAAATTTCTTTTAGCATCTTCCAAAGAATGAAGTTTTTACCACTGAAGAAAGAGATTAATTTGCTGATCTTGAATATCATGCTGTTTAGAAAACCTACATTATAAATACTAAACATAAAAGGTGATATTCTCTTGCAGGATGAGAAAAAGTTGCCAGCATTTGCCTTCCTTTCTGAGGCAAACACAGGGGAGGAAAAACAAAAGCTGTGATTTTACATTTCTTAGCTGTTTACAGTTTCATAATTCATTTAACTTTTTTGTCCAAAGCTGAAGAAACCAAAGCCATAAAGTAAAATGCAGCTTCATACTAGCAAGTGGTTCCATATATTTCCATTCAGACAATTAATGCATTTGGGGCTTTAGAAAGGCTTTCTTCACTAAGTAATTAAGATGTGTAACAGATGACTAAAAATATTTATTTTAGTAATTGCTTACTAAAGAAATGTATAATTTCAGCTTCTCCTCTTTGTATGTCTGAGTGGAAAAATAAAGGAATCTGTATCTCATTTTTTGTTTGAAATAGTTACCAAACAGTACTCGTTAGGATACTACAGAGTAACAAGAGTAATGATTTGACTCTTATCAAAGGAATTTTATCCCTTAAAAACATCCTTGGAGAAACAATCACTCATTTTCTTAGGAAAGACTGGTGTTATTAAAAGAAATTCTGTACTAAACCATTTGTTTATACCTTTGTATGAGGTCCTTTTTCTTAATTCCCTTTGAAGCTAAGAGAACATAGTGTTAATTTGTAAGATAATTTAATCAAAAATTCAAATACACAAAAATAAAACATTCTGCAGATTGAGTTTCTTAGTATTAATATTGTCACTTACCCCCAATAATTCACCTATTGTATGATGCTATGATAAAAAGTAAAGAGAAAGTGTGTTTTCTTTGCAGATACACAAAATACACCTATTATTAATGAGCATGCTTAAGAAAGCTGATGCTATTAAAGTTCAAGTCATTCTGTGGAATAACAGCCCCTGAATCGAATATTTCAAAGTTTCAACTATCACTCCTCATCTCCTTCCTAACTAAAATTAATCAGACCATTGTGAGCATTCTTGTCCTGAAAGTTAATTCAGATTAACTCTTCTGTCTGTCTTGCATGTCCAGTGCCATCTGTACTGACTCTTTCAACTTCTGCTGTCTTGTAATTAAGAAAAGCCACTCATACCAACAAAATGTCTCTGAGAAATACAGAGGGGAGAGGAAGATGGGGGGAAAAAAAGCAGATTAAGAACCTGCTTTACTCTTCCTATTTTTTAGTGCAACTTCTTCTACACACCAGAAAAATCTCAAAATTTGTAGACCATTTTGGTATTTATAAATTGCTCTTACAAGTAGAGAAGAATGGCATTCCTTATTGAGACAAATAAGATGCAATTGAGCCTAATTCGATTAACAGAATTAAGCAGATTGAGATAGAAAAAAAGGCTTTGCACTATTTATGGGCAAAGCAGTGTTGGAGTCAGGGTCTCTTTGTCTTCATTACTTTGGGCTTAGAATACAGGGATATGGAGGTTTTTTGCAGTTAAATTAATTAGATAGAAAGACATTATTTTTGTTTGAGATAAGTTCTTCTGCAGGCAGGCTCTTTTAATCTAGTGCCAAAAATATCAGAAACACATTGTGATAGCTTAATCAAAAAAGCATCATAGAATCACTGAATATGCTGAATTGGAAGAGAATTATTAAATTCAGCTCCTGGCCCTACAAAGGACACCTCAAAAATCACACCATTTGCCTGAAAGAATTGTCCAAATGCTTCTTGTATTCGAGCAGGCTTGGTGCTCTGACCTCTTTTCTGTCTTCAGCCACCTTCTGGATAAAAAACCTTTCTCCTGATATCTAACCTAAGCAAGCTTTAGTCTAGCAGTTATAATAGCAATATTCTTTTTCTAGAAATAATTTCCATCTGAAAACATAATCTTGACTTCTCATTTTCCTTTTTAAACTTAGTTTAGGAGAAAATAAGAAGTAAGATGATTTTTTTTTAATGTGCATGATAAAGAGCAAGTTAGACAGTATTTAAATCAGACATGTTCTCCAGTAATCTGATGAGATCTTACCTCTAGAATTTCTAGCGACCCCAGGATCAGTGTATATATATATGTGTGTGTATATATATATATATATATGTATGTGTATATATATATATATATATGGGTTACTGGAATGAAAGGAAATGTACTTGGCTTGCAAAGGAACTGAGAAATTCCGATCTAACTGTTTAATTTCCCAGAAGGAAAAAGAGAATAATCAATTTGTAGAAGTGCTCCAGAAAAAAAAATTATCATCAGATATGTGACCAAAACATACTGAGTCAATAGCAATTTTTACCACATGCAATACGAATGCACACATGCAATTGCTGCAAGTGAGAGTGTGAATAACCTTGAGGTCTGTAAGGCTTTGATATTGCTTCAACATCTTGTTCTCTTGAGCAAACTCAGCAGCTACTGCAACCTAGGAAATCCCTACAGCTGCTCTGTTATCATCAAGCAATTATCAGTGGATCTTTGTCTGACTGGAGGAGGTGTAAAATTGATTTCTACCAGAACTATTTTGAGTCTGGTACCCATTCACCATTTAAGCCTTAGGATGAATATATATATATTTTAAATTTATTTATTTCTTTATTTGTGATGAAGTGAGATAAACAGAGAGGGAATTCAGCCAAGCTGGAGGTGGCTTGGGGCCTGTGGGAGCTCTGAACATGCTGTGGCTGCTACAATCCTTCTCCAGCTGCTGTGGCAGGGGAATAAAACCTCCTCTGCTGAGAAAAAAAGGGCCATGCATACTTTCCAAGGTTCACAGTTAAGCTGAGAGAGCTGGGGAGCTTGACTTTTATAGAGGGATTGGAGCAAATCCTCCAGAAGATGCTTTTTTGGAGGGAAGAGACAGGCTACAAGAGATGGAGATAGCTGGGAGGACTGGGAACATGACTAATAGCAGTGGAAGAAATGCATTGGCTAACAGGTACAGGGAGCTGTGACAGAAAATGAGCTGTGGTGTAATCAAAACAGAAAAGGGCAGTTTTAAGCTAAAAACATTAAATAAAACCCCAGGAACTTCCAGGAGGAAGAACAAGGGTATTAACCTTGCAAATTACACAAAGCAGGCGAAACTGCAAACACTCAGCAGGACAGAATTAGAACAGCGTTATCTTCTTGATAAATTGAAGAAAGGGTCTGAAACAATTAAGTAGGAAAGCACTGTGTGTAAATTATAAAAATTAATGCCTTAAGCATAAATGATCCAGAGAATGGCCACGATGGTGGTCAGGGGGTTGGGGTCTATAGAGCCTCGGGTTATTTACCTTAGGGAATAGAAAACTCCAGGGAAGCCTTATAGCAGCCTCCCAGTGCATAAAAGGGGGCTACAGAAAAGAGGGAGATGCTCATTATAAGGGAGAGGAAAAGTGAAAGCAGATCTGAAGTGAAAGAAGGTAGGTTTAGGACGCATATTAGGAAGATATTAATTTGGTGAGACACTGGAACAGGTTGCCCAGACAAGTTGTGGATGCCCCATCCCTGGAAGTGTTTGAGGCCAGGCTGGATGGGGGTCTGAGTAACTTGATCTAAGGAAATGAGCTAGGGAAAAGAGGATGTTTTCTTTTTCTTTCTAAGCATTCTATGATTTTAATACAGAATTACAAGACATAGCAGTTCTACATTTATAATTAAGTTTATTTATTATTCATGTGATACAAATATTTTGCTTCATTAAAAGTAGTATGTTCATTTTAACCACAAAATATCTATACATTTATGCACTTACCTCTGTTTTTACCTGAAAAACCGTCAGATATGGTTAGTTTAGAAAAACAGAAGATTGTAGAGAGACAGGAGACCTCAAATACATGAAACACTACCTTAAAAAAAGGAAAGTTAGTTGTTCTATGTTCAGCAAGTGTAGAACAAGGAACGATGTATTTAAACTGCAGCATTATTCTGTTAAACATAAGACATTTTTTTATTATGAAAGCAAACAAGAATCAGAGTTGGCTGTTAGAAGGATCAGTAATATTCTATTTGTAGAGTTTTCAGCTGTAGATTAAACTGGCATCTTCCAGAAATGCTTTTGTTATCTGTTTTAGGATTTTGCTTTGACAGTGACCTCTGAAAACACCAGACCTCCAGCCTTTGATTTCCTAATGATACATCTAAAAGAACTTCACAAACTGAATCTTAAACTGAATCACAAACTGAAGCAGTTGCTTATTAAGTGATTGGCTTGACTGAGCAGCATTATACAGTGTTTTCTGTGGATTCTATCACTGTAAGGTTAATTTTCAAAGTAGTCTCTTCCACATTACCAAGTCTTCCCTCACAATCATTTTCTATTGTTTGGCCTTTGAGGGCTGTAATATAAAATTAGCTTTTACAATTTTTTTTTTTTTTCTAATTGGACTGCAATAGCATTCCCTCAAGAAACAGAGAAGATTAATAAATTGCACATGAAATGTTTCTCTACAGTCAAAATGGATCTAGAATATTTTATTTTCAATCATGAACACGCAGTTTATTAATTACACTCAGAGTTTCATCACCTTAAGGCTTAACTTTTTCTTTAGTCAGTATTTGGAGCAGATTTTTTTTTTTTTTGGGCTGATCTTTTGATGATGGCTATGTTAACAAAAGACAGCTGAGACAAAGCAGGACATCAAGCACGATCTCTGTGAATTTATGTGTCAAACACAGAATGGAACTTGTACTGCTTCCTGGAGGAATTAATAGGTTTAATTAGGCAGGCTGGTGTCTGGTTCCATCTACCAGTATTTGATCCTATGTGTTTTTATAGTCCTATTTTCACGGGAAGTTCACTCAAACAGGCTCAAGTGAGTTCACAAACACCACTCTGTTTATAAACACGGGGTGTCTGAGTTCAAGCTGTCCATTTGACATATATAGATTTAAAACCATGCAATACTTCTGCAACTACATGTTATGAATATTTATGTTATGAATATTTTAAAACCTATGTTGATATTCACATTTTTGCTTGTATTTGCTTGACACTCCTAAAACTGCATCACTTCCTTTTGATTACAGATCAAACAGAGGGTTTTGTTCCTTACATTTATGAAATCTGGGGAAAAAATGCCTACCATCTCCTAATACCTTTTTTTTCATCCAGACTAAATTAAATATTCTGATAAAAATTATAAATTCTAAACATTGGAGCCATGTAAGAGGAAGGATGCTGAATCTTGTTTCAGACCAGTTGCTATTCTCAGAAATGTATAAATAAAATTATACATTTTAATATCATTATAGAAATGCAGTTATTAAGCATATCTTTGCTAACTGTACAGAAATGATGGGATAATTTTTGTTCATTAATGTTAATCAAATGAAAAGAAAGCTTGAATATACAGGTGAAAAGCAGAAAATTCAGGTAGAGTGTTTTGAAATCAAGAGTTCATAGGGTTTTGAAATTAAACAGTTACAGTGGACAGCTCTGACTTTTAACAAAATAACCCTCTTTTGTATCTTTCCAGGCCATGTAATCTGGAAAAAAATCCCTATTTATTGAATCCTCAGTCACAGCCAGACTGAAGTCTGCCCATGGCAAAAACCTATGACAGCACTCAGCTTTATGAAGCAATGCAATTTTTAACCTTGTTCTGTTTTTGGTTAAGCAGGAGTATTAAATGTCTAAAGAAAAAGCAACACCAGCCTCTATCAGGATTTCATTGTTAGGCCCAGTTCACTTGAACAGACAAGCACCATCCCAGCACTGCAGACTAAAACATCATATTGGAACATTCTTGAAGACTGTAGCTCAGAATGAGAGAAAAAAATCAAAAGGTCTTTGGTTACATTGCAAAATTTTTATGAGATCCCAGCTGCATAATTCTAGCTTGTCAATAAGATTATACAGCTTTAAGAAAGCAAAGTCAGTTTTGTACCTCATGGCTTAGTATCATGTATAAGATTTGATTGCGAGCTACCAAGATATAATTTAGATTAAATAGAAATTGTTCCTGTTAGCTAAAATAATTCATTTCCTCTAAATGCAGAGCAATCCAGAGCCACTGTCACAGCATATTGCTAGCAGCAATTCTAGGAAAAAAAAAAAATCTTTTAACCACTTTTTCAAGAAAAACTGTTAGAATAAGGCAGTTATTAAAAAAAAAAAAAAAAGTAAATCACAGAATCAGTCAGTAAATTTTATGCAAAACGTTATACTAAATATAAACTGTCCAGCTATCATTGTTCAAATAAAGAGCCAATATGCTGAGGTTTTTATTTCCTAAAAGGCGTCCTGGGCTAGTCTCTAGCAGGAATAGTTGTGTTCAAAATTTGTACTCTGTGTAAGCCTCATTCTGATGTCTGCAGCTTGGAGGGGCAAATATTGATGCTTAAAATACAGTGATCAGCATCTCTATCCTCATATCTCCACAACCAGAGAAATGTTCAGTAATTCCCATACACAGTGAAATGCAAAATACACAGTGAAATTCTGCTTAATGAGCTAATGCTTCCAGTGATACAAAACTGTTGGACATGAGGATTTTTTGAGTCAAAAAAATCACAATCTCTGCTATTGCAAATGTATTGCTTGTGACAGCTACTACCTCTTGACATCTACTGTTTACTTCCATGTTTTGTGAGAAAACAATCATCTCTGCCTCTTCCTAATTTAAGGTGAAGTTCCAAGGAAACAGTAGCCTTTGGTACCTCTGTTGGATTCCTCCATTTTAAAAGTGAACAAAAATACAACAGCTGTTGGAACTCTGTTTCAGAGCTCCTGTAGCAAATTAAAACACATATATTTTGTCCATAATAAATGAATTGAATAATAGTACAGTGGAGAAAGCAATACTGGAATATCAGTCCCTAGTCCTTAATGCCAGTGAGTTCATAAAATTCAAATTTGTAAGGACTGAGGATGCTGAGTAAAATAATGATCTGGAAGTATATGGTGAACAAAATACTTTATGTAACAGCATAGCTGGCACAAAATACATCACAGGCTCAATCCTACATGCAGCACTTGTATCAGAAATAGAAAATGTGGCCTACTAAATCCATAATACAATTCTCCTAATTCAGAGGATTTAATCTACCCAAATGGTTTCTGTATCCAACAGGTCTGACCAATGCCCCCTTGATTTTGGTGAAGTATTCAGAGACATCTTTTTAAGAAGACTCTACTGGACTAATCTCAAAACTTGCAGAAATATTAGAATTACATTTTTGGCAAGGAAAATGTCTTTGAATAATGTCATATACAACTTTTCTGAAGTACTATCCTGCTGATGTGAGAATATGGTGCAGTTTTATAATCAGTTTTTTGAGTCATCTATGGAACATTTCTCCTACCTTCTCTGAGAGTGTTTTCCTTGGCTCATTTGGCCACATTTGTTGGAGGGAAATTCTCCCTAACTTTAGAAATCTTGGGGTTCACTTCATAAATGAAGGAATCTATCTAAGTAGGAAAAAAGGTTCACATTTCCCATCACTGAGAAACACTTGGCTTTTTTTGCCACAAAGTTTAATTCCGTGGTCATGAAGGTTAAAATACAGAACCAAGTTTACTGTTTCATTATGAGATTTAAGATTCTCAAGGAATCAATATCAGTGTTTTCTAGGTAGATGATAGATCCCACATCCCTCCTGCAAGCAATCTCCAAAGGGAAATTCATATCCCATAATAACAGCACAGAAATCATGGAAGTACCTGAGACCTTGTAAGAGTGTGCCAGGCTTTTGCACCACTAATTAGTGCATTGTCTCAGTCTCATCAGCTTCTGTTCAGAGCCAGGATTATTAGAAATACAATCGAGCCAGATTCTCATGTTTGTTATATCTTATAAAAATTTACAGAAAGCATAGCAGCACTTCCAGCTCCTTGCTAGAAGTGGGAAAAATGGCTCCAGCTGAGCCTGCTTCAAGGCCTTCTAAAGCTAAACACACCAATAAAAGTTTTACACTATATTATTTATACTTTTAATCCAATAATAGATTCCCATGACCCTTAGAGTGACATTAGACTGAGTAATCCAAAGGAAACTACTTAGGTTCTATGAAGAAGAAGGAGGAAGAAGAAGATGAACAAGAAAGAGACCATTCAAAATTCTCCATCTTGTCCTCTAGCTAACACTATACATAAAACCCTCAAATTTAAAACACATCACCCAGTGAAAACACACACATCTAACCCACTACACATTTATAATTTCTAACTCATTATTTATATTTAAAAGTCTTCTCCAAGGTTTCAGATCCAGAGCAGTGTTTTCCAGGGTGTCTGTGCCAGGCAGCACAGAGCTCAAAACCTCCAGATTCCTGAGTTCCAACAAGACCTGATAACTGATTTCAGATGGATTCAGAATACCTGGCCTGAGTATCCATCCGTGGGATTCTGTCTCTAACAGGATGCAGTCCTGACATGGCATGGCAAGTCACCTCACCTCCATTTACAAAGCCAACGTGGTCCTGGCTCCACATCTGATTTTGACAACAGCCTTCAATCTGCTCTTGTCAGACAGAGCTGCCTTATGCAAAGTGGTTCACTAATAGCCCAGACAAAGACAAAATGTTATTCACTACAATGGTTTTAATCCTGCATTTTTGCTGAATGGTCTCAGCACTCACAGGTGTACATTTTTGGGAAACACAAAATAATTAAGACAGTCTGTGCAGCAAACAGGTTTATTAGCCTGGAGCCATTTCTGATATTTTCTCACATGCACTAAAACTATTTAACTGTGCATTGATTATCAAGGACAAATCTAGAGGACATCCATATTTAAGAAACTACCAACACTTTGATTTCTTTTTTTTCATGTTGATTAGACTGCTAAGGCAGGCTACAGCTTTTTATTAAATCTAGATGTCCATCAAATAAAAGGTGTTTCATCATCTCCTTGGGTGAAATGAACATAAAGGGGGACATTAGATTCAAAATAATGAAAGACAACAACAAACTGTTCATACCTAAGTCTTTGCTATCACCTTCAGTCTAGGAATAGATACATATTTCAGAAAAAGAGTACCTTTTATTGCCATTAGTGTAAGATATGGAACAAATTTTGAGTCCTTACATAGAAATAGTTAAGCTGTCTTCAGCAGAGCTTGGATACACTGCGTTTTCATGTGTAAGGTGATACAAATATAGCTAACATTGAATGTGAATTCGTATATTTGGCTGTACAGTAAAATATTTATGATAACTTTGGCTGAAAGGTTGATACTGTTAAGATATCATCTTTCAGATTCTCATCAAGGACATTTTCAGTAATTTTTTATAAGAAATTCCATGCCAATACTGATATTCCAACAAAATTAGGTATTTCTGGAATAATACTAGATATGCCCAATTAACAGGAGATGGTTTTTGGCATCACTGTCTTATAGCTATATCACCAAGTAGTATGGGGAGGTAAAAGAAAGGGAATAACTGTAATATTATTAAGGAGAATTGGATATGTTATGAAGGGAGAAGGCAGCCTGCTTTGGACTAGGTTTCCTCTGGTCCCAAGGTCCAAACATGGATTAATTACTGAAGTGCATCAGGTGTGTACTGTGTGCACATTTTTCAGTGTAGTTTCACCCAAAAGAAATAGAGTTCATATGCTCTGAGGCCATTCTGTAGCTGGGTTCAATCAGGTTTGTTTCAAAACTGCACCCTTGATTCTCACTAAAGCACTAATGTACACACTGCACTGAGTTTATCAAAGAAGGTTCAGCTTCAGTTGTCCCTAAACACAGACAATTTACCCAAAGAAAGACTCCCTTTGCTTATCTTCCTGAGTGCCCCGAGCTGGACTGGAGGGATGATTTTTGTAGCTGATAAACCAGTACAATCTGGGAGCAATATGCATAGTTATGATGACAGGCTGGAAACCTCTTCATTTTCTTCTGCTGCAACTCGTACTTAATCTGGAAGAAACTTGCCTTGGTAGCACTTGATCTCTTTTTTACTCAGTGGTTAAAAAACTAAGGAGGGTAAGCAAACCTGCTCTCCACAATTACTAGATCTTGGTGCTGGCTGATTTGGCAATAATGAGGTGTTTTCAATATTATGAGTCTTCATCAGCCAGTACTAAACTAACCAGTAGCATTCATAAGAATTGATTTAACTTTCTCAGACTATCTCTGGAAAATTCAAGACTAATTCTTTCACTCCTTGGCAATTAAAATGACAGGGATAAATATTAAGCATGAACCTTGTGTTCCATTACCTGCCTACCAGGCTGATGAAAAGTATTGGAGCAGAGGAAGCCTGAAAACTCATTTAGTTAATTACTAAGGGTTTGTTTTCCAATGCATGCTACTAATCTAACCCCACCTCTTTTCACTTTAAATCTTTGTTTAATATAACAATTATACAAAGGTGGATTTGTGCTTTGGATTTATAGTTTGGCTTTATTAATATGGAATTTTTTATAGAGACAGCTTGTGACTAGGGAGAATGGCTTCAAAGTGAAGAAGGACAAGTTTAGGTTAGATATTAGGATAAAAGTTTTTATTCAGAGGGTAGTGAGGCACTGGAGCAGGTTTTTAGGGAAGTTGTGGATGCCCCATCCCTGGAAATGTTAAGGACAGGTTAGTTGAAGCTTTAAGCAGCCTTAGGTCAAATGGGAGGTGTCCATGCATATTGGCAGAGGGATTGGAACTATATAACTTTAAAGGTATTTTCCAACACACACCATTCCATGATTCTATGATTTGTTTAAAGAAACAAGGTGGGGTTTAAAAATTCATCTATTAATATTTATGCTGTTAGTGCTATTGTATTTTGCTGATCTGGAGCTCTATGCAGGAGTGACATTATTAAGAGTAATTATACATTTTTAAACAGTTACCCATCTTCCTCTCTAAGAACTAGTAATTTGACTCCTGCAGTTCCAAACCAGTTGCACAAAAGTGAGAGTAAAATTGATATAAAGTGTTTTAGGAGGAGTCCACTTGATTTCAGCAGTGATAAAGGGAGAAATTTTCAGAGTAAAATGCTAGTTGCCATTAAGAACAGAATTTCACTGCAGATTGAGGTGAACAAAAATCCCTTCAAAATATTTATCTGATGCTATTTTTCTGTATAATTTGAAATCAAAATAATTGGCCACAGCAGTTATCCCAACTGGTTTAAATTTATTGTCTATGTATTTTGTAAAAGATTAACTATGAAGCAACATTTATGTGCTGTGGAAGGGTAGACTGAGTCTGACACTTCCAGTGTTAATGAAACAATAACACCAGAACAAATGCAGATGAAGTCAGAAATAGAAAGAACTTCAGATTAGCTTCTACATCTTATCTATAAATGTGCATTTAACTTGAAATAACTTATTGGGAAAAGATAAATATATATTGATGTGACTCTTAGCTCTGGACTTGATTATGGGTAGCACTGTCATCAAATATTCTCTTTGCCAGTCAGAAGAGTTTACTCTTAAGCTCTGAAATGTATTTATCTGGTTGTGTGGAACAGAAACTGCTTAATAATGTGCTACCATATACTTTACAGGCTATATGGAGGTTACATTTCTGTTCCTCTTCACCATGACACTAAAGGTACCACCAGAAGACTGTTTGCAAGAATAAAAATAGTACCTCAGAAGGTCCAGAATAATTATCCATTCCAGTTCCTTGGTCCTTTCTGACAAATATATTCATGAGTTTAAGGAAAATATTTCTTCCTACTTTTCAACTTTTGATCAATATCCATAGAATTTATAATTTTGTCTTGAACACACTCGACATCACATGATTTTTTTTTTTTCATCTTCCCACAAATGTATTTGTTGATACACTGTTTCCCAGCTGAAGCCATCAAAACTGCGAGTGGATTATCTCTGCCATTACTCAAGGCTTAGCCATATGTCACTGATCCAGCTGGCAAAAAAAATCCACTCTGCCTTGGCAATTCCATTTATCACTAAATATCACTGAAGTAGAGAATAATCATGGGGTTTGGGTTGTAGGTATTTCATCTGCTTCGACTGAGCAGTTTTGCCAATAACCATCAGGATATTTCGTGCCACCTGAGATTGTGCCTGGTTGCTTCTCCGTGTTACAATGCCTGTTGAAGATTTCATTTTGTCTGTCAGGAGTTGTAGAACTTAAAAAAAAACTTAGAAAGCATTTTGTCAATGATTTTTAAAAAATCTATAGTTATGAGTGTAACTTTCAGGGGGATATGGACTCCTCTATTCACTTGATGTCTTAAAGAATACTGCAAATATGTTTTCCTTCTTTTGTTAAAGTGTGTGAAACTTCACTTTTATTGCTAAATACATGTGCACGAAGGCAGTTTATGTTGCATACTTTGTTCTCTCCTGCTGCCTTTTTCTCCCTGAAAGCTGTAATCCACTGAATTTAAATCCCAGGTTCCTCCACTGCAAATTGTGATATGGCAGAGAGGGGATTATGACTCTGAGGGAGAAAAAAACAGCTGGTACAGATGAACACTTACAAAACAAAAGTCATCTTTGCATTAAACTTATCACACATTTGCTTTTCCATGTGCTTTTTTAAAGCAAGATGGGGGAAATGCAAATAGGGGAAAACATGCATATCCTCACAGAGAGAGGATATGATCATAAACTGAAGGATCTTAGGATCTTACAGGCTTTAATAAGAAGGATGTTTTGCTCCCAATGGCAAAACACTGACAGGAGTCAGAGCATGTCCAGCAGTTGAATGATATCTTAGCATGGCTGAGGACACCAGCTTCTATAGCCTAAGGCTTCAGACACAGTTCATCAGTCAGAATTGACTGAAATGTGTTTCTTAAGCAGTGTTCCAAGCTGCATTTGATAACTCCAGCCGTTTCATCATTCTGCTTTCATATACACAAAGCACAACCATAGGTCAAAGGAACATGACCAGGAATAGAAGATTTTAAAAATCCACCTTTATATCTGCCAGTCCATTATGCAGTCCATGAAGAAGTGCTTGAAGGCTGTGACATGCCTGAATTTCATTCCATTTGGTGCAACAAGGAAAATTGTTTTTCATGTACTTTCTCACTGCATGCATTTCTCTGTTATACAGAGAAAACAAAGGAAACAATCAAGGTGTCTTTCAGGCACCTATTTCAATAGAGAGTTCATCTGTAAATTTTCGACTCAGGTCAAACCCAGGAGGTAAAATGAAACCACAGTTCTCTCTTTCTGCTTAAAAACAATTACTATCTTCTTGTCCAGGGAGTTGCTTTACCCTTCATAGAATTTCAGGATACATGCTGCCATAAAATGAATTTCATTCATATGAATTGCAACAAACGTTACCTTCTACAGGGAGCTGCAGCTAATGTCCCTGGAAATATCATCTTTATTGTTCTTTTTAATGAAGCTTAGGATAAGTTTTACTCTTCAATTCCCAGAGCTGATCAAATCAGGAGCTTGTATATCTGGATATAGCTAGATGAAGTATACTTTTTTTTTTTCCAAATAGGAAGGGGTTTTCAAGGTAGCAGCCAAATCCTGTAATGCCTTTTAGAGAAGGGGAATGGAAAGAGAGCAGGTGTTTGCTGCATAGCACAGCTTAGACCTCCTCCCCTTCTTTCTATTCCTTTTCTGTAAAAGAAGTATAAAACATCTTCTTCCTCTTCAAACACAAGAACCTGGAGGGCTCCCTCCTTCCTCTTTGAGAAGAAGGCTGTAAACAGGAATTATACAAAACCTTACTTGAGAAGTCTTTTATTTATCACCTACTAGTGATAAATGATTGCCTTCTGCATGCAGAGAAGTGCAATACAAAATAGGAGACAGGATGGATGAAACACAAAACGTGCAAAGTGGAATTTGGAGTTGTCTGACACAAGTGTCAGCAGATTGGTGTAAGTTATAGTATTTTTCTTTCATTTACAGGCCCAGAGCTGGATTCACCTCCTGCCAGTGATGAGTTTGGCAAGAAGTCTAAGAAATTCTGCACAATGGATGCTTTTGGCCGTCGACAGTCTATTTTAGGAATCAGAAATACATGGAACATGAAAAATGACCCAACAGGACAGGGACCAAGAATCTGCCTGGCATGCCCTTTACACATAAACTTTCCAAGGCATTGATGAGCCATGCTGGCCATTTTAAAGCTGCATTTTATGAGAGTTTTAGGAGATTCAGTGTGGTCAAAACCCAGAAGAGCCAGTTCTGTTTTTCTTATTTTAGTTTATAATCATTATCTCTATTGTAATCTTTTAATTAGAAAAAAGAGTGGAGAAGCTGTGGTCTTGTATTCTCCACTTGGTCAGCCCTCACTGCACATACTCAGTGTTAGTTTCTGAGCACTCAGCACTTAACATTCTGGACATTTAATTACAACAGTTAGGAAGGCCAGCAACTCCTGGTATACTGTACTTACCCAGAAGTGACATACTTAATTTGTGAACTCAGACTGCAAACTAAAATTCAGTCAGCACTTAAATATTATTAGCAAGAGTTTGACATAGTTCAGAAATGTTTACAAATTACTATAGTGAGTCCTTGGAACAAGTCCGAGAATTCTGTTTGCATTTTTAAAATCCCTAAAGAATGCGGCTCTTGTCCAACAATATGGTCCTCGTGAAAACAAATAATAAATATTAGAAAAACATGTGAAACGCAGATGAGGTAAAAAATATCTTCTTTTTCCACAGTTTTGCAGATGGGAAAGCACTAGGCCCTCCAGTGCTACCCCTGGCATTTCCCAAAGTGAGGCAAGATGCTGTTTTAGTTAACATTCCAGTATGGTTCATCCCTTGTGGTTTTTTTTCCCCATCACTTCGCAACAATGCTTTTTGGCAGATGGAAATGACTCCAACAAAAAGCCAGGTGCATGCTCTGGCGGTTTCCCTGCTAAAAGGGATTTAGTCAGATGTTTCCTCCACCTGTGAATTGGCTGTCCAGTCTCAGCCAGCTCCTATGAATGTAATTATTATGCTCTATTTCAAAAAGCCGAAAAAAGTTCAAGCCAGTTCTGTCAAAAAAAAGAGTCTGATACCATTACAATTTCTCTCTATTTTCAGAACCTGATTGTCAATGAAATATCAATGTCAATGACAACCATTTTCATTTTCAGTTTGAGGGCATATCCTGACCTGGATTTCCATAAATCTACTTCAGATACACACCAAAGCAATAACAATCAGTGGCATTCTTTAAATGATAAACAGGTATTCACATCTTTAAATCTGTTCCCAAACAGCCAAAGTCCCTATTTTTTCTGTGAAGAGATGAGTCATACTCAGGCAGTAATGAGTGTCTGAATGGCTTCCTGGGGAGCTTTGCTACCTGGAGGGAAGGCTACCAATATGTGGCTTCCATGTGAGTTTTAGGTTCTCAGGCTTTGAAATCTCCCTCTTTTTTTAATGAGGAGCAAATACATTTTCTCAAAAGGACAAATCAAAGCAAGATTTGTTTCTTTGCCTGCATTTTTAGCCTGACATGGAGAAGCCCATTAAACAGCATGAAAAAGTTCAAAATGAACTAAAGTTCTATACTAAAATACTTTTTTAAAATACAAGATAAATCTGAGGCGGGTTGGATATTAATGGACTGAGGCATAAAACTTCACGTGTACCAACAATGCCAACAGAGCTCTCTTTATCACTGATCAAAAGCACTTGGGTAGAGCCATCAGTCTTCACACAGATGTACTCCAAGACATATTTGTGGGAGTTACAAACTGAAAGCAGAGAAAAGCAGCAGCCCAGCATGAGTGAAGAAAATTTGGAGGCAAATAAGTAGTCAGGCTGCCCAGGGCAAGGCTGTTTGGATGGCTGCCTGCCCAGTCCTGTGCAGAGAGAAGAGGGAGTCCTGAAACTGCTCAGATTCCCAAGATGAAAAGCCAAACTGTGTGATACAAGATGTAGATTTTCCTTGAATTAAATCCCATTCAAGTTACTGAGTAATAGTTAGAAAGAATGGCCAAACTTATTTAGATTTTTTTTTTAAATCTTTGATTGTAATTAGGATGGAGGGTGGTCCTGAGGAAATCATGCAGTAGTAATGTGATAAAAAATTGTCACTCCAGGTATGATATCTGTATCCAGTGGGAAAGGAGCACATGAAAACAGATATATTTCCACAATATAAGAGTCTTTATTGTTCCTTTGCACTTCCCCCTGTAAATGTACATCTGAAACTATAACTACATTAAAATACACTAAATGTTTAGAAAATTGTGACATTTCTGTAAGTACATGGTACCCTATCTTCATCCTGTCACACTTTGAACAGTGCAACACAGTAACCTGGAGTCACATTTGTTTATTTTATTTGACAGAATAACAGATACCTGGTTTCCTATGAAACTGCAATCAATAGCACCCTGAAATTCCGTATGAAAAGTAATGGGAAACATCCCACCCATTGTAAAGGGAAGCAGGGTTTTATTTTGTGAAGTAGTTAGCCATGATAGCCAGAATGTGGTGAATCCTCTTGGACTGTACTGTGCTTCTGTTCAGGCCTCTTTCCAGAGGGTATGAGCAAAACATCACCAATCTTTTTTGGTTTTATATTACATCGGATCGATGATGTTTACACTGATGGTATTTTCTCATAAGAGGATTGTAGAAGAAAAAAAATACAATGTTATTTAGAACACAAAAATAACACCAGCTTTCCCATGAAACTCAAAATATCTGTTTTATTCTGTATATTACATGTGCCTTCTTCTCAAAGGTAACGGAAGGAATCCAACCTTAAATTCTTTGCAATGTGTAGTTTTCTCCTCTCTGGATTTCTGTATGTTCTGAAAGTAACTTATACTATATAATTATAGATTCTAAGTGGCCTAACTAATATAGCCAGATTTTCTTTAACATTAAAAAAAAAAATGGGGGGGGGAAACAAAACAGATTTGGCAGCATCGATTATTTTTATTAGTTATTAAACAGACCCTGAACTTCAGCTGAATTCCTTCAGGCTGTCATACTGCAGTTACAGTGATGTAGCTGAGCTAATCATCTGGTAGGTGCTGGCAGGAACCACTACAAAAACAGGGGTTTAGCTCCTAAAGTTTGTTTTGAAGATGCCTACAAGCTGTCAGCAATACTCCATAAAACACAGACCTTTAAACATTATATCAATCTGAATCTGATGGCAGCAACTCACAACTTTCTGTTTGTCATAAATGTGCATACAGACCAGGTTACTATGGCCTGATGCTTTTTTTCTCTTTGAATTGTTTGAAGTAACACCAGTATTTTTTCTTTAAGACCCATAAAAAGTAAGAGGGCATTTTTTAGATTTGTTTTAAAAGCTGCACAGCTTTTTTTTTTGGAAGAAGCAGTATTTTTTTCTTAGACCAGCTGACATAGTGTACCTATCTACAAATCTTTGAACTTCAAGGTTACAACTCTAGTGTAACCACATACCTCAAGTCTCAAGGTTCTAGACTGTGTTAGAGGGGTGGAAGTAGTGACTGTGATAGTTTATATTTAAACCATGTGTACAGACTTGTAAAATGCTTAAAGTCTTCAGCAGCCTTTCAAGGCATAGACAGATGCAACTAATTTCACGCTGTTCATGCTGCATATACCAAATTCAAAGTGACTAAACTCATGACTCTACAGAAGCAGCAACAGCACAGATTCTCTAATGTTGTCTGGGCTGGGGGTCCAGAGGTGGGTAAAGCTGCTTTAACACTTTACTGTTAAAGGAAATATGCAGAATTGTGTATCTGCTCCTTCCAGGTACCACAGCAAAGGCCCTTGGGAGCAGTTTTTTAAGGAGCATGAGGAAACATGGATTGATTTCTTGGCTCAGCCTAGCTTGCAGAGATTATTGCATTTGTTCAAGATCAAGACACTTAAAAAAAAAAAAAAGATGCCTCCTACACTTTATTTAGGATCTCCTACTAGACTGCTTACCAGTGCTGAGCAATTTCACCCTTAACCTCTCACAAAATCACCAGACCGTTCTTCCTTGATCTGTTTGCTGCCAGTGTGTGTGCTACAGCCTCCTCACTTTTCAGGAAGGTGGATACCAGCACGAGGCAGGGGACACCAATCTTTTCCAGGCAAGCTGTTGTGGCACCAGTACAAAATCTTCACTGTCTCGCTGTGTGGTAGCAGAAGCTTCCATTTGTTTTGCTAATACAAAAATGAGTAAATTACTATTGCTCAGAACGGTTTCTTGTGCTACACCTAGGATAAGTCCACACTCCGTCTAAACTAAGTCTCACTACAACCAAAGAATATTAGCACGAGTATGTCTGTATGGATAAAATCTGATTTTTTTTAGTCCTGTGACCAGAATGCCCTCCAAAGAAAGCAGCAAGAAACTTGTCAGTAGGAGATGTCGATCACAGGAGAAAAAAAGAAAATTGCAAACATGTTTGGTTTTGGCTTTCAGCATCTTGTATCTGCCTGGCATTTCTCAACAATTAGAGCGTGACTTCCACTTAGGATTTATTGAAAAAATAATTTATATACATAATTCTTGTGCTGTAGTACATTTGTAGGGAGATAATACAAACATTTTGACATTTGACATTGAAGCAGAGTTCATTAGACCTGTACCAGAAGGTCACAACATATGTTTCTGTTTGCAGTTTGAATGTGTATAATTACTGGAAATAAGTTTCTGGAGCAAATACTCATAACTGCTATACACCAAATTTCCCTTAAAGCTTATAAAAACTTTACAGTGTTTGCATAAAGTTGTTTCAATATTCATAGTAAAAGGGTATCTATTCCTTAGTGTATTCATAAATAAAAGGCTATAACAGTTGGAGACAGAGTATACTCATTAATTTCTATAAGTAGGCATGCAGCTAACTTAGCAGTATTCAATCAGCTCTGGTAAGTGTGGGTTTCAAATCTCAATATCACTTGAACCGGTTGGACACAAACAGATGAGTTATACTGGTTGTCTAAAACACAATCAGCTCTTTCTGCTTTGACCAAAAATCATCCTGATTTGCTTTGTGTGATCCTGGAAGATCCAGCAAACACCATCAGTCCAGTCCTGCAGGTGTGTCCTGATGTTGTGTGTGTCATTCAGAGCACCAAGGGGCTGCTTTGACCTCTCCCCAGTCGTCATTAGTGCCCATTTCCTGGCAGTAAACGAGACCTGGCATTTTCTAAACACAGATGCTCACACTTGTTCACGGTTCATTTAAAGGTAGATAAGGATGGGCTATATCATACAGGGAAACAAAACTTGACACATGGCTCTGAGGGTACTTATCTGGCACGTAGTCTGAAAAAAAAAAATGTAGGGGGAATAAAAAAGCTGGCAGAATGAAAGGAGCATACTTCAGCTCATTATTACCACAGTAATAATAAGAATCCCAACTGCCTCAGATTACAATGTAAATATTTTGTGTGCTTTAGGATTTTTTTAATTTTTCTTTTCTTTTTTCTTTTAATCATCCATGGTGTGTTCCACAAAAAGGAAAAAATAAAGGATTTTGGCAGCTGGTGCTTCAAGTAATGACTTTTGAAACATAAAGCTGTAAGCTTGCTATTTAATTGGCAGGAGACTGAGAATGAGGGAATTTGGAGCAGTTCTGATAAGCAGCCACCCTCAGGGACAGTGTTACATGAAAGTTCATAAATATTGGTGAGGTACCACTACTGCTGTTATTCATGCTTGCTACATCAATTTCAAGAACTATACATTTGCAAATATTTTACCATTGCTACTTATACTTGAGCAATAAATCTAACGGTGCTATGTTATCTATCATAAAGCACAGCTCAGCAGTGTAGCACTCGTGCCTCTCAAGAAAATCATCCACTAAACCCAAAACTTTGAACGTCATTTTACTGATGATTTCAGGGCTGTCCAAAACTTTACAGTGCTGGATCATTTCTTGTGCTCTGTAACTCACAGCCCCTGATTTGCTTGCTTTGGGCTTGGCTTGGAGACTGTCATCTGTTAAATTTGTTACTTTCTTTCTTGGATAAGACTACAGAAACAGGCTATTGTTTGTATTGCACGTACAGCATTTGGAATGGTTTATTATATAGAATTTTCCTCCTATATTGCACTGCATCTCTGGGATTTACTTATGATGGATAGTTTCCATGAAGATGGCCTTCATCCTGAATCTCTGTAGGCTTGCTTTTCCCTGCTGAAAAATGTTAGAATAAAATAATGAGTGGAAATGAAGCATTTTTACCTGTGGGTTTTTTTTTTCCAAGTTGCTTATCTTTTTGGATTTTAATTTGTCTGCTGAGGTTATAGCCATCAGTAAAGACATACACAATGCTTCATGCTTCAAGTTGGTGCTGCCCAGAGATGCTGAGCCAAATACTGCTTCCAGTAAAAGCACTGCAAATCAAGGTACTTTGGGATCATTCTGTCCAAAATATGACACAGATTTCAGCATCCTTCTTCTAAATATACTCCAATAAAATTTTGAACAGAATTTTTTCAAATTCTGTTTGAACAGAAGCTTAAAAAAAAAAAGCTTAAATATTGCAATGGTACAAAAGTAACAAAACTTATGGATTACATACGATTAAGTCATAAAGTAGAATTATAAAATATTTGCTCTGTTTAAAAATGCACAGTAGTATAATTATACACTCAGTTTTTGCATGGGGGGGAGCAGAAATGAATATGGCACATTATTTATTAAAAATAGATCTGGTGAGTGGCTTATCCTAATGGAATCCTGGAAACTCTGAAAACATGCCTGATGAACAGTACCAGCAAAACTCTGCCTTCCTGTGCACAGGTATAATTCATGTTCAGCCTTATTAACTGTGTTCCATGTGGCTGTTACTCCACACCTGCTTTGGAAAAACACAAATAGATTGATACAGCAAAGATTTCTGTCACCTAACTGTGCCAGCCTCTCAACAATGTACGTGGCATATTGTAAGGGACGCTGCTCATTAGCAGTGCCCAGCTTTATTGTCCACACACATGAAAGTTTGGAGCTGGCTTTCAAGTGTTACTTCTCCTCTTCTTTACTCAGCATTCAAATCTTCTGCCACAAATATTGTATTCTGTGAGTAATTTCCCCCCCAATTACTCTAACTATCTCATTACCACAAGTTCAACATCTCTAATTTTTCATAGAATTCCAATCATTAAACCTGTAAAGCAACAGCACTTGCATGGACAGCATGTGCTTTTCAGAATATATGGTTTCTTGGAATATAGGTGATTATCATGACTTTTTACCTTCAGTTTTATGTTATTTAAGCACCAAGCCGTGGCTCTCATTGGAATTACCTTTAAAAATGAAAGAGCAGGGAACATTGTGCAGAAACTACTAGATGACATGTGAGTGGGCTAAACAGGGGAAGCAAAACCCATTTATATTTATGTGTTTCCCTTCAGTAGGAAAAAAGTTGACGGCAGTAACAGAGATTGCAGTGATTGTGCTCTGAGGCCGTTGGCACTAACTTTAATAATGATCATGACTGAGAATGAAAATAACAGAATGGCCTTTCCCTGTATACAGCTTTTAACCTCTGTCATATTGTGCATCTCTAGATTTCAATTTGGGTCCACAATCTAGGTAAAACATTGATAGATCCTAGGTGTTACCAAAGTGAAATAAATGACCCTTGTGTCTCCTAAGATGTCAGACCCCTCACTAGGTGTGCTTGCAATGTCAGGCTGCTCCCCTTTCCCTTCCTCCATTCCTCCTTCACTCTGCGTCCCACACTTCAGTCATAATAAGATTGCACAACCAGACTTCAGGCTTTTCCTAATTTTGTCTGGAATTCTTTGGAAAGAGGAAAAATTCACCCTAGATAATCTGTTTAAAATATGTGCCACGAGTTTGAGAAAAGTTAAAAGAGTATTCCATTGGTAGTATGCCCTTTAATTTGGGTGGTAATTTTTGGTAGTCAGTCACAGAAAAATTTGATTTTCTTCTACTTTGTGATAGACCAGATCTGTGCAGTATGTTGGGTGGGTAATCGGGGAAAAAAAAAAAAAAAAAAAGAAAAGAAAAAAAGAAAGGCACATTTTGGGTTTTCTTCAATCTTGGGCTTGGGTGGAGGTATGGGCAGCCATGTAAAATTTGTTTGCTCCTTGCAAATTACAATCTCTGCAATGTACACAATGTTTTACAAACCATAAAGCCAAGCAGAATGATTGAGATATTTCTCAATATTATTATATGATACCAATGATAATTTGCTGAGTTTTCTGTTTCACTAAACATGAGAAATTATCTTTTCATTACATTGTATCAAATTTCATTAGAATGATAGCCATGAGTAGGTGGTTGTAAAACTGTTCCTTGGAGTGTTCAAACCAGAAGACAAGTTTGTGCTTGACAAGTACATTGGAAATTTATAGATTAGAATTACAGTGATAAAGAAAGTCCAGTACTTAAGATGGGATGAGAATTAGGCATTTTTGTGGTGGGCCTGATTAACAAATATTTTACACTATTTCTTCAGATTGAATTTTTTATTTAAACTACTCATGAGTTCTTGTTTAAGTAAAGAGGCTACTAATTGAATTGCTGTATTTTAATTATTTCCCCCAATGGAAAGAGAGATACAGCCTTAAGACCTTTCCATTTTCTTACATGAATATTCTCTGAATTAATCTTTCTATTGTATTTATTACCTGCTCCTTTCCCTTTGTAAGAATAGAGTGTGGAATACTAAACAGAAAGAAGGTATTATATCAACATTCATATTAGCTATTAGATCTCTCACAGACCTGATTTTCAGACAAGAGTCATATACAGAAAAAATAAGATGTTAGTGCATGAGTAAGAACAGTTGATATAGAATGGGTCTCCACCTGAGCCATCAACTGAAACTTTTAAAACTAAAGAAAACATAACACTAAAGGCTTAATCGAAGAAGCCAGGCTTTAGTGGAAACAGAAATAAGTCATTAATACATTTTCTCCATCTCTTACTCCCACAGCTGATACCACTGCTAGAGAAAGGAGCAGCACCTTTACCCTCCAGGTCATGATTTTGGACACTGCCCTTACCTTCCCACCTCCTAGAGCTGTGTCTCTGTGTTTCCCCATCTTTTAAACTCTTTTTGCCAGAGCTTTTAGCTGCAGAGAAACACACTCTAAATGGAACTGAAGTCTCCAAAGGCCAATAAAATGGGATTGTATTAAAGCAACCCATGATTTGATATCAGCCTTGCTTTTTTTGGGTTGTCTTGTGATCTTTGAATGCTTGGATTTAGCACGACTGAAGTGTCTTTTTACTTTCTGCTGGCCACTTTAGAATACAAATTTGTAAGTGTGCTTCTTATGAGAAGTGTTCTGTCAGCCCTCTGTATAATACTGCACTTAGATCCTCATCTGTCTCTCTTCTGTTCTTCCTCTCACTCTGGTGGAAGAAATGTGGTTTTTTGCAGTCAATGTGAATGACATCTCCAAAACAGTCTGAACCTGCTTTTTTGTGCCTTATCTGGCAAAGGTTAAAGGGTAGCACAAAGTAAAGCTTCCAGAGTTATTTTTTACCCAAAAATATGTACATTTCAGGTAGGCAGCAGGAAGCAATTCTAGAATTTCTTTGGATTAAAGCTACCTTCTAATTATGAAATAAACAATAAAAAAAAGGTTTATGAAAGGATATTTTGGACCTCTGCTAAAGGTGAGAATATCTTTTTCATTAAGCAGTGTTTTCATGCCCCAGAAGGAAAAGTGAAAGGTGCCAATCACGTAGAAGGACTTTTATATTATGTAAATATTAATCTTCTGCAGTGATAAAAGACAGCTCAAAATATTTATAATCAAGAACATGATGGAGAATAAGGGGGTGGGGACGGAGGTGAAAAACCCTCCATATCAGTTTAAATTTGGGGAGTTTTAATGTACTAGAATAACCTGGGGCATTTGTTGAATAATCAAGTGCTATTATTGACTGCTTCTGATAAATACATATATTTTCTGCCTGTTACCAGGTCTTAATACTTTAATACTAGAAAGTGTCTTTAAAACAATTTTAAACATGAATAGAGGTTTATAAAATAGGCATAGGAGCTATGTAGATATAATAATCATGTTAACCATAATAATAAACATTCCTAATACTACATTTCAGAGCTGATCTAAACAGAATACAACTTTAGCCAGAGTAGTAGCACTAAATCAAAGAGAAATTAATACTGTAATGATCAATACACTCTTTTTCTACAGCACAAACTTATTTTTTGGCCTGCCAGACTCAGGATTCACCAGTGTTTAACATCATGAACAATAATTATGGTAACATGAGTAATTCTTCAATAGGAATAATAAATACTTTTAATGTCAAACAACATTTTATTTTCTAACTTTAATATCTAATTTCATCAGGATTATGCAGAGAGAACCATTTCTACTCTTAATAGTGACCAAATGCCAGGTGGCATCAATTCTTGGCAGGGATTTTGGGCACAAATTATGTAAAAGCCATATATACAAATAATAGTGATGCACTTGATGAATTTACACTTTTAAATACAAGTTCATTTGTTTTCAATGAGGCATATGCATGAACTCCACATTTTTAGGCCTATTTGAAATACTGAACTAAAGAAAGGAGTCAAGACCTACCAGCAAGAATTGGGGTTTACAGGAACTGGATGCCACCCTTTTTACACTAGGAAATAATATTATACCATGTGCCAGTCCTATTAATCTGCTTAACTTTATGAGAATTCCTTTTTTACATCCTTGCTGGCTTGTCATGACAGTGTTTATGCTAAACATGCCTGCATGCCTGTTTCCTGCCTTCTGTACCAAGAAGTAGCTGTCCTAGATCCATCCCCCCCAGTTAAACTCTCCCAGAGTTTCCTGCAGCCTCCTGTGTGCAGTTGTACCCTATTGCAAGGACGTGGGGGAGAAACCTGTTCCTTGAGAGGATTCAGACATCATTCTTCTTTAACTTGCATTCAGAGAGGCAGCACAGAGGTCAAGAAAGCCCTGCTAGCAAAGAGCCAGTGTCAAGGCAAAATCAGGCTCTTCATGGCTCACTGCAGCCCAGGCTGTCAGATTAGTCCCCAGGCTGGCACTGGACTTAGGGAAAGCTTTGAGGGCAGAGACAAAAACTCGCTTCATCCTGTCAAAGCCATACCAAGATCTGTTCTGCTTTCCCTTCTGCAAACCCTTTAAAAGGTGGCTTTTCTATTCATGTAGAAAAGCTGTCCCCATGCTCACTGCACATCTGAGCACCATCAGTGCCTGAGAGCTGCCTAATGTCCCATTTCCAGGGGGTCACAGGGCTCCTTTGAACTTCCACAATGCCTTCAGTTTTCCCACTCTAACCCTGGCATAAAGCCTTCTCAGCAGGACTCTCTGGATGGAAGACAAAAAATAACTGTGAGGTTTTAGTACAGTGAGGCTGTGCTTTTTTGTTCAACTCTCCTGTTTTTACAAATTTCTTATAAATGCAAGATTAAATCCATTTCAGAGAGCTCACTGGGAATATCTCCCTGCTGCCCTGATGGCAAACCCTCTGCAAATAAAGACCCCCTTGCTTGAGCTGTTGGTAATCTTTACTTTCTAGTATGTTGGTATTAAACTGCTGTAACACCTGGTAAATACAACCTGGCCTTACAAGAAATTGCAAGGATTAAAAAACTGCAGTAACTATAAACAAAGGAGAGAAAAATCCAAATTAAAGGTTGCTGCAGTTCTGTTTTCAAAAACACTATTTTATTCCAAAGAAACTCACAATGACATTACCATTGGTGCCACAATGTTTTGTAAATTCTAGACAATACTTTCACTTGACTACATGATTGCTTGCAGTAAATGGCAAGAATCATGGTATGATCATTTACTCACAAAACTTTTTGACAAACTTGATTGTTTACTTATTAAGTTTTTCACAATTTGAACAGAAGTAAGCATTACAAGAAAGCAAAATGAAGAGCGTTGATACTAAAAACTGTGCATATTTTAAATTAATTAAAAATTTCTAAAGCTTCTGTACCTAATTTCATTAGGTACAAGGAAACCTTGAGGCTACATTCTTGTGTTTTCAGACAGGATTTTCCACAGAATCTCCTTGAGCAAGGCAGACGCTATGTATCAGTCCTAAATCAAACTCATCATCATTATTATCTTCCTTGGTGTACAGGAATTCATCCTCCCAGTGACAGTAACAATTTCACAGATTAACAGGTCATCTGGGCCTTTATTAAGGTCTGTAAAACGTAATGGGAATCATGCTGATTTCAAGCATCAGCTTTTTTATCACCAACCAGCTGTTTCTAGTGCTGGAAATAAGCAGAGGAGGTGTTATATTTAAATCATCCAATGTTTGTCCTATACTGCTAACCAAAGGAGTGCCCTGGAAAAATCCTGATGCTGAAGCCAAATGACTGAAACTGCTTCACAGCCCCAGTGCATGTGAAACAGACTGCAGCATCCATGTGTCCACAGCATTTAGTGGTGCCTGTATACCACACAGGAAGCAGATACTTATACATAAGAAGTGCTCTGCCAATCCTAAAATAATATTTCCTGGACTTTCTCAAAATTAAATGCCTGAAATAAAGTGGGTTGCACTTCGTTGCACATCACCAGTGGTATGCTTATAGAAAGAGAATGCAATATTTAATGAACTGGCCATGTAGATCCATCTGGGTTGGTATGGGAACCCTAAATTTTCTGTGGTCAACCCCAAGTCTCCAAATGGCTTGGAAAAAGCACACTGAGTCATGTGTCTTTGGGGAATAGGCTTTATACAGAATTTTCCTCATCCAAGAATCTACATTTTGAATAGAACAGAACTCTTGGCTGTTACCTTAAGCAAAATGTGTTCAGTCTTACAGGTCTGAATTAAATCAGCAGTGCACTGATTCAGAGTCAAAGGGATTGTTGACCACCCTTTAATGACAGCAAATGCAAAAAAAATTCTAAAGTCTCTAAAACAAGTTGGCTACTCAAACAGATGGTGCCCGTCACTGCTACTTCTGCCCTTAAAAATTAAATTTATAAATAGCTGGTAATGAATAAACCAAAAATATGCATACAAGAGACTAAAATTAGCTTACATGAACAGACTGTAAAGAGAATAAGCTGAAAACCAGCATTAGAGGAATTAGTCCTGAAAGTGTCTTACTTTGTTATTTAGCCAAGACATTTTTTTCAGTGGTGATGGTGTGAAATTGCTCAAAGAAAGAGGTATCAATTTATTTTCAGTATTTGTATCTGTTTTCTTGCTGTCCTTAACCTTGTGTGGTAAAGGTTGTGTAAAGCACCAACAAAATAGTACATCAGAAATTTTTTTCTGTTAATATAACAGTTCTCTCTCGAAGTAGAAGGGAATGCATTCTGTACATGGAAATTACAGCTGCATTGCTGTTGTGAAATGGAACAGCATTAATCCATTCCTTGGCAGCAATCTCAGTGAGAAAGAGAAATGATGCAGTAAACATATGTAACCTATTCCTCCTACAAACCAAATAATGCCCCCTTAGAGTCCTCCTCGCATGCTGCAATACAGAGAGGTTTCAGTAATCCTGTCCTGTACAATATATTGCAGGAGAAGGAAGATAAATCAAAGGACTTCTATATTTAACTTTCAAATATATTGGCTATTCTAACACTGCACTTGCTCCAAATGATTTGAGTAGCTTGAGGACAATGAAGCATTGTTGGAATATATGGCTTTGAAATATCTCTCATTACATACACTGTAGCTCATCAAAAATGAAAAACATTTGCCAAACCTGGCCTTGATTATCTTTTCCCTTCAATCTGGACATAAAATTTTATGGCAGAGAAATGGGAGAGGACAAAATGAGGATTCCATGCCAACCTGTCCCCTGTGCCCCTGGGTTGCTGTGTTTGGTCCAAGAACAGCAGTCATCGTGGATGGGTTGGACCAGTCTCTCCTGCAGAAGCAGCCCTTAAAACCAAATTTACTGCCCTTAAAACCAAATTTACTGCCCTTACCATCAGTGAACATGGATGTAGAGGCCAGGACATGGAGACTGATGTGGGATGCACTTTGTCCCTGTAAGCTGACGTGGGCAGTGTTACACCATGCCCAGGCTCAGCAAAGCAGGCAGGCAAAGAGCAGCTGAGGGGATGGGGAGGCCAGAGAGCATCTGTTCTCTGCTGCCCAGACACAGAGCTTCCACTCACACACAAATACAGCTCACAGGCAAAATCCAGAGGCAAATAAAACCAAAAAAAACCCTAATCCGTTTACTTCAGTGCAGACAGGATTCTGTCTTTAAAATTGATTTTTAAAAATACAAATGTAAACAGATCTAGCAGTCTTCAGCTGTTTTAATATTGCAGGTAATGGAACTAATGTTCAAACGTCATGTGTTGTGAATGACACAAGATAATAAGAAAATCCAGGACAATTGAAATGAGTCAGTTTGTAAACGCTTATGTTTCCCAAAACAAAAATACCTGAAATGAAAAATCAATTCTAGAGTGATTTACTGATGCATGTAATAGGTTTTTTTTGTATGTGGATATAATTCCTGTGATTTCACTGGATCATTCTGGTACTTGTAATTAAACATATATTTAAACTTGTTCAGGATCAAAATATCCTGAGGACTTTAATGCATTTTATGGCTAAAACCAAAACTATTGCATTTATTTATTATTCCTAAGTTCAAGAAGCATACTCAACAATGTTCCTTGCTGTAATATAAATTGATTATATAACCATATTACAAAAACTTAATTTTTCAAGTTAATTCAAATAAATGCTTTAGAAAAGTTACAATAATGGAAACTCATTTTCAGACCAGCATTGTGAATAACAAGCTCTGTCCCAAGTTAAATAATAAAAAAATTTAACTATGTTAACTCTAATTTTTTTTCTTAATTTAAGGCAAATTGAAGTACATGGATAGTAAAATAAAGTTCAAGTTTGGAGACATAAATTTGAAATTCGATATATTATTTTGAGCCATATATTTTTCTCATTATATCAACAGAAGCTTTTAAATTTCTAATTCGGTGGCAGCATTCTCATTTGACAGATTAAGCCTGGATAAGCATGAGGAAACCTGCCTTCATTAACAGATATCCAATTAAACCGTACAGTTTCTTAGGATCCCAAGTGATGGTAGTACATTAAGGCAGAAATTGCTCACTGCAAGGGATCCTGACTAATTCCATCCTTGGGAAGATGCCTCTCCACCACCTCTCTGTGTGAGCAGTATTTATTGTTGCTCAGGGGTTTTGTCACCCTTCCAAGCTCCCACCTTATCACAGGAAGCATATCTTGACAGCTGCCCAGGCACTGCTTCTTGGACATGTCCCTGCCTTTCCCTGGTGCAGCTTCTCTTAATGGAGACTGGAAAATATCGATTTCTGGTCACACTGACTGAGAACAGGAGGTGAACATTTAGCTCAGAGGGCTCCAGATATTTACATACTATACTTAAGTATTATGGAAACACTTGAGGTCAGCTGCTGAGGCTCGAGTTAAACAGCTTAGCTATAAAAATAAAATGAGGCAAAAATTCTTGCTGTAAACTCACAGGTAACCTGAGGGAAATAGAGAGAGTAGGAGACTCTTTTAGCCAGGAAATAGGATAGTGTGCCATTCAGGTGGGAATGGGGTAGGGAGTAAAGGAAATTGGGCACCTTGCCTAATACAACAGCCCCACTGGGGCAAAACTAATGCTTGCCTATAATAAGAAGAGAATAAATTCCTTAAAATCCAATTTAAGCACATTGCTGGTGTGGTCCTTCCAAAACGAGTTAAGTGGTTTTGGAGCATTAGCTCCATTGGAAATCACATCTGAGCTTGATCATGATCTTGTAGATCAAAAGCCCTTTTATTTCAACCAAAATGTAGCTAGAGCACTGCAAGAATTGCAGGAGGTAAGAATCAACGTGTAACATATTGCTGAGGGCACAAACATGATTCTTTGCTTATGCCACTAACGACCTGTTAATTATCTTCATTTTCTTTTCATTAGATATATCCATCCACGTGCCAATCACACTCCTGAGCTTACCATCTCAAATTTTCTTCAGAAGCACTAATGTGGGGAAAAATAGTCAGGCTTAACGCTAGGTTTTGTATTCATAAAATGAGGATTGCAGGAAATTCTGGGGCTGAAGTCAAGTAAGTGACCAAACTAAATTTTTGTGGTGGTCACCTGTGATGCAGTCACCCAGCAGAATCCCAGTGCAGGGGTGGTGCTCACTCCAGTGCTGCCCAAGATGGTGTGTGCTTATGAGATAAGAACAGAATTCTGATGCTTAATGGCCAGCAAGATCTTACAGCCTCCTGGCTTTTCTTTATAGCTTTTGAGAGTAGAATCCCTGTAAGCTGATGTATAAAGAGTTATGCCTTGTGTGGGAGAAGCTTTTAAAGTTGTTTCAGGGTAAGAGGCTGGCAGAAGGAAAGCCACCTTCTGTTTGTTGAGGCCGTTGTGGATTTTGTCTACAAGGTTATGTCTTGAGGCAAAAGCAAGCATCTGGCAGGAGCTGGTATACAGCATCTTTTTATTTTTCTGAGACTGCTAGGAAAACATAAGGGAGCTCTTTAGGGTAGGGAGAGTGTTCTCAGAGCAGTGTGGTGGGAGATCACCGGCACATCCCAGCACACACAAAAGAGGATGGCTTAGCATCTGCTCTGGAGCTCCAGAGTGTGCAAGCCAAGAGTTCTGGGTACTGGCAGTCATGTATGGAGATGGATCACAGTGTGCCTGCCAAGGGGTTTGGATACTGCTAATCGAGCACAGAGACAGATATTTTGGTTGGAGGGCACAGAAAAATAGCATCAATATTAAGTATGATTCTTTCCAGTGTCTTATATGTGAGCAGACTAAAGAATCTATTTATATTGTCATTAGCTTCAATATGTCCCATACTAGAAATGGGGCAGAAATAGAGTAGAAATTTTTAATAGTAGGAATATACTTTTTTATAAGTAATGCTTCACTCAATTTAGTTAATCGATCTCTGCCTTGATTCTTCATAATTACTTTAAAGTCAAAAACATATGATAGTGATTTGGGCAGAAAAATATGCTCACATAAGCATCCATATTGGAGACAACAAACTCAAAATTATGTAAAAAAAAAAAAAAATTAATCACATTCCCCTGAATGCAAAGGGATTTTAGACTCCAGAGCAAGGCTTTTCTATATGACATGCATTTCTATTGTAATTGTATTGTAATTTCTAAGGAGAAGCAGATATGAATGTTAAGGTCTAACTTCTTCAGCACCTGACCTACCTCTCCTTTTGAGCTGTGCCAAAGTGTTTGCGTTGAGCTCCACAGGGTGGCACCGGTGCCTGCGGAATTACCGAGCTAGAGTTTTTGACCCGGGGTGCTCAGGTGGCAGACAAGGGTGGTGGAGAGGGTGGGTGCCATCGGTGTGGACACCCACATTCAGAGAGCCAGGGAATTACAGCTTGGAAATCCTTCTCAGGCCTGGATTTCTCCTGACTCTCAGCTCCATTCCCAGGCTGACAAGCTGACTGCAGCTTCAGTTAGGGAGGAGTCTCCCAGGGTGATAACATGGTGACAAACAGAGTGGAATTCATCATAAACATTAACACCTGGTGTCTTTCCCGTGGGATACATCCTGAGGTGCTGTCCCAAGGATGTTTTTCCCAATTGTCCAATGAGCTCCTGTCCTGTCCCAGCTGCACTAACACACTTTAAATCCGGGCTGTCTGTACAATAAATTGGCCTTTTTTCCCCAAAGAGCTCCGTGTGTGTTGCTGTCCTTTCTCTCTCTTTGCAGCACAGTAACCACACCATCAGCTCCTCAGAGTGCAGGGGCTGGGCCACCAAGTGCTCTCAGAAATTTGGGGTGCACAACAACGATTCAGATTTTGTTTGTTGCAAAGGCAGCTTCCGTGGATTTTGAAAACTGATCAGGGACTGGTCTCTTTTTCCTGGGACACTTTGATTAATAGGCATTAAAGGGTAATTGCACTTTAATAATTCAGTAATGTATTTGCAATGAGTCAAATGCTGGAGCAAGAGGAAGAGGTAGAAACCAAGCAAAGGTGTCATCTAACACTCATTGGGCTGCCTATATTTCTAACAGCATGTAATGTATGTGCAAACTTGTTGTTTTGATGAGAATAATCCACCCTAATACTGGAATAATGCTGAGATATTGAGATGGTCAGTGCACACCAAGACCTCAGTGCTGGCAGGAGTGATCTGCTGTCAGAAGACGCTTGTGTATTTCACACTGTAGCTGTAGAATTTCACAGCACACAATTTTTATTATTATGCAGCTGATTAATTGTTTCTGTAATTATGTTACCACCTGAAAATACTGCTGCTGTGTAAAGTGCCAGCCCCAAGCACCTGAAGTGTGTTGGTGTAGACTAATAAATGTCTGGGTTAAAAAAGTAATTTTACAGCAAATAAAATTTATCTGCATATAGCTTCATACCCACTACTCTTGGTCAGTGGAAGAGCGATGACAGCTGTGTGTGTGCCACTCTCAGGTCTGCTGGTACTCAAGAGAACCCACCGTGTCCTGCCAGGAGTCTTTGAGGAGTCAGAGATGTACCAATGTTCCTGTGTCAGCTTTTGGATAACAGACAGATTGAGGAAGTGGCTGGCAGTGCCAGCAAATAAAGCACATGGGAGAAGGGGAGGGATTAGCACAGTTGCTAGAGATCAAGGAACCTCTAAATGGGCTTGGGGATGTTATCTAATTTACAGTTTGTCAGAAAGTCATCAGACAATTGAGCACGTAATTAAAGTAATCCCGTTTCTTCCTTGCATCAGATAGAAAATTTCAATTCTCAAAATCCAAATACTCAGATTAAGTTTTTTCATTTAGAGACAACTATAAGAATTTTTTATACCATTCACAGTCAAGTGGTTGCATTCAGAATGATTGACATCAGTAGATACCTGTGGTGCCTGTTGTGCATTAATTTACCATCTCCTGCCATACCTGTTTTCTTCTGAGCTTCCTTACAGTCTCTGTGTAGCCTTGTATTTTACTTCTGAAATACAGCAGGAGCTGTGATTTTTTTTAAGTGTATATTTAACTCTGCTGTAGAATTGCCCAGAGACTTATCTTATTCATTATCTTGCTCCTTCAGTTGCCTAAGCTACAAAATTCATATAATACTTATTATTTTCTTAACTACTTTGATATTCTTACATGACAAGCAGCTAAGTGCAAAACTCTACTGCAGAATGCCAGCTAGGAACCATCAATAAGCACCAGACAAAAAGCTACCAATGCTCTTATCAGAGTTAAAAAATTTCCCGAAGATATCAGAACATTTCTGAAATTGTTAATTTAAATTAGGGTTTCACTTGTTTGTGCCTTCAATAGTACCAATCTCCAGCAGTGCCCTTGTTTTCATGCCTTAGCTGTTTTTTTAAAAGATCAGTGCAAACAAAAATCCATGCCAAGATCTTGAAGGGAGAGGAAAAAAGGATATAAGAGATTTGTGCCACATTTTATACTTATAGAGAAAGTCCTGAATAATCCAATGACAGGGACAGAAAAGAAAAGAAAGCCCAATTGAAGACAGCAAAATTTATCACCCTCCTGGAAGAATGCTGAGGCTTGGGTAATACAGCAACAATTTTTACAGCCACAAAGGCACAATAACTATCATGTTAGATAAAGACTGCCATGATTCAGAATATTTGGCCACATCAATAGTGGAGCACAGAAATATTCAGAGGAAACACAGCTATCTTAAACCCCTTACAATCACAGACAATAGCAAATGCTGCAAGTACACAAGGCACCATAATCAGTCGGAAGGAAACCTTCAGTGTCTCAAAGTTCTTCTGACACAGCAACATCTTTCCACCTGTGGAAAAATCCTTCAGCCATGTGTTCTCCTGAGCCCCAGAGCAGCTGTGAGCCTTCACAACACTGAGACATTTCCCTCACAAGTTTCTGTGGGGTTAGGTTCAATATTCTTAATTATAACTTTGTGTTTGAAACGGGGTTCTTAGAGTCCTCGCAGAAACACTAGTATTTAAGATTATGTTTTTCGACATGTACTACTTTTCTGGTATTCAAGACCTTTATTTACTAAAAGCACTTAAAATTTATTTTACTTACTTACTTACTTATTCATGCTAAAATTTAAACTTTCACCTCTGCCTTATGTGTGAGTGGCTTAACATCCTTCAATCCATCCAAAGGCTTTAATTCAATCCCTGCACTCTGATCTCTCTCTGAAGGATTCAGAGAAACTCTTGACTTACTGACTCCAACATCTCCCCCTCCTCTTTGGACTACAAAGATTTCTTTAAGAGATTTATTAATTATTTGTTGAATGCATTGGAAAAAACAGGGCACTATGATTAGTACCACTATTACAATTACTAGAACATATAAACCTATTTTTAAAACTTTCTTTGTTCATGATGTTAAATTTAATTCACTAAACAAATTATTTAACTAAGTTTTATCCTTAATTTTGATCTTTGCCACACCTTCCCTGAGTCGTATGCTTTTGTGGATAGATGATGAATGATCAGATAAGTTTATATAAAACATTCTGTCAAAATTTTTACATTCATGTCCATGTGCTAGTAAAAGGAAATTAATTGCAGCCCTGTTTTGTAAAGTTGCATGTCTATTACTATTAACATCTGTCATAATAATTGACTTACTGACTCCAACAGTTTCCTCCCTGAAACTACGGGGTAAATAATTCATGGCTCTTGTCAGAAGGCTCCTAAAATTGGAGAGAGAGGTGTGCCACAATTTTATGGAATTGGTTACAATTTAGAGATTAACTGGAAGAACAGGAACGTTGTAAAGAATTCTTGACTGCTCTTCTGAGCTTACATTTTGCATAAGCCATTATGGCATATTTTTTTTCAAAACATTAAATATTGTTTTAGGAAGTCTTACCTGTTCCAATAGGACATTGAAATTACTTTTCTTACATGAATCCTTATTCAACATTATCCTATACTTTAAAAAAAAAAAAAAAAAAAAAAAAACAAGGCAATATAATGGGAGCAAAATTAGTGAGAATAAAAGTAGAATCATTTTCATTGCCAAAACATGAGCCAAAATATCAAAAGAAGAACTCATGAAATCCCAAGCCTTTGAACATCATGAAAACATGATAATCCAGTCAAGCTATATTTTAGACATTTAAACTTAGTATAAACATCTTCTAAGTAATTTATATTTTGGAGTGTGTCATTGACAAGAATCACAATACTGAGGAATTTCATAATAAAAAAATATTCAAAATACCCAACTTGGAGAGTTATAATCTAACTTATTTTTACTTATGTCCCAGCTCTTCCCCTCAAGCTCACACAGATATTTGCTTAATTGTTTGCAGTGCTTCATACTCTATTCCAAAGTTCCTAAAATAATCATCTTTACAATTTTATCAATCTCTCCCTTTAAAAGGACAATAATTAGGCCTGAGTTTCAGAAATATTAGGTAGCCAGACCTCTAATTTACTGTAGCAAGGGTGACAGGAATTCATTGTCAAGTATCTTATGGCACAAATCCAAAATTAAGTAATTTATTTAGATAAAGAAAAAGCAATTTATATTAGTAAAAATATGCATCCCAATTCAATATATTTTTCTCTAAAGTTGAGATTTTTTACACTGATAATCCATAAAAAAGAAGTCTCTGAATAAATATGCACTTATAAATTCTCTTTAGGGTTACTTAAAGATTATTAAGCTTATGCAACTTTTTTTGTGTATGAGTCATTGTACTCTAGCAGCTATGTAACTTGTCTCTTAGATCAAAGACAATTAAAAAGAAAATAATATTGCTAGTGTCTTGCTGTAGAGCATTCTCTAGCTAAAAATACTGCTGTCCAACTTTTCTGTGGAGGTTGGAAAATTCCTGAGGAAGAGAATCCAATTTAAAAAAAATACCAAACCCACTAAATATTAACACTTAACCATGAAACCTATCAAACCTGGGTGAGGTTGAATTCAAAATAAATCATAGGCAAGGGATGTTTGGGCAGGCAAAAGTATCACAGCCCTATTCCAAGGAAGGGGAAGTAATCCTGTTGTGCCAGAGTGGTTCCCTCGTTTTTTGGATGCCCAGATGTTGGGGGTGTCTCCAGGTGATCTCATGGCCACCCCCAGGGTCTGGGCTTGAAACAAATTTAAAGGAAGATGAAATGGAGTCTGTCTGCCTCTCCTAGTAATGTGATGAACAGAGCACACCGTAGGTATTCAGCAGATTTAAAAAAAAATAAAAAGTTTCAAGTATTTTATAGCGTTAGTTGCATATTTTAAATTAACAATCAGCCATAGACAATATACAAGCAGCTGTAGGACAAAATGTTCCTGTGCTAGACTGAGACAGTCAAATATTTTCTAACGAGCAGAGTTTCAAGGTGATCATTCACACTACAATTCAGAAAGAAATATTGTATGCAGTTTCACATAATAAACCTTTGCCCATTTCTTATGAAAATCGTAGAGAAAAATCGTTGGTATTTCATATTAATATTGTTCACATGAATTTAAAACAAATGTAATGGCCCATTACACTTTTGTGCCCCTCAACACACTTTGCATACAAATTGAAAATAACATCTTACTGCCTCACTTTTATTAAAATCAAAGCTAAAGAATGCATCTAGTCTAAGTATTTGAATACACTCAGTTTATTTAAGGCATTAAACTAGTTCTATCAGCTTTGATCTTCCAATCCCCCAAACCTCCCTATGTGAGAAACCCTTATTTTAAGTAAATTAAATAGGAATATCTGTCTACATTACTGCAAAGCAATGCTGCAAAACTTACACTTTCCCTATGTTTAAGACCTTCTATCTAATTTTTTTGCTTGCAGTCTTACATAAAAGGAAAGGATCTCTATTAAATTTAATTAGAGATTTTTATTTGCTATAAATCAGATTAAGATACTGGGCACAACATTCAGCTGGCAGGTATTATTGTAGCTACTGCTGCTTGATGATCTGGCCCAACTTATACCTTGACTGCATTTTTGGTTCAATAAGCCATTATACAGTTGGCCAAAAGTATTCCTGGCCAAACAGACATTTTTGATGCCATCCATTGGTTAACATTATGCCAGCTAAAAAAATGAAATAGCAGGAATTATAATCTCCATCTTTCTTTTCTTTGTTTATTAATACCAAGAAATGGAATGGTAGAGAATGCTTTACCTCCATACTGGTTTGTTCACAAAGTTGCTTTTTTCTAGTATAAATTAACCTGCAAAAGCAGGTAGTTGTTATTCTGATACAGTAGCTGATTTCTGGGCTTGGTTCTTCTTACTGCTAATATCCCCAACTTTTTTCTTCCCATGGAAATTAAGTATCAAAACATATAATACATGTATGTAAAAAGATGCATCAGGAAAAAAAATCAACCTGAAAATAATGGGATTTAGAAAAAAATTCTTCTAATGGACCACTTATTTGATAACCTTCTACTATAAAATCTGATTTTAGAGAGGGGATATTAAATTAAGATAGTTAATGGATTTGTTTGGGGAAATATCTGCAACTAAAGTTGTGTCCTCTTTAATTCCAGAGGGAGAAGAACTCCATTTCTTCTGAAACTGGACAAGGTCTACCACCTTTTTAGAGCCATCACTAGCTGTATGAAGTAATCCTTGGAGCATAACTCCAGCTCCAGCCTGGACCTGGGCAGTCTCTCTCCTTCAGCATGATCTTTTTTCCTTTCTCTGCAGCCTAGGAGACTATTACTATCCTAAATATTTTATTTACCATTAGCTGAATTAATGAAATTCCAGATAGAAATCATGCACCACTGCCTTAGTATTAGATGGTTAAGTTTATTTTTTTATACCCTAAGCAATTACAAGTCAGGTGAGTGGCTGTTTTCTGTTTTTCCTGCACTTTCTAATCTGTATAAATATACAGGGTTTCTACCAGCATTCAAAAACAGACAGGTATTTGCAGAATACCTGCAAAAATATTTGCAGGGATTCCAAAAAGATTAAAGTTGTGACTGGCCTGTTTGAAAAATTACGAGATTTTTATTCCAGCAGTGTTTGTACTATATCTTTCAGTTAATTACAAGTCATCCAAATGACTAAAAATACAGTAGTTATGAAACTTCTTTATCCCTTGAAACTATGCTGAACAATGCAGTGCTGACTCCCTTGCTAGTTTACTGGAAGGCAAATATTAAATTCCAGCAAAGAAGCAATTACCAAATCTATGTTTGTAATTAATTCACTACTGATTAGTTCTGACATGTGAGCAGTCTGACTGGACCTAAAAAGGCAGTTAAAGAGAGGAAAAAATGTGTACTGTAAAATAACATTTGATTTTGTTATGAGCAGAAACAATTAAATGAACACCGATTTTTTATTTTTTTGAGGTGGCAAGATTTGAAAGTTTGCCCTTCTCCCATCCTAAACACCTCATATAGCTTTCAATAATTTTCTTATAGACACAATACTGTATATGAGGACCTAGCCTGGTGGAAATCGTTGCAGATCTATTGAAGATTATTGTTTTCTTCATATTATTCCAGGCATAGGTGTTATTTTTGTTTATTGATCTATTTATTATACATAATCATGCAAAAATATATTCTGTTGTTCACCGTTGTTCCTCAGCATCAGTACTAATTAAAACATTTAAATAATCCAGTTGTACAGCTTGTGTTTTTAAGTGACTGACAAAACATCTGTAAGTGCCAGTATTGGAAGAGAGCAGCTGTAAGTGTTCTCTGCATTAGCATAAATTACCTGGTGAATATCAATAAATGCTTCTGCAGAAATAAGATTGCTGCAGAGATATTTCAGTAGCTCACACTAAAATAAAGTGTAAACAGCTCCAAAATTAGACTCAGTAAATCACATGGCACCTTGGTGGGAAATAAACTATGAGTTCCAGAACTGTCATAGTGGAAGGGGAAGTTTGCACAAGAATTTTGCAGCCCTGTTTCTAATGGTTGTTGTCTGCATCAGCATTGTGACTGCTATCCAAACCCTGAGCAGGACTCAAGAAATGGAGCTCTATTTTTAAAACTTAACTAAAAGAGTGGTGCCTCATTTTGATGCTGAAGTGAGTGCACATCTTAGGTGGGGAAGATACTAATAAGTATTCATGTTCAAGGCACTGGAGAAAGGAAAACTAGAGGGGAAATTATGGAAGGAGGTAAGGTTTTGCCAAAGGGACTAAAGAGCAGAATAACTCAGAGCATCAGCACTCTGAGAATTAATAAGATTGTATTTGTCAGACGAAATATAATGCAGTAATCAGAAGCTGAAGCACAGACAAAGGGGCAAGGCCAGATCTTTGGGCAGCTGCAGACAACGAACACAAGTTTTAGATAAAGACATTTGCCTGCTGCAGAAGAGAATTAATCAAGCCATAGCCAAGAGCATTTTCTGAACTTCAACTGCTCAGTACACAGCAGGGATGGACCGAGGGAAGGCTTAGGAGCTGAGTTGACAGAGGACACAGAGCTTTTCCATGTGCTTTGTCACATCAAATGCCCATTTGATGACAAGCTCATGTCTTTGCACAGTGTAATATGCATGCCAGTTATGGAAGTCATCATTCCTATCTGGACTATATACTGAGTTCGTGTTAATTTTTTTAAATGTAACTTCTGAGTCTTCTGAGTATATGTCTTTTAGACTTAAGGCTTCTTTGAGCAATATAAAGAACAAATATTTTCATATATGTTGTCAATTAGATAATAAAATTTAGTGGTCTATTTCTTCTTCAAGAAACACCAAAAAAATGCTGCAATGAACACCTCACCTGCAATAATTTTTCTCGTAGATATTGTTTTTCCATAGCAGCTCAAATAAAACCACCTTTTCTTCCATCACTGGACAAATAGAATTATGTGAATGGGCAGCATTGGGAATGCATTGAATATAACTTAGTTACTTGTAAAAACCAAGAGCAACAACATTTTACTGCTCAGTCCAACCCAGTTTGCCTATGTGTGGCTCATGTGCTGCACCTAAAACTACTCTGTAATTTGAAGTTGATCTGAGACAGTAATAAAATGTTTGTGTATAGATTGTTTCTTACTGTGCATTCATATAAACAGAAAAATCAAATATGGTAAGTATTGCTGTTGGAATCACCACATTCATGTGTGAATCAAAAACTTTTAGAATATTCAAGTAGGATGTCATTGGAATTGAAATGTCAGGAAGAAATACTTTCTGTGAGTATGAACCTAACCTTATTGAAAGCCATTCCTAACTAATATTTCATCAGCTGCCTGATGGCAACTTCTAAGCTAAATTAGCTGAACAGGGTGAAATTAAACATTTGTAAATGGAATGTGCCTGTTCACTTATGACTGTCTCTACAAGTCTCTACAGCAATACACAGGTAAACATATTTCATTCTCACTCCTGTGTTTTTGCAGGTAGATAATGTTTCTGAGTAGTAGATATTTAATATAAAATAAATATTATTTTATATCTTCTTTAATGAACAGTCTGTTCATTAGGGTGACACTAAAATGTTCTGAATCAGCATAAAAAATTGACTAGGAGTGACCAAAAAATTTGGGAAAAATAATAATTTTTAAAAGTCAAGACTATTTGGTCTGTTTTCCATTGGGAAGTACCTTTCTCATTCCTACACAGGTATGCTGTACTATCACCACAAGCAATGGAAGATCACCATTCCTTTATGAAAGAATGCCATCATCTTCTACTTAAAATTCTTGATTTTTTTTTTTCTTTCCTGACAGCTTTGTGAATCTGAATGACCTGATGAGGAAAAACTACTTTCTTTTGGTTATAGTTCCAACCATCAATTATTTATCCCTCCTCAACTGGGTAGATGGTTCATTTTTCAGGCCACTAATCTGCTGCACATTACACCAGATAAGATGGCAAATTATATGTTGAGGAAAACAGGTAGATGCTGTGTTACTGAAATCAGTTGGGGTGTAGCTTGTAAAGGGTCTGCTGGCCTCTATAAAGAGTGAAATTATCCCTGCAGCAGCTACAATGACCTCTAAGAGGGATTTCTTGACAACTGTGGTGATAACAACTACAATTAAGCTGAGATCTATGCATGTCAATAGTAGCTTTTATTCTCTTACTGTCTGATGTTTTCAAAAAAATCTGACATTTTACAACAGTAGGATTCATAAAAGAGAGCACAAACCAGGGTCACTGCTGCATATTAGCTTAATTAATCCCTCTGACCATGTTTTACAATTTTATACAGCATCACCCCAATTATGCAGGAACAGACTGCTTTTATGCCTCCTACATCTATTTAATATCAACTCCAGTTGAGAACAAAAAAGAGTCTTGAGTTTTGCCATGAATTCTCTATACTGGCCATAAATTAAATAGTGTGTTAGAGAAACAAAGGGAAGCAAGCAAAGCCCAGTAAATCACTGAGCAATTCAGACTGACCTCGACGAGCTTCTATTAATTGCTGAAAACCTATAGTAGGCAATGCTTCTTTTTTTTAAGGCTATATTTTTTTCTGTGAAGTTTGTCTTAATTTTTGCTCCATCTTTTGCCATTAGTTTTCCTTTAATGGAAAGAAATTTGACAGCTAATGAAGTTACTATGGCAAGTGCAACCAGGAAGAGGAGAGATGACATTGAAGGATATTTTCAGAAACTGCATTTTGAAATCAGTATTAGTGTGAACATTTTGAGTATGAAACTCAATTCCTAAAGATTGTACCAATGAGTTAAGTGAATCTTGTGCCCAGTGACACTGCTCATGTTTTGCATATCAAACATTCACGTTCAGCTGACTGGATACAATCTGTGAAGTGGACATGATTTTGCAGAATCAATTTTAAAAGCAATGAATGTCTTTACAAAGTTCTCAAACAGGAAAGAACAGATATTTTTAGCCCCCTTGTTGCACATGATCTGTTCCTACAAAGTACTGCAAGGAGATGGCTGCATGCCCTCCAGTCGGGAGAATTCAGGGCTTGTAGGTATCAATCTGTCAACAATGAATAAAAAAAGAGCATCATTTCCCTGGCCATCCAGTTATCATTTCACCAGTATGGTCTCAGCTTCACAGCTTATTGCATGTGCAACATAGAGAGTTACAGACAGGGTTATTTCCTCTCTTCCTGCTGATGGATAAGGAACAGCAGCAGGGAAATCAATGAGTAATCAATTCAGTGGGTAACAGATACAGCCCTTTGGGGTGGTCAGGAACGGGGGAAGTGTGCTTCGTGGACTGCTAAATTCAGAGGGCAAGAAGGCATGAATGTGTAATTTATCTTTTTTACCATGAACAGTACCAGAAATGGCAAACTGCAAGAGAGGAAACATTTAGGAAAGAAATGGATCATGAGGTCAATGGACCAGCTCCCACTGACCTTTGTAACTCTGAATCACACCTGTAACAAGGAGCTGTTACAGGTATGAAGGGCAGAGGGTAAAATCATGCTTCTTTTTTAACCACTATTCTGTGCTTCAGTAGTTTCAAAAATACTGAGTTATTCTCAGCATAGAAAATAGGAAACTGTATCATCTCTGTGAGGAAATAAACTATGGTCTTTAGAATCCCAGCATAGTCATTAAGTACCAGCAAAAGTGACTCTTTTTCTATTTTTGGATATTTTTTTCAGATACCATCATTGGGATCATTTACATAATGCAACTGTAGTTTATTATAAGTGTTAAGACAAGTTTATAAATGTGAAGTTTATGACTGTGCTATCAGAAGAAATGTTCAATCTGATAAAATAAAGGAAATTAATAGAAAGTACTTATTCCATCCCCTAGATAATTATTCTGGTTAGAGATATTTTGGTATGAGTCTGAACGAGCAAGTAAGATTTGAAATGCATTACTTCGTTCAAGAAATATAAGTTAAAAATAGGTATAACTTATTTCTTTTAAGCATAAGAACTATTACAGTTATGAACAAATATAATAACCATATTACCCTGTGTTTTCTTCCTCAAAATTCCTGCATTTTACTCTAGAATCCTTATCAATTCTGAGAGGATTGTTAGTCTTTTTCAGCATATTGATATGTTTGCCTTTTTTTAGTATTTCTCCCACTTCTCCTTCTCTATCAGATTTATTTTTTTTCACATTAAAAGCTACCAAACTGTCAGTTTTATTTCTGTAATGAAGAACAACTTTGGTTTCTGTAGTTCTTTCTTAAAGGACTAGGAGAGTTTCTAAAGCACTCACTGATAGCCAAGAACATAAAATCATGCATGAATGCTCAATTTGCAATTTCTTTCTGAAGCTGAATATATAGTCAGTGATTTGCCAGTATGCTTGATCAGAGAAGGTTTAAGTTATTCATTGAAAACAGAGAAAGTAAAGTTTAAAAGTTCATTCCATTTATATGCATTAACTTATATATATATATATATATAGTTGCTTAAAATTACATATATTTCTGAGACTGTAGTATTAATTTGATAACCCAAAGAAACTTGTGGAGAGTAATCATTCTATAAATTAGCTGATGGGTTTCACCCTTTTCTCTCTGGTCATAAAGTAACAGTATTTGTGCACTGGATAAATAATTTTTAGTTTCTGAGGCGCTTGCAGTTCATCATTAGAATTAGCAGACGGCCATTAACTTGCAAAATACCATTTTTGATCTGTGTTCAAATAAACAGAACTCCTGAAAGTTGAGGATAAGGAACAAATAATGGGAAATATAAATAATAAATATTAAAAACTACAGGTGTCTCTTAAAGAATGAATGCTATTCTGAATGTATTTAAATTATTCTTGCCTCAGATGACTGTAAGATGTATAGTTTTTCTAGGAAGCTCTTAGTGATGGATAAAATTAACATCTAGCTGTTCCCCTACAGTTCATTCATCTGAAATAGCTTGGAGAAACAAATAAATTTTTGAATTATTAACAGTTTCATAAAGCGAGAAAGGTCCACTTATTTTCTGTTTATGATGCAGGTTTCTCATTTTTTTATGCCTTTCTATGTCACATTCATCAATTATAATTAGTCTGGTTCTTTACATTAACAATAATTCCTATTTTGAGTAAACGCTTTTTCTTCTAGGTGCAAAGAGGGAACTTCAATACCGTCATCGTTAGCAGACGAGCAAGAGGATGATGTGAAATTAAGAGCAGTTTCTAATGTCATTGTCCCTGTTGCTGAAAAGCTGACCTGCTCCTCATCCTCAGGCCAGGGGTGCCTGGCTCTCAGGGAATGCTGAGCTCCATCCACGCCAGGGCATTTGTGATGCTCACACAGCAGGAGCAATCGCCCTGCACAGGGTAAGGGCTCCAACACCCACACCTCTCACCAGGGGAGATAAGGAAGAGTGCAGGGAGAGGATTAGGAAGGAGCCTGCTGGTTTTCATGGCTGGAACGAGGGGAAAAGAGTGCAGTGCATTCCCATCTGTCTGCTTTCTGTGAATCGCCGGTTGTTGGAGTCAGTAAGTCAGTGAATCCTTCAGAGGGAAATCAGAGTGCAGGGATTGAGTTAAAGCTTTTGGATGGACTGAGTAAGTGAGTGAGTAAGGAATGAGTAGGTGAGTAGATGCAGTGAGTAAGTAAGTAAATGGAATAAGTTTTACGTGCTTTTAGTGAGTAAAAGGTCTTAGATGCCTGAGAAGTAGTACATGTTCTAGTGAAGGTTGAAAAACATACTGGTGTTTCCTTAGAGGCTCCAAGAACCTCGCTTCAGACATAGTAGACTTAGAGTTAAGAATATTGCTTACATTTTTCAGTTAGAACAAGATAGGCCATGTATGTAGTTTATACATGGTCTGGCATGCTAAGAAACTGGAATTCTAACAGGTTATGAAGTAGTGGTCTGAGTTTGTGTCTTAGCTTGTTGGAAAGTTTCTATAAAAGCACATGCATCAGGGACAGCTGGTGCTCTATGCCATGGCTTTATGCCATTGCATTTTGCCATTGCAGTATTGCCATTTCTTTATGCTATGTGCTTTTGCCATTGCTTTTATGCCATTGCTTTGCTTTGTTTTTGCCTTTGAGACTGATGTGCTTCTGCAATAAATAACTTTATAGCAACTATTAGCTGCTTGGCTTTTTGAAGAACATAACCTGGCAGTGTGGGTGCCTCAGAGCACCCGGAGGTTCCAAACCTCACAGCTGATAGATACCTGGAAACCTGCACTGTACCTGCCTCACGAGTGGCACTCTGCACCTTCACTGCCAGCCCTGGGGATGCTGCCTGGGGACAGGGAAAGGTGCTTCACAGGAATCAGGATTTAAGAGTTACAGATTTCATATGAGAGAACTGCTCGCTGGAGAATCATAAATGTATTTTCATTTTTGCTTTTCTTTTTTCTTACAAGCAAGTTGTCTAAGCAGATGTGATTTTTGTGGCTGACATCTGCTGAGAAAATCAGGAGAGACTTGCCACTTGTAAATGACAGGTAACTGCATCAAGAGCACTGCCTAGGCCAAGCTGAGCTGTCAAAACCAAAATTCCCACAGTGAATTGTAAAAGTAAAACTGATGTACTTCTTAAGGGTCTATCCAAAACAAAATATTCCAAACTATTCCTATTTTCTGCTATTAAATAGACATGGGTTTGCATTGGAAAACTCAACGAAGAGATTTCACTGGTGTTTTCATGCCCTACAGCTTGGCTTCTGTTGCATGCATTACTTAAACAGAACTGGATTCTATCTGTGGAAATGGACCTAAAACTTATCTTTGCAATCTGTTTTTCTAAATGATGATCCACGCTCTATGCTCCGAGTTTTAGCTGATGAATTCTACAAAATGTCACAAGAAATCAAAGTATGCTGGATGATCAGAACAGTGCAAATACATTTCAGCCATGAAGCCTTTTAAAAAACTTTACCCTGGAAATTCTGATGGTGTCACAAAAGCCCAATCATTATATAGAATTGAAGGAATACCCTTTAATCTGGGATGAAAAGAAGCCAAGCATTCAAATGTCCTGAGTCAAGTCTTAATCAATTGGTTTAGGTCTTTGGTTTCTGGGGTTCTTTTGCTAGAGGGGATATGTAAGAGAGGTTAGTTTTCAAAAGAGCTTTAAAATATTCATGTCTTTATGATTCCCTTTAGATTATTATTTTGGAGTCTTGAAGTCTGCTTGGATTAAACGTTCTTTCAGGATTATTTTCTGCAACCACAATGAGAAGAAAATAAAAAGATAAAAGGAAAAAGACATGAGAGTCTCAAATAATGGTCGCATTTGGACACTAAATATTGTGAGGTTATTTACAAAGTAACAAAATCTGATGAAATTTTTCTTTCTTTTCCAGGTGAACTACCATTAAGGTCCATTTAGCCATTGCAAAAGTCCTCTCTGATTGGGTTACTCAGCTGTCCTGCTGACATTTTCACAATTAACCTCAAACACCTGCAAAATCCTTGATGGAGACCTTCCTTGATACAATAGTAACATGACTGCCTCGGAGAGAGGTGAACTATGCAGCCATGCCCTGGCATTATTTGGAACAGCTTAATTTTTCAGCTTGCAGATACAGACCCAAGTCCTTGGGAGTTAGTCTACTGAGCCCATCATTTTTAAGACTAAATAGCTTATCTTTCTTCCTTCAGACTTCCAACGTTTAGAGGATTTTGGATGTGCAGTTCTCTGGGGAAGCTGACCAGGAAGCGTGGAGTTTATTATGTTAGAAAGCAAGCAAGCTGTGACGATGTGATGAAAATTCTCCCTTGTGCTCACTGTGTGCACTTGTCCAGCTGGTTTCATGCCCTGTTTAACAAGGCATCAACCAACTTCAGCAAGACAGCAGATACCTGAGAAACACTCACTAAGTCTCTGGTGCAAGCACGGAGATTTCTTGCTAGGCATGATGTCTTTATGAAAATAAAAAGGCAATTTTTAGTACGAGGAATCTGGTTCAGTAAACTGTGACACACTTTCAGATTCTCGGCTCATCTAATTCAGTTTGACTCCGTTAGAGTCAATGACATTACATCAATATTGAGCATTTAACCCAGAAGGTTGAAATCATGAAAAGTCACTTCAGAGACAATACTGGCAACTTTGAGCATAGATTTGCTTTGCCATTCATACTTAAATCTGCATTTAGATGTCCACTCTGACTAGTGTACCTTATATTATCAAATTATGGATGCTAATATGGAGAGGACAGAGAGATGACTGTCATCTTTTAAATCCCTTCTTTTCCACTTCTCAGAAGAAACCTCTTCAAGCCAAGTGTCTGTCTTTTGCCTCTTTCCTTCAGATCCAATATCAAAATAGCATTAAAAGAATTGATACACGATTTATATTATCTTCTGGTGTTCAGGTTTAAGTGTGGTTTTGGATAAAGCATCTCTGGGTGTTTGAAGCATCTCCAAATCTAGGAAAACACAATTTTAGACTTGCTTAGCAGAGAGGAAAGGATTTAGCTTTATGAAAAAGTACTTAAGACACACTGACACATCTTGTATCTCTTGGAAGTAATGGAAAGTGATTATTTAAAGAAGGCAAAGAGGGAAATAAATATATATTCAATTACCAGCTGCTGTTTTAAATTATTAGCTGGAGAGGGAGAAAATATCAAATTAGTATAGTAACCATCTACAGCTATACAGCATTTGTGCAGTGTCCATGGAACAGCATGGAATTGAGATGGCCAAACTCACACTAGCTGGAGCTCAGTTGTGTGAAAAGAGGAGATAAACAGTTTTTATGGGACTCTTAGTTGAGTTGCCCTGTTAGTTTAACAGACAGCTCTGGCTTTAATATAGTAAATAACATACTCATTCCCATGTTTAAGCTCTCAAGAGGGAATAAAGGCGTTAACAGCTGGCAAAGTGTTTGCAGTCAGCCAGGAGTGTGTACTGAACTGGCAATTTTGGTGCATCCCTGCACTGTGTGCAGAGTGTGAAGTATCTAAGCAACCATTAAAGAGTGTCTTCTAAGTGGAGTCCAGGACAGCAGGGAGTGAGAAAGTCAGACAGAAATTCTGATTCTGCTATGGCTTTGCAGGAAGTGTAACACACATACCTGTGTGGTGGGATGGGCCAGATGTTCTTCACTGATGTAACTATAGCCAATTCGTTTCCACTGCTGTATTTTCATTTATGATTTTTTTTTTTCATCACTGGTTGGTTGACCTACATTTCCAGATCTGTGTCCCAGGCAGAATCAAAGACAGGATCATCTATTCATCAGGTCAGCTTGAAAGCCACGTGCTGAAAGAACCTTCTTCAGAGAAGAAATCCTCTAATAACCGAAAGACTCCAAAGCTGCTTATATCTTAGCAACATATATTAATGTCACAGAGTCCTAAAGGTTGGAAGAGACCTTCAAGATCATCAAGCCTGACCACCGACCCAGCACTGCCATAATTGCCCCTAAACCTCATAATATCCTTAAGTGTCACGTCCAGATATCTCTTGAACGCTTTGGAGACAGTAACTACACCACTTCCCTGAACAATTTATTCCAGTGTCTACCCTACTCTTTCAGTGATTTTTTACCTGATACCTAATCTGAGCCTTCCCTGGTGTAATTTGAGCCCATTTCCTCTCATCCTTTCACTTGAGACATGTCAGAAGAGGCTGACCCCCACCTCTCTACAACCTGCATTCAGGCAGTTGTAAAGAGTGATAAGGTCCTCACTGAGCATCCTTTTCTGCAGGCTAAACAACTCCAGACCAAACAATGCCACTTCCCAGACTGTGCTACATGTGGTGACATATGTACTCATCACATACATATGTTATAGCACCCAAAGAATGGAAGAAAAAATCTAAAGAGATGAATTTTCCTGTGCCCTCCTACTTCAAGAATAATTGATGGGTCCTGTGAGAGAGTATGTAATATAGTTCAGACTCCATGTCAACCTGTTTTCTGTAATTAGACCCAGCAGTTTCGAATCAATCAAAGAAGTGGTCTGAAATCACAGTGACTTTCTAAAGTTACCAGGTAAGATAAAACAGAATCTCTTAAGAATTTAGCTTGTGTTCCTATGCCCCCACTAATTCCCATGTGGGCTTCTGGATAGGATGGCTGAGGTGAACAGCTTTTCTCAGCACAGTGGGTAATAACAAAAACCATTTTTATTTTTCCCACAAGTGATAAGCAGGAGATTCTATAAAGTACCACTAAATCTTCTCTCCTATGATCAAGGTTACATGCATGCATTACTGGATCCCCAGCACAAGAAAAACATGGACATGTTGCAGTACCTAGAGAGGACATCCACAAAAATTATCAGGGGACTGTGGCATCCCTTCTATGAAGCAAGGATGAGACAGTTTGGATTATTTAACATGGGGAAGAGAAAATTCTGGTGAGACCACACTGTGGACTTGCAATATAAAAAGGAGGCTGACTAGGAAGAAGAAGAAAAACATTTTACCAAGGCCTGTAGTGACAGCACAAGGGGCAATGGTTTTAAACTGAGAGTATATTTCCAATGGATACAAGGGGGAAAAAAATTTATAATGAGGGTGGTGAGACAGTGGAATAAATTTCCCAGAGAAGTAGCAGATGCCCCATCAATGGAACTGTTCAAAATTAGGTTGAATGGCACTTGAGCAAAGAGACCCAGCTGAAGATGTCCCTGCTCAGTGCAGGGTGGTTGGACCTGAAGATCTTTGTTAAAGGTCCTTTCCAAGTCAAACCATCACATAAAGCCATAATTAGCCACTTTCACCTGTGTAGAATGCAGGACATGCAGAACTCTTTGCAATAAAGGAGAAAGAGAATGTTGTACATGAGACTATTCTGTACTATTTGACATGTAAGAAAAACATAATGTCCCTCTCTGCCTCAATGACGATTCTCTATATTCTGTGATTTTAATTTTATTTTCTGAGAAAATCAAATAAACAAAGACTGATTTACATCCCATTGATCACTGATACATGCATGTGCCACTGCACACTGGAAACAGGATCCCCATTGAGCTATTTAAAAGTGTGAATTTGAAGTGTGTCTATATATGTAAATTTTATTATCCTTTGCCTGAATATATTATCCAGCCCAGTTTCAGGGGTTTTTTTCTGCCTTTATTTTGTCCAAGTGCATTGCCCCTCATATGCTGAAGTTTAATTAACTAAGAGTCTGCATAGCATAGTTATTGTGCATTCTGATAGTGGCTCATTAACACTAGTGGTGGTAAGTGGGTGATAGGTTTCTCTCCTCAGTTCCCCTACTTTAGGGGCTTACAGACATTACCCATTCAAGGATCTGTCCTAGCATATACTTAATAACCAATGACTCAATTCTGTTTCATAGGTAATTTTCTTTCCTTCAGATGAATATCAATTTCAATAAATGCAGGATGAAAGCTATATATATCAACACAAAACTGATTTTCTTTCTTTCAGGTTTGAAGGAGCTTTATATTTTTCTTTGCTTTATCCTATTTTATGAGAGGAAGGCCTTTTTTCTTTTTCAGGCTGGAAGTAAAATAGATGTTAAGATGTTTTTCTGCATTACTCTGGAGGGGAAAGCAAGCAGTGATTAATTCAAAGCATAATAGCAATAGCTTATATTTCTGTACTGGCTTTCATCTTGAAGGATACCTTTCCCAAAGCACTTTACAACCTAAATAAAGCAGGAATCATTAAAATTCTACATTTTCCATTCCACGGGGATTATTGTACTGTACCTTTAGTGTTATGTGTAGATCAGTACCATGGTTACTGCAGCTACCTAGAGCAGAGAATAGTGAGCTTTTAATGATAGCTTTTTTTTTTTTTTTTTTTTTTCTGTGAGTGTTTAACAGGTCAATAGGTCAATTTTCTATAGCTGAAATATATCCCTGTGTCAGTTAGGCTACATTACTTATTCCATAGCATGCAGAACACTCTATTCATCAGCTTAGAGGATATTTGAAAGAATCACCAGACCTACTGGAAAATACATTGAATTTGAAGAAAATGGACTATGATTGCCTGTGTAGGAACAAGACCAGCATATCTAGAGTCACCACTGTCTTGTTTATGAAAAATGATAGCTCATCTTCCATACTGACAAGTTTTTTGTCTTAAAAGTCATTCAGCAAATGTCAATGGCAAAAGCACAAATACTCATTTTTCTGCTTATTAAAATACTGACTCGAATCTGAGTAATATACTACAGTAACCTTAGAGAATCACACGCATTATTCACCCCAAAGTTTTCCTTCCAAGCAGAGGCAGGTGGACTCCTACATAGAATAGGATCTTATCTATCACCATACCATTGCCATCATAGCCTATCTGTCAGACTACAACCATTATATGTTTCCCAGTAAAAGAAACAAATTTGCCAATATGAAAGAAGTTCCTCAAAATTTAGCACAAGGTCTTTCCAGGAAAAAATATTGGACCTTGTACAAAAATGTTAAATGTATATTTACACAATGAACTGCATACAGGAATTTCTAAGAGAATAATTGTCCTGAGAAGATCCCTTAAAAATATCATAAATTGCATAATATGTTTTTGAGAGAATGAAAAACATTTTAAAAATCCATCGGAGTAAAGGTTCAGAAGAATCCTGAGATCACCATGTATGTGTTTGTATCATTCCAAAGGTCAGTCTGTCAAACTGACCAGCTGTGGTCCCTTGTGAATGTTGAAAAACAACTATTAGTACTTTCTGAGCAAAGACCTACTATAGATTCAACCTATAGGAATCACTAAAATTCAGATTATAGAAACAGGATCACATGATGCAGCTTCAACATCATCAAAATAATTCTGATGCTTTTCCCCCACGATATACCATAGTGAAAGGAGGATTTATAATGTCTCCTGCTTTTCAGGAAGTCTCACAATTCAGTAAGACAAACAAAGTGATTTGGGAAAGTTCAAAGGATACGGTTTTGCTTCCAATAAAAAAACCCAAAACAAATTAAAAAAACAAACAAACAAACAAACAAACCAAAGCAAAACTAAAAATCAAAACACAGAAACAGAACCAATTTGGATGTTCCATTAGATCTCAACGGAACAAGAAGAAAACCATCTTGTCAATGTCCAACACATTTACAGTAAAAGGAATTGAAAGATAAAATTCAGAGGGCACTGACCAGCTTTATAGAACCAACATCATTTCAAAGAGAGAGAAATATACATACCACTCCAGAAGGGTAGCACTCATGTCTCATGTGATTTAGGTGATTCTAAGACTCCAAAGCTTCTCTTAATTCATGAAAAAAGTTAATATAAGCTGTGCAGCACCTGGCTTTCTGGCTTTTTATTTAGGCTGTATTAAACTTGTGATGTTCAGATGTATTGGTTCCAGAGAACTGAAATTAATTGTCGCCCTCTGATAGATTACATGGTCTTAACTGTAAAGGTTATTACTCCATGTCATTTAGTCTGGTTATGACCCTTCTATAGTATTCATTATTTTCATTATTTTTTTCATTTTATTGCCATTATTTGAGTCTCTACCTGAAATTTCCATTTACACAAATTAGGTTGATGTACTCAGTTATAGATTTAAATAATACTCTTGAACGTGTGATATGCTTTGCCCAGATCTGACTGTAATTATCACTTTGTCATGCATTTCTAATAAGCAATTTCAGGGGACAAATAAATCAGGAGTTCAGAAATACAGAATACAAGTTAAACAAAACACTCTCTTTAAATTAAAAAGGACATTTACAGAGAAGGAAAAATAGCAATTAGCCATCCTGTTATTAATCATAACTACATTAATTAGCGTTCCAACTAGACAAAGCAAGAAATTAAGAAGTCAATTATGGTTTGCACATATAAACTGTTTTGCTAACATCTGGTTTGGTTCAGTTTGAAGCTTAGGGCCTAATTACACCAGCACTGCCAAATTCTAACACTCAGCAGCATGGTGAGCAGCTCTGCTGATGGGCTCTTTTAATCCTTTCTTGGTGTTTAGTATTCTGTGATGGGGCTTTTTAATAAAGGACAGCAATCTGCCAACAATTTTGTAGTGATCAATTTTCAATGAAATCTGAATCAATAGAGGTCTACTTCAAAACTATTCTTGAACTGAATTTTTTTCCTGGGACAAAAATGCTTTTTCTCACATCTTAACTTGGCGATGACAATCCCAGAATTTGGGGAAAAATGTCTTTATTTTACTTTCTTGCATTGACTTCTTTGCATTGCCCCCAGTTTTCAGAAATCAGGTTGCAGAGAACAAAGATTAATGCTCTTGGATGATCTATGGTAGCTCTGGTTTTAGACAGCTCAAAGCAAATAAATCTTTGCTATTTATAAAGAAAACAAAAGATTAAAGGTAAGCTGATTACTGTGGCTGCAAATGAGATACACTTTTGTTTCAGCAAATCCTTAAAGGAGCTCAGATAAACCCCTGCCACTGCTGAAAAGTGAATATAACTAGTTACCTTTTTTATCTCCTAGAGTGGTTGAAACCACTGCTTAGATATAGCAATTTACCTTGAGAAACATCGTATGCACTAAGATTTAAAACATAATTCCGAATTTTAATAATGCAACAAGCACTGGCTTGTCTCTCCTCTTCAAACAACTCAAACGCATCTGAAAATTATGAGAATAAAAGGAAAACATGCTACATTTTAATGATGCCCTGCTTGTCTAATTACTCCTTGATCCTTCAATCTGCAAAATTAGCACTGATACGGGTCATGCCTCCAGGCAAACATGTTACACTTCATCAACTATTCTTCACAAGAGTGCAGATATCTGAGTGGATACATCATGCTGGGCATCCCTCGGAGTCCTGTGAAATTGTACAGAGGTTTCTAATTTGGCTTCTCTGGATTTCATTAGGAAACAACCAGCCACAGTTTCCTGTTGTATTGTGAAGCACTTCACAGCATTGCTTCCTTTTGCACCCGTGAAAAACAGACTTGTTTTCCAAGAATGTTAATGAGAGAACTTTCCTAAATTTTACGTGACATTTCATTAAATTTTTAGACATTTTACCCCATCTTTCAGAAATCATCATAGAAAGTTGTTGTCTTGTACCATCAGGTCTTAATCCTGATCTGTTCAGCACATCAAAATTATGTGGTATGAAATAGAGGGTAAAGGCAGTTTTGCAAATGATACAATTGTCCTATTCTACAGATAATTTTTACAAATGCATTGTTTAAATTTAGTGCCATGTGACTTTTCCCTTCTGAATATTAGCCATGTAGGAAGGCAACTAGAAGATTTGAAAATCTTGATTCATTTTTGGTTCCTTTCTTTCCAAGCAGAGAAGGGTAGAGAAAAAAGGTGCACCTGAGAGGGAGATGTCATACGTGTTTCCAGCACTTCTGATTCCCACAAGTCATTTTTCTGGCTCCAGGAGACTAGATGGAAGGCTTCTCCACAGAGCATTCAAAATTCCAGAAATGGCTAAGACTGCTGATTTTCATTTTGCAGTCACAATATTTACAAGGGATGTTGACAGTGGCCGTGTTCCATAGCTTTGAGGTCCAGAAGTGAATTATATTCATATATAAATTTAGGAAAAGAGCTCACAGAAAAATAAATACTTCTATTCTAGGTCAAATAATTCTTACTACTCATAAACCATTCATAAAGATCACACATTCACATAAGTTTATTTAATGTAGGTGTTCTACTTCTCAAGTTCTGTTCAAAAAAAGTCCATCCACAGATCTTAAAGAACTTTCACAATTATCTAATCTCTGTGAAAATGTCTATATACTTATGTATAGATATATGTAAGTACAGGTGACATTATGTGTGTATATATATCTCTTGTACTAGTGGAGAAAAAATTCAGAAATAACCAGACTCAGTTTGTGGAAGAGCCTGACACAAATATCCATTATTCCTGTCTTCTAGACTGATGTTCAGGCCAGTGGAAAATGCCTCCTAATATTTATGTCAGCATTGAAAAACATATTGTTTACCTCTGAGGTTATCACATTCGTGGCAAGCTAATGATACTCAGTTGTGTTTGTAATGCACTTAAAAGGAATGGGCATTCTGCTAACTAATTGGCTTTCCTAATGATGAGCAGAAAGACAATCATGAGAGATTTCATTCCCGCTTGGCATCATGTAGCTTCTCAAAGTGATGCGTTTAGCATCTTTGCTGGTTTATCACGAAAAGTTTTTCCCCTCTTTAATATGACAACAGAAAATATTTCAGGCTTTTGAAACAGCTACTTACTTTGACTCCCCAGATGATTTTGAGGTGAATACATTACAAATGCAACTTATTAAAACACACACACATTAATGGCAACAACTGTGTAAACTGCAAAGCAGCTATTAGCACACAGTACAATTAAGTTCTTATTTAATTCATTTAGATCTTCCTCGTTTTGCACACCAAGCATTTCTGGAAGTTAATTGGCATGAAAGACAGGGTAAACTATGCACAACAAATTGAGTGTGAAATAAAGTTAACTTAGATAAAATCCATTGTGAAAACTGCAGTTTCAGCAATATTTGCAAAGGAGAGGAGTCACCAGTGCTACGTTATTGTCATTGACTCTGCACTGTTTCAGAGCTGGGATTTCATGCAGTTGCAGATATATGAGCTCTAGTTTGGATGCAAGACTCTGTTGTGCTCATTACACAAGAAGCTATGGAAACTACTTAATGGAATGCTACTGGCATTAATAAAAAAATTAATGAATCTGAGCTATAGGAGATTTTATTTAACAAGCAATTTGTATGAGTGATTTAGTGCTGTCAAATCCTGACAGCCTCCTGTAGTGTTAAACTTTGTTATTTTCAACCTATGTATTTTCATAATAATTCACTAATGCATTTTAATATATCTAAGTTATGACATAATTCCAACATTCCAGACAACTGGGAGAGGGAGGAGGAAAGAAGGAAAAAGTATGAGATTTTGATTCAGGATTGAAACAAATGGAAGAAAGGATTTCATACATTCATAGTTCGAAGTGAGATGATCTCTAAGGTCCCTTCCAGCCCGAGCCATTTTGATGATGTACTATCAATCACAGAGCACAAAAAGTCGTTCACAACAGCAAATATTAAAAGATACAAGTGTGCTTTCACAAGGAATAAAGACAAACAATGAAGAACTATGTGTAACCAGATATTTAGATGTGTTTCTTAACCACTAATTTTATTTTTTTTTTAATGTTCTAAAAATCTGTTACTGGTAGTGCAGTGTTAGGGTTTGACTCCTTACCTGAAATCTGTGTACATACTTCTACTCTTCAATTATGTCTTGCCATATCTTTCATCTGCATTTTCTGTTATCATGCCATTCTCAGTAGAAAAATGAAAACAGGGCTCCCAGTTTTTATTCCTGAAAAGAGAAACATCACCAAAGTACTTGATTTCAAATAAGCAGGTCTTATAATAGATGAAATGTTTGATATTGTCCATCCAAAGGATTTGAAGATCTGCCTATTAGGAATGACAATGCATAAGAAGATTAGTGAGATTAGTTTGAAATACCTTGCGTATATATTACTCATTTTTAGGAGAAAAATGTATTTTAAAGTGCTGGACTATATAAGCTAAATGTGTGCACATTGTGTATCTTTCCACTAGAAAGTATCTTCTACATACAAACATTTTACTATATATAGAGAGAATGGACTTCATAAGACAGAGAAATATTTGAAGATAATGCAGTGAAAGTAGTAAGCCTGTAAGTGTCATAAATAATGAAACATATGCATATTACGTGCTATTTTGTATGTTTATTATACAGAAATGTATGGGGCCAGATTAGTCAATACGACTTTTTTTGTGGTCTTTTTTTTCCAACTGGGTAATTGATGATCACTGAAGTTCAGCATTTTTGAAAAATGTTTATGTTGATTGAGACGGTCTTTCTCAGGCTTGCCTATCTGTTGGGAAAAAATCATATTTCCTTCTGTATAAAACTGGCTCCATGTCATTTTTCCCACTTAGATGGAGTTCAGCATGAATCATGGCCTAATAAGGATGCAGACTCTGGATGATGCTAAGCACTTTCAGAACAGGACAGGGGACCACATCCATGAACAACGAGTATCAAAATCCATCTAAAGTGTCCCTATAAATCTATTATTATTTGAGCATAGTATACTACTAATACAAAAACTACTGCTTGCAGATTTGCAGCTGGTAGTCAGGCAGAAGTTATTTTGATTGCTTTGGTTGCTGGAATCAGTTTATATGTCTGAATGCAAAACCTTTTTCAGTAGGTCATAAAACTCTGAAGGAATTCAGCCTGCAGTTGGTAGGAATTAAATTCCTCTCATCCATCACTGAAAGATTGTTTATCAAGATGCTGTGGATGAATTAGTGTAATCCTTATCACTTAATATAGTCTGGCTTGATACCTTTACTGGAATTGGTTCTCAGAATTAATCAGCTTAGAAAATGTTAGGAAAGAGAAATGTCAGCTATTAATTTGCAATTTCAAAAAAACTCCCAAGCTTGCCCATCTAATACAAGAAGAGGAAGAGCTGCTCTCTACATGTACAATCTTGTGATTTTTATCTGTACTGCAAATGTCAAATATCAACTATTCAAATACCATGCAAATATATATGAACTGTGGTTGGTTGTTAGGCTGCTTTTATTTTGCTGTAGGCAACATCCTTAAATGGGGGTGGATGTGTACAGGGTTTGGCCTATACCGTGTAGCAACTTCTTTTGAAACACTGATATTCTTTTCTGTAGAAAAGTGGTATTAACTCCAAATGTTAGGATTTCATTAAACTTTAAGACAAACTACAAAGTAGCAGCATCTGGTTTCCAGTCAGGTTTTAAACTATGCTCTATATCATCTTCAAGAGATACAGGTTTGTGTGTCATGTTCGTATATACCTTCAAAAGATTTTACTAGTGTGCTTTGGAAGAGATTATTTTCCCATTCAGCAGTGTGCTAGGATGTTGGGAACTGCCACATCGCTGGGGTAAGGAAAAATCCTGCAAATGGTTGTTTATAGAACTTTCCTTTTTTGGCTCCCTGCTAAAGTTGTAGTGCCAGTTTACATCCTTAGTGCTGGAATAAAAGAACAAGAAACATGCTAGTATTTTTCAGTAGTTCACTGCTCACAATTTTCATAAGAGCCCATGTGTGTTATTTCTTCAGTACTCCTACTGTATGCCAGGTGCAAAAGTTTCCTGTGTAAATACCTCTGTATCAGGGCAGACCTAAAATGGGATTTTAGTGTACTGCTTACATCAACCACGAGAAGATTTTGAGAAACTTTGAGCCTGGCTTAGTTTTTTTCAGTGGGTGTGAGGACTAGGATTTCATTTAAAACATCTCTAGATAATCATTACCTTGACCTAATCAGATAAATTTTGAAGGATATTACTTAGGGAGTGGTGGGCACTTCAGATAACCCTGGAAAGAACCAAATTATTTTGTCACTTTTTTTCTGGACATTGCCAGGGCAGCAGATGAATTTCCTCTACCTTTGCTACCAGTGACATGTGTCAGTAAAACAGCGTGAGTAGAGGATGAGAGAAGAAAATTTATCTGAGCAGGGATGAAAACAAGGATTTGGGGACATATGCTATCTTTCTGGTTTGCTGGGCAAACTTTATTTTTTTGTTTTGATTGAATGTTTTAAATTCCACTTCACGTTCTTGGAGAAGATAAGAATATATATCTTAATTATTTCTTTACAGTTTTCAAGCTCAATAAGATCTTTCTTCATTCTTATGCTCTGGTTAGGAGTAGGAGCCTTCGAGCTGTTCCTTTGTTACTGTATTTTTAAAGGAAGAATGACCCCTATCTTATGTTTATATTGAATTTTTTTCCTAGTGGAATAGAGTGTGTCCCAGATGATACTAAAGTTATTTCTTGAGAAAATGTGATTAACCTGTTTTTTGTGACCAGACATATCCTAAGATTATTTGGAATTAGGTGGAGAAGGTTGATGCTACCTTGCAGTCATGTTTTCCATTACAGTATTTTAAATATCTGCGAGCTTAGGGCTTTCCTACTGCTCCTACCCTCACTGTGGCTAAAAAAGAGCTCTGGCAAACCACACTGTCACTCTCCTGAAGGAATCAGTGCAGCAGATTAGATTGGATAATGTCTCCAATTAATGTTTTTCTGGACACACTGCACTTCTGCTCCCTTTGACCAGACATGTTAGTGCCACCAGCCCTGCTCAGAGGGGCCACAAGCAGCTGCAGCATTCATAGCACACAGAGCCCCCAATGAGGAATCCAGCTCTGTTAGTTCAGAGTCTGCAATTAGCACTGGAAATGAGGGGATTGATAAGGAAGTGAAACGTAACAGAAAGCAGGGATTGATTGAGGATATTGCAAAAAAACCCCAGCCATGTATAAAGGCAGAAGGATGTGCAAAGGAGTGGTCTGTTAAAAGTGAATGTGAACACAACCATTGGAAAAGGCTTTCCAAACTCTTTCTTCTTCTTGGGATATGCAGATAAATAGCAGTCCAGCTGTCCAGCTGTCCTGACTTTTTCAGCACACTTCTGTTAGAAGAATTTCTTGGTGACATCAGAAAAGACTCCTGTTAGAACAATTTTATGAGGCCATCAAAGAAGTTATGAAACACAGAGGATGTAATAATAATTAGAGGAAATTTAAGGCAATGAAGTCCAGGAAATTATACAAAATCCTCCATTTGTGGTTAATTATCTCAATACAGGCTCCACAGCTGTCTTGCAGGAAATGAGTGCTTGCTTCAAGAGTTCTACCCTGCTTTGTCCAAGCAAATGAGCAAGAGCAGCAGAGAGTTTGGAGCAATGCCCATGACATGAGCCTTTATTGCTAGGGCTTTTGTCCTGAGACCGAACAGGTTAAAACCAAAAATCATTGTTCTCTTGAGAACAAAAGAACTTTTATGAATCCAGTACTTCCTGTATTTTGACTGCCCATGTGAATGTTCATAGGCCTCATGCTATAAGGAAATAATATCCTTTTCTGCTTGCAGTTATTGTTCGTGTGTGAGCAGCAGACTAATATTGTGAACCCATGTTTAGAAGGCACATTGATTCACATTTAGCAATAACTTCCATGATTGCCACAGCAGTGCAGAGGAAGAATCTTTGAAGATTTATAACTTTATTATAATAGCCTTAATGATTAATTTTGCTGTGTCAGTATGATTGTCCACTTACAAATAGCTCCAGTCTAGAAGCTAATGAATCCAATGATCTTAAAGGTTATATATGCACTAGTGGAGCATATATCAAGACAAAGCACCAGAGAGGAGTTATTTTCAAATATTTTCTGCCCTTTGAATTCCCCTAATCCAAAATAAATAATAACAAAAAAAAAAAAAAAAAAAAAAAAAAAAAAAAAAAAACACCAAACTCAGAACTCCTACTACTGTCTTAGCCTAGTATATATATATTCAGTCTGATTTTGTTAGTAATTACTGTGCTTTCAGCCACTTTACTCATCCTACACTATGTTTACTCCCAGACACAGAAACAGATGAGCAGAAAAAATTATCTGGGCTCAAATACCTTCCATTTCCTTCTGTGTTTTTAGCAATGTATCTGCATGGGTTTCAGCTCACGGAAATTGGAAGGGAAAGGGGCTCTGGTGGCAGTAGGAGATCTAATTTGTCTTCCTGTACAACCATTTATTGTCACATTCTTCCTAGTTCTTCCATCAGTCCAAATTATGGGTTTTCTAGTATATCTTATGGGAGATTATTCTACATGTTCATATAACTCCAGTAAGAATATTTTTAAGAAAGAATACATTTTTATTGTCTTGATTTCAATCTCTTATCTCCATTCACCTATTTTTCACTATGTTTATTACTGTTTCACTTCTGTGTAACAATTTGGCATTTAACATTGCCTGCAGTGTTTTCTTTGTGTATGGTTCCAGACCATTGCTTTCTGCACCGTGTTGGCTCTTATAACTCTTCCTTAACTCCTGTAGTCTGCCTACCTTTATAGCATAAAGTGTACTGAAATTGAAGGCAGTATTGGAGCTGCAGTAAATAGGTTTTACTGCAGAGAACAGCTTCTAACACTGAGCTGTGGCATGGTTCACTACTCTGTCAATTTGTTTCCCTCTCTTCCTCTAATTATGCATGTCATGTTTACAGTCCACTGTGAGATACGTGTATATTATAAAAACCAGATCATTCTAAAATGATTTCCCCACTCACAAGTGAGATCACATTACTAACAGAAAGGTTCTAATATTGATATATTTTTTGAGCTATACTTCAAAAATGCTTTGCAATAATAATTTTCCATTTCAAATTATCCTGCTATAAACACACATTAATTGGCTAGTTCATTTCTTCTTTCATGAGAGACTTTATTTTGGCTTAAGGGACTGATTGCTCTGGCTGCTGTGAAATACTTGTGGGAAATTTGTGAATTTCATCTTTAAGATACAAGATTCAGGTTAGTAATGTGAGTTGATTGTTATGATCAAAAGAAAATGGAAATCACAGAGAGGAGGATATATTTGGTTTACAATGCATCTCTGTTTTAAATTATCTTTCAAATTAATAGCTAGGAATGTTAATTAATGACTTCTGAAACACCTTTAGCATCTATGCAAACTGCCTGTTGATATGAGTAGGAGATTCATGCAGCAGAGCAGTACAGAAGTTTTTCTTATTCTAACTTGCTAGTTTTAGAATTAGAATCTAAGATAGAAAGGAGTAGAAATAAACCAGATTTTTCAGCTAGGTTACTCAGTTTCTGAGAATACACTAAGTATCTTTAACAAAAATATTTATGATATAAGCATTTTTCTCGATATCAAATTAACGAATGAATATAAAAGCCAAAATTAATAAATCTTAAAGAAGGAATTGTAGTGGTACATATTTATACCACTGTATGAGGATGATTTTCAGTTGGTACTGATTTTGATACCCACTTAAATCCTTTGATTTAACTCCATTAGAGCTTTGTCAGTCAAAAATAGGCAAAGCTTCTTCTTACTATTAGGGAAATAATAACAAATGTTTTAAAAACTTTGATTTTACTGATATCTAATTTACCTCTAAAAGGAGAAAGGGCCCTGTACAATGACAGCACACAGTAGAACTGTATTGACAAGTACTATAATGACTAAAAGCAGAAGTTGGGCCAGATTTAGTGAGCAAAGGAGATTTAATTGAGATGCTCAAAGTAACACATTCATTTCTAATTAAAATGGTTTTTGTACCTCTTGAATTCTGGCTTTATGTCTCAGCTGAAAAGAGCATCAGTATCTGTAGCAGGGTAGGATTTTGATTCAGTGCTTGTTCTGAAGGAAGAGTGGCCCTTAGAGTGCTTAATCGACCACAGCATTTCTCAAGAATGACCTGGGGTAGTCTTGGAGGTCTCCCATGCAAGTAGGAGCAATAATTACTGCTCACTGATGAAATTGAGTGCATCATTATAGAGTGCAGTGGGCCTAGTCCTAATAGGCTAAGTAAAAAAGGAGGAGGATTCTTAATTTGAAACTTCATTATACTTATCAAAACCGAAACAAAACAATTTAAGTTGGTCTAATGCCGATTCCAAGACCAATTTGTATTCTGGAACTCTTTTGCTTTAGCCATCTGTTCAGGTTCACAGCTGTGCTTTTGCTGCCACCAAGGTCACAGGAATCTACCCCCTGTAAATCCTAAACTTAACCTCTGTTTGACCCTCTGCCCTTCAGAGACCCTCTGGCAGTACATGCTGTTCTGAGCCTGTAATTATTGCACCTCCCACATCAATTTATCCTGCTCACTTCAGTCTGTATGCTGCTAGTCAGTAGATCTGAATTATGCACAGTGACCTCTAGTGCAAAGTCATGGCCCCGATTAATACAATATTCCATCTCTTTGCTGTTCAGTTTCTCCTCTGCAATTCCCTGCTGAAGCACATTCGCCTTAATTCAATTGGACACTCGATCTCCCTGGGCAGGCCACCACCAAACAATCGAGGGCCTCACTGCAATTACAAGTAATCCTGCAAAGAAATGAATAAAGACTCAATTATGGAGCATTTCAAATGCAGACTGCACCATGGCTCTGCTAGCACATCACCCCCTACAAGCACTGGGCAAGGAAATTGGAGATTGGGTCTCTAATATGAATCAGATTTCAGCAGGATCACTTATGGGTGTGTTTTTCCCCTTCAAACCAGATCCCGTGAAAATTATCTGCTCCACACACACTCCACTTCCTTTTAAATACCTAAGTGTCTTAGATATTGTCTGCAGATTATTCTTTAACAAGCTAAGGAGATAATTTTGGCTTTTGGGCAGACATATTAGTAGCACATTATTCTGGTGAAAATAGGACCCTGCCCACTTTTCTGAAAATTGCTGTCCTGTAATTTGGATAGCACTGACATTAGCACTCAGAGGTTGTTTGATTTGGACCAGTTTGTAATTACCTTTACAAAATGAACAGAGAAGGGGATTCAAATGTCTTTATTTTTTTCCCCCTTTCCCAAGATCCCTTCCCTACTCAGTGAAGACATACTCTGGCCAGATAAGATGTCATATTAGGGCTGTAGAAATAGATATATGGATGCATTTTTGTGCATGACTATGGTCTTGGATCAAGTGTTTAATATCTTATTTAAAAAATTTTGCACTCTTTCAAATGGGCATAATAGTTATCATACTTTTTCCCTTATGAGTCACACTCACTTTCTTATCTTACCTATCCAAGCTTAGTTTTCTAAGGTAAATACTAACAAGTACAAGCTGTAAAACATCTTACAATAAATTTTCTGACATATTTATTTTATAACTGTCTGCACCAGAATGCATTGCTGCCCAGGAATTTCCTCATAAAATACTTGTTTTAAATGAATACATGCAAAATAAAGATGGACTTATTCAAAATCTTCTAAAAATTTTAGTGGTTTTGTGGCTTGCTTGTATATTTAACTTAATCATAAGTACTTTATTTGATTGAATTTATAATTTAATGTACTCGTATTTGCCAAGAAGGTACATCTTTGAAGTACTGAAAAGGGTAAATGTTCCATAACTCAGCTGTGTAAATACATAAAATTCTGTGTATGGCATGAATCTAAATAATGCCCACGTTATCTTTTTACTTGTTTCTTTTTAATCAACCTATATTCACTCAAGTTTGAATTCAGGTTTTACTTGAAATTTTAATAGTCTCTGTGTAAAACAGAATTACAGCTGACTTGCTAGTAATATTCTTGATATAAAGTCTATTTATTTCCCTTATTTTTATTTCAAACACTGTTGTTTCATGTACAAGAGGATAATTAATATCGTGACAGCAATTTCTATTAGAAGGGAGCAAAACCATTATTGCATCTTGGTTGAAACTTGGAATAGCTCCCTTACCAGAAAAATTTCATAATTTTTTCTCAAGTGTCCCCAAGTCTGTTCTTGTTTCTGCCTTAATGATCTAGTCTTTAACTCAGAAAATAAAGAAACACACTTGGTCCTTTAAGCAAGAAAGTCAGCTTCTTGCAGAAGACACCACTGGTTTATTAGGATCCAAAAAGATGCAAAGTGTGTAAATGCTCCTCAGGTTGACTGCCAGAGTCTGGTGGGTGATCTGCACCAGGTTCCAACCACTGTCTCTGAGCCAAGACCTTCTCCAAGTGTGTGTTTAGTCCGTGGATTTCTCTTGCTTGTTTTACTGCTCTTCTCCTGTCTTGAGACAAGGGATTTTCTTCTGCATTTTAAAAACAGAATGTTCTGGTGTAATTCTCAGTATTTTTATTTCTTTTTTTTACATTTTTTCCTTTTTTACCTCTTTCTTCCTTTCATACTTTCCACACACTCAACTCCCACCAACTCCCACATCTGGTTTTTGTAGGTAAGTTAGAAATAAACACTGAGGCGGCTGTGACATCATTATCATGATAATCAGAACAGCCCAGATTGTGCTTTTATTTCATTCCTAAGAGAATGGCTGCACTTAGAGGAGATGCCCAGAGTTTATACAGACAGGGACCAACATATATACAAGGCAAACATAAAAATGTATGGACTGTTTAGTTTTGTGAGAAAAACAAGTAAGGTAAGATACAGAAGAGACATAACATATAACACAATATATAACATAACAAACACAGAGCTATCATCAAAAGAGAGGTTGATCTACGAGAAACAGATTTAAAAGAAAAAAAAATTAAACAAAGTTAAACTATTGATTCTACTCACAGCCACAGACAACTTTGGAAATAAGATTTTAGAAGATAATTAAAGACAACTAAGCATCTGTATGTCTGGTGAGAACACGTGCAGTTACATTGCAGAGGAAAGCTATGTAAATAGAAATAAAAACACAAACCCTTGACTTATGTAATGAAGTAATCTCTAACTAAAAGCAGTTAGAAACGTTCTATACGGACAATTTGTTGCATAATTGTTTAAAACTAATTTGTTGTCATCTTTCTCTGAAGCATCTGGTACTAGTCACTGTCAGAAAAGGGATATTGGGGTTGGCAGCCAGTTAGTTAGTCAGTAAGTTAATTGCTACTATGCTACTGCTTTACTTTTTTTACTGTATGAACTGATATACATTATATTTCTTAGCCACAACGTGGCTTTCTGTAAAAATTTCCATTGTCATGGCAACAGAAGTAGGAGGACCAGTTTCCTTTTTGAGGATTTTAGCAAGATCAGCCATATGACAGACTGTATCCTTTCTTTGTTTTTTTCTTTTAGTGTAGGCACTACACTTCTTAAAAAGGGAGCTGGAGGTCATATATAACCCTCTGGAGGATAAGGGAAAATGTTTTTTTGTAGGAATTGCACAGATACACAGAAGATATTTCTAAGAAATTAGAGTAAGAAAGGCTACCAGAAGAGCATATAGAGGGAGATGGCCTGCAGCTCGAAAAGCATCAAACATAATGCTCAGAGAAACAGGAACTGGAGACATTGCTGGGCCCAAGGCACTGCAAAAAGTGTCCAGAGGGGTTGTGCATTTTGCTGCATGCCAGAAAGCCACTGAGACAGCTGAGACCATGCTCTGCCTATGAGGACATGGTGGACTAGGGGAAGCTGGCTGACAATCCCTTTTATTACTACTCCATCCTAGTTTCTGTATTTGAAAAAATTAATTAACCTACATTATTTTCTACTAAAACTGGGATATTTTCTTTGTTTGTGTGTTTGTTTGTTTGAAAGCTTTTGGCTATTGTTTAGGAAACTCGCTGTAGAGGTCTGAATTCCCTGCACAGTTGTGTCTGCCTTGAGATGTCATCTCAAGCCAGTCAAAGGCAGATCTCCTCTTCCCTTGCTTGCTGTCAGACTCAAGCCAATATCCAAAAGAGAAATCTGTCATTAATCTTCTCTCAGATCATACCTGGTGCTGCTGTCACAAGGGTACAAAATGCTTCTGTTTCAGGAGATACAGCCAGCTTGGATCCTGCAAATATCTCCAGCTCAAGACACATGAGGAAGCTGACTCAAATGTTGCCTTCTTTAAAACTTGTTGTGGTTTATCAACTCGTCAGAGGTGCAACACATTCAGACTAATGCATAAACATGGTAAATGGCCTACATTCAGGATATTGTTTACACCTTTGTAAATCCCCCTCGGACCAGCTATCTTCTGCATTGCCACAATGAAAGCAGCTTGGCTTCTGGAAGGCTTTTATGTCTGAAACATTCCTGACAGTTCTTCAGCATTGTCTCCTCTTTGTCTGGGCTCGGGGAGCCCACAGCCCTCCTTTGGCACGTGCCTTATTCTTTGAGAACGAATAAAAGTACATCAGCTTTCAATTAATAACCCAGCTATTGCTGTCATAACTCCTTTGATTGCTGGTGCAAGAGGCTTTACTTGAATTCTTGCTGCTGTGTGCTAATACCGAATCTAAAAATAAAAGTAAAACACCAGTTCCCATTAACGATGCTGTGCATTCAGACAGGGTTGTACTTAAAAAGGTTAGACAGACAGTTTGTCACAAATATGAGTACTTTCCTCATGCATTCAGCTATGCTATTATTTGCTATGCTAGAATGAAATCTCGTTCCTACTCAAATAGATGAGACCTTTTTATTATCTTGCACACAGCTGGGATTTCAGATTGAAGAATGAAAGTTGCATGAGGATGTTTTAAGACATTAATGTCTCAGTAAAAAAATCTTAATAAGGGAATGAAAAGAATTTTCAGGTTAGTATCAGTAAAGTCTAAACTGGAGAACAGTTAATTTCATAAATAAAGTCTCTTCCTTTAAAAGAGATAAAAATCAGATATTATAGCAAGTAGCTACTTTGCAGCAGCCTAATTAAACTGTGATGAAGATAGTCTTTTTTCAGCACACTTACTTGTGCTGTGCATTTTTTAAATAGCAAAATTAATTATTGTTTTTCAAATACATTAAATTTTGTCATTATTTTTTTAAAAAGTAATTAACCTGAAACAGCCTCTAGAATCAACTTACTAATTACTAATCAGTAATATAATAGGTTAGTGAAACACACAAAACAGAAACTAGGATTAGATGCAATGTTTTGACTATAAGGTTTTTATGTCCTGAGAAAGAAAGCAGAAAGCTTTCTTTTTTAAATTTATTTTCTTGTAATACAGAGAAACAAGAATCATCTTTAATCTTCTATTTCTTTTCTCAATTTCAGTTCATTTGCTTTTAACTTTCATTCCATGCATTCAATTAAGAATATCCCTGTTATTACACACTATGATTTAATCATAAAATTCATGCAGAACCACTGACTTCAAATAGTTTCACAGCCTTACAGCCCTAGGGCAGATCTATTTACAGAATGCAGCCACTTCCCCAAGCCAGTGCATCCTAGTTTGGGATTGCTGAAATAGTGCCACTTACATGGAATGGCAGATGCTTTAAATTTCTTTCTTTTAAAGTTCCTATTACTTCTTCTTTGGAGGCTCTTTTGAATGGTTTATGAGTTATCCCAGTCCTTATCAAATATAAACTAATTTATAAGCAATATCTAGGAAGACATAACCGAAAAGAATTTTGTGTAGTTTCTTTGTCTGCTTAAAGTGAGGGAGAAATAAGACCAGGGATAGTTATCTCCTGGGCCCCAATGATTTATTTCGTCAAAATAGGTGAAATAAAGGATCCCTTTGCATTGGGAGGGTGAGCAATACTCAGTTCTTTTCCTCGGTGTCTATGACATTGAAGAACTATCAAAGTTCCTCCATCCAGGGGAAGATCTTGATCCAAAAAGAACCCACAGCATGTCATCCCACCTTCTTGCATGAGAGCACGGCTCTGCAGCAGACCCTCTCCATAAATAGACTCTCAAGAAAAAGGTAAATCTGCAACAAAGGCAAAGAAAAAAGCACAGCATGTCTACTGAGGTCACAGACTTCTGGCTATCCAGTATCCCAAAATACAAGGCATAGGAAGTCCTGCTGCCACTATTCAGCACAAACAATGCTACTGCTCTTGTATGTTTTTCTGAGTTCCCTTTTGGCATTTCTTTGGAGCACATTCTTCATACTTCTTTTTCTACCACATTTTTCCATACTTTCTTCATACAAATGGTCTTTTTTTGCATATTTAAGCCTTAATTTAATTTATTAATTCATTAAATCATAAAACTTGCATCTTGAGAACAATGAAGGCACTAACAAAAAAATAAAATTTTAAGAATTAAGGTCTGTCCTTTGACAGAGATCAAGGAATTCAATTGATTACAACAATGTCAAGACATGCTTCTTTCATTTTATTTGCTGTCCTAGTCTCTAACTAGGACTGTAAGATTAAACTAGAGCAGAGAGTAGATTATGAGCCTAAGACACTGCAAGAACCAGAAGCAAAGCTCATAAGTCAACACATTTAGACTTTGTTTTAAATGGTGTGAGCTAACAAAGCTGTCTTTACTGAGAAGTGTCCTCAGTACATTGAAAACATGTGAATAATGTATAGTAATGTGAATTGAGAGTTGAGTGAATAGCCTAGATGGTTTTCACAGGGTATTCTGTCCCCAAAAGTGACATCCTATTATTCCATGAGGCCAAATGTCCTTGAAATGGATGAGGTAATGACCACGTTTGGAGACCATTCAGACAAATTTCAAGAAAAAGGTTCCTGGCAGAAATAGTAATTATTTGGATGGATTTATAAAATTTTAAGCAGAATATATTTTATAGTTTTCTGAGAAGAATTCATTGTAAAAAGCCAACAATTATTTTGTACATTAATCGTCTCTGTCATAGAGATGTGTTTCAGGACTCTGCTGGTAATTCTGGCATTGCAGTTATCCCAAATGACACTCCTCAAGTCTGTGGCAGAAATACTCTGATCCACTCATGCTGATTTCTCTGGGATATTTGTCTTTGCCACAGCCCTTGAAAAGTGCATCATAGAATGAGCTACATCCTCCATCATTAAGGAATTAATAGGAAAATAATTTGTAGCATTTGAGAAATTGTATAACTCTCACTCTGCCAAAGTGGGTAGGAGATTTCTTACTGTGCATCATAGATTTCTTTAACTTGGAAGTCTACAGTGCCATTGTATTTCTTAGTAAGAGTCTTGCATATTTATGTTTTGGGTTTTTTTTTTTCTTAATGCCTAGAGATGTAAAAGATTTAGCATGTCTTGTTACCTCGGTCTTTTACAAAACGTTATTTTAATGTTATTTTAATGTGTGAGGGCACAACTGAGATGATCCCTTAAATGATGATCACTACACAATGTTTTAAACTAGGAAGGAATTTAGAAAGAAAATAAACCAAACAGTCTGCCAAGCTAAGTCTTCACCAATGAAAAAGTCTTTAGACATATCCTTATTACTGCAATTATTTTTCTTTACAAAGCTTCCAAGAATCCTTAATGATTTTAATGATCTAAAAACCTGGTTATACAAAACAGAGAGCATATGGTTGTCATTGCTGCAGATCCATTACAAAGAATGCAGTTACAATCAGTTGCATTTTTGAGAAATGAGTTGGTGATATCATAAAACTTGCATAACACAGTTTTATCTTTCTCGTGGAGATTTATAAGGACAAAAGGACCTCATGAAGACATCACCTTTTATGCTTATCATGAATTACATGAATAAAGGATAAGAACTAATTTAGATGCTTAAACAGAAGCCAGTATAATCTTAACATAGCTGAGGAAAGAAGGAAAATAACCAATGTGGCTATAAATCATACTTGTTTTTCTTCAGTCTTGAGTGCAATTTAGAAAAATCCGTGGCTCCCTAAATGATGCTCAGCTGTCTACAGCCGTGGGTGTTAAGTCCTGCATCTGAAAAGTGCCATGGGAGAAAAAAATGTCACAGCTTCTCTCTCCAGGATCAGACCAGGAGGAGACAAAACTCAGCACCAGGATGCCCCACCTTGGGGAAAGAAGCTTAAGAGGGGATTGTTCCATTATGTGTTTGTGTGAATGTTCATAGCAGGCAGTACCAACTTCTTTAAGCCATCAGCTACATCTCACCCAGTTTCTATTGGGGTTATTCAGAGAACTGCTGTCAGTATTTTCCAATTACATGTTTTTCGTCCCTTCCAGGGGATAAGGAGGGATGGAATCAGCGCATCATAAATGTCAGGTAGGGATGCAGTCAGAGGAAAACTGAAATCCATGTATATGGAGATGTAATCTGAAAGATTGCTATTTAAATATGGCCAGCACTCTGAGCCAAGGTCAGCAGTGCCACTGTTGACTGTAGCTGATTTTGATTGTGTACACTGGGTTCAGATTTACTATTTTTATTTTATTAAGTTTTCACATAGGTTTTTGTTGTTGTTGTTGTTGTTGTTTGGATTCTTTACAGTGGTAAAATTTAATACATACAGGGTTTTGTTATTGTTGGGAATTTTTTTATGGTATTATACCACACAACAGAAAAAATATTCATAAAGCTTCAAAAGGGACTAATTCTCATTTAATTTAATTTCATTTAATTTCATTTTCATAAACCTTAAAAAGTCACTCTCCAGGATCCATATGGAGGAAGAAAAAGAATTAGGCTGTAATCTCCAGTTATAAAACTGAAGAATCCAGGGAACATCTTGAAAAAGCTGCATGTAACCCAGAAGTTGTGAGTTGAGGACCTCTGAGCCACCATAATAATGACATCAATCTAACTAGAATTTTCCTGGAAGACAGTACAAGGTGGGGAGTGTCTGCTGTGAAAAATCTCAGGCACTTCCTTTGACAAGATTGAATAGAAAGATTTTTTTGCTTTCAGAGCTTGGTAACTGTTTCTGCAGTCTCATTATTTAAAGATTTAAAGGTGACCTAGGTGTTCAGCTATGCTGTGGGTATTTAAGTGGGCAGAAAGTTCAGAGGAAAAGACACAAAAGAAACACTGCTGTTAGTGCTACGAGGACTAGAAGCACCTCCCTGCATCCACAGTGAAGAGTAGCAAAAATTCTCTTAGGAGCTTTTGAATAGGAACTTCTTGGATGAACTAAGCAAACTATATCCATATATATATATATCTATCTATATGCAGAGACAGAGAGAGTTACAGACACTATCTAAAATTCTGCTTATTGCTCCATGTACATTCGAACTCTTTTCTCCACAGAATGTACCACATACCATGTGTTACTGAAGTTGTCGTAACACCCAGGTAAAGATCAGACAAATTTCAAGTTCTTTACAGATTTCCTGATGTAAACATGCATTTTTTTCACCCCAGAAATCTTGTTAATGAAAATGCTAGAACAGAAGTCATAAGTATTTGATATGTCACATTTTCCCTTTGTTCACCTCTTCCTGATTTTATGTTTAGCCCTTTAGTACAGGACTCAACTCTTTTTCGAAGTCACAAACATCACCTGCTGGGACACTCACTGGAGATTTTCCAAAACAAAAGTAGTAGCACTTTCAGGTGTAAGTTACTGTTTAACTTTTTATTCAAGTTCATATTGGCTAGAAAATTCTATTCTATGATGGCTGTAGCCTACTCTATGAATGCAGCTAAGATTATCTAAATCTTACCCACACTGAATATGTATTCACCTAATTAAAACCCTCATCTGGCTCTTATCAGCATGCCTGCTAATCTCCTAGCAAAGTCATGAAAGAATGTAAAGGCTGCAATCATTTCTTTAGGACAGAGTTGCACTTGAGGCATATTAGTGTTAGAAAGCTGCTGCTGCCACTATTTGTCTTATGAATAAAGGATTTCCGTCTCTGTGGCCATCAGCATGGAGCCTTTCAAAAGTCATAAATTCGCTAGGAAAATAATTGAAAATCCCTGAAACAGATCTCTATAGGCAAAGTGTCAAATTGTGCAGCCCTAATGCACAGCTCCACAGCCCTCTCTAAACTGATTCTTTTTAACCGTGCCGGCATTTGTTGTGCTCACCTGTGGTAACTGCCACCACTTCCATTTTTCAAACAGCAAGAAATGGATTACTACCATTGTTAAAAGGCTCCATAAGGCAATTACAGGAGAAGGCATGCCACAGGATTGTCAAATTAGCTGTGCAGGTTAGGCTGCAACAGCAAAACCACGGGGACTGTGCAGCTGTTGTGCAGGAGGTAAAGCTTGTGCTGGGCTGGAACAAGAGCACTAAAGAGCCCCGAGGAAGCAGAGGGGCCATGCCAAACACCTCACTACAGGAAATGCAAAAGGTAGGTGTACTCTTCCATCACCAGCCAGAAAATGAGTTTGCACTAATAGTCATGGGACTTGTGATGCAAACAGACCCCTTCCCCTTTTCCTCCTAGACAGGTTGCCCCCAGTCAATACTAATGCACACCAAATCTCCAAATCTTAAAGGAAATAAGACCAGCACATTGCTTCCAGAGTCACAGAGGACAGGAGCTAGAAATGGGGTCCCAGGTCTCTGCACACACCTACACTCTGGCTGAAGCTGTGTCTTGCTGTTTGGTGTCTTTCAGTCTGGGGGGCAAACTGTGTATAAACTACACATGTTTTTCAATAGGAACACAAGAAATAAATCAAAGGCCAAATTCAGCGTGGTTCTAGGTGGTCAATACCCCTATGAAATGCAAAAAGAAGTTGCATATTTGGAAAACAGAGAGCCAGTGAGGTAGCCCCTGAGGTTTTTTCACATGATACTGAGTTTATTCCAAGTGTTTGTGGTATATGTAATAGCACCACTGGTTTATTATTTTTTTCAATGGCTGTGGGACACAGTCCATAGCTGTGTAGCTCTGGATAGATAAGTGCCTTGGAGTGATTGCAATTTCTAGGTAAGAAACTGTTTCCCTCAAAACCAAAAGAATTTAAAAGCTGCCAGGATGAAAATCCCTGTTACCTCCCATATAGTTCAGATAATTGTTCCTTGTGGAACAATTCCCGACTCCTGCTGGTAACTGGCTTGTGCTCCAAAGCTCAACAGCTCTTGCAAACTGAATTCTACCTTATGTAATTGCAGCTGATATTTATATTTGATACAGTACCTTTTCTTCAGAAAAAATTCAAACGGTTTTGCTGTGGTTTTCAGACAGGCTTATACTGTAATAGCTATTCATACAAGAATAGTGAATATCACCCTTCCAATTTTAATATAGCTAAGTCTATAGACAATAAAGTACACAAAGTAAATTTCAACTTAGGGACATGACTAAGGCAATGATAAAACTTGAATAACAATGCTGCACTGCTAAGGGAAAGGTCTTGAAATGTGCAAGTAGCAATGAGGTTTTAAGGCTCTCTTGACCTTGAGAGGATATTCTGTAGGCTAGAAATCAAAGCACAGAAAGCGATTCTAAAATTTGCTACATGGAGAGGCATATTTTGATTGGATAAACTAAAAGAAAAATGTCTGTAATTTGGCCACTTAACTGGTCAGCTAAGATAAGAGGGACTAGAAATATTCTGAAGATAACCATATTAAAATTATAAAAATCAATACAATATGTCACAAGTATTCTGTGCAGTAAGTGCAAAAGCAGAAGAATTATAATGCATAAATCTTAGCTTAGCTATGACCTTTGGAATATGCAGCACAGATTTGAAGACACGTTTCTGAGGCTGAGGTTAAATCTGAAAGGCACTGAAAAGTCACAATAGATATGCACACATTGAGAGAAAAAGACTAGTGCAAAAAAAACCCAGAAATTATTATTGTTATTAGCTAGGTAGGTGAAGAGCAGCTGTCATGACAACCCAATTCATGTAAATGGCAAGAGATAAATAGGAATATAACCAAGGTGCCTCAGTAACACTTTATTGACTTGAAGACAGAAGCATCCCCAAAGGTCAGAGTAGCTTATGGAGTTCACATCTGCACCTTAGGCATTCACCTCCTGAACCTCAGCTGGTGTAAATCAGCACAGAATAATTGGGCTGAGGTTAGTCACACTGATTTTAACATCTGCTGGGAATTTTGCCCTCTTCTTTGCTCTGTAAGGCTAAATAATAGGATTTATTACTCTATGTGTCCTTACTCCTCCTGGTTCTTTTTCTCTAGGGATGGCATATAACTTATTTTACCACCATGGTGTATTTTTTATGAGTTAATAAGCCCAGACTAAAGCTGAAGTAGGCAGCTGGTTTAAAAAGAAAAACAGTGGACTGCTATTCTCCAAGAATAAACTCCCTAAAAAAATTGGAAATAAATTTTTATGTAAAAGGAATGTCTCAAATGCAACCTTTTTGAAATAGAGCTGTTTGGTTTTGCATCATTTTGAGATGGCTTTATGTAACTGGAAGCTCACTAATAAACAAATTCTGTTGAAGTGAATGCCTTGCTTTTTCAAAATGATGCATTTTTAAACATTGAAATTTTAAAGATTTTTCAGCTGCCCATGTTCAGATAACAAAATAAAAGAAAATAAAACAAAAACAAAAAACCAAACACAAAAACCCCAAACAAAAAAACAAAGCTGAAAAAACACCCAAGCATGAAATCTCCTAAACCAGAGAATTTTGGTCTTTTTGTCATAAAGATAGCTTTATGACATCAGACACCCTCACTAGGCAAGATAAATACTTATTTGAGTTATGTAGTAAGGACAGCTGTTGTTAAAACTCTAGCTCCATCAAACAAGATTTTCATATAAATTATTGATTACTTCAATTCTTTGGACAATAAGTAAATTCTTGTAGTGAATTAAGGTACCAGTTAATTGAGTAGGTGATTGGAAATTTCATAGGAATTTTTAAAACTAATATGTGAAACTATTATCTTTTTTCTTACCAATGACCATCAGTGAGTTCTCTAACTGTTTTTCCATAAATTCAATTTTATCTGGCCAACTATTTTCTAGAAGCTGAGCATCTAATTTCAAAATAAGTATTCGGACATTTTGAAGTTATTTCTGCAGGTCTTTCTCTACTGTCTTGCCTGGCTGTGAGTTTTGGCCATGGGGTTTGTATCCTGTGTGGCAAAGTATTTAAGTTTTAAAGGTATTCACTTGTGCAAGAATTGCAGCAAACCATATTCTGGATTGAAAGATCCCCATTTCCTGACATACAGTCTTCTTCATCCTAAAAGAAAATGAAACCCATCATTTTTATTCATGCAGAATATCAGGCAACATACTATTGTTGTTGAAATAGGTGGAATGATCCATTTCCACTTCGAAAAAATAGCAAAAAAGTAATGCAGCACATTTCACCAGCACTGCCACACTTTCATGAGAGACCATTAAAAACACAACACTATCAGAACTGTATTTTTACTTCTGAATATATGTATACTTCACTCAAAACTAGCCTTTCAAAGATGTGTCTATTAAAAGGAAATTTTCTTTTTAGATTTCTTTTAACATTTTTCTTTACAAGCCATCTCTGTAGGTCAGGCAAGAGCTGAGCTAATACCAAAAATATTTTTTCAGTGAATGCTTGTTTCAACAGCTACATGAATTCATGAAATGCTCTTTGAATGTTTTGGATGATTACTTTTTGCGAGCATTCATGCAGCAAGTTTTATGAACACCTGCTCTCAAGTTATTTTTAAACTAACATCAATAAAAATGCATTGAGGATTTTTTTTTACGATGTGATTTTAAGGAGCTGTGGCCACATTGTCTTAGTCCTTCAGCTATCTAAAGTGAGCTTTTAAAAGTTCTTTTCGCTACTGAAACAAGAGTCTGATGATCCATTATCTGGTAACTCTTGTAATTGTCATGAATAAAGTGAGAGGAAGTGATTCCATATGGAAGAGGGCACGGGCTGATGAGTGGCATAACCAGAACACACAGAATTTACAGTGACTGAAAGGCAGTTCCTCTTTGTATGCAATCTGCTCAGTCTGTGCATCTCACCTCATTTGATTTCTCTGGCTATTTCTTGATCTTTAAAAAAATGGTGACTGCGAGAATTACAGCAAGGAAGAAACATCCAACCTCTTTTCTCCATGGGTTACATATGCAAAGACTTGTGAGAGTCTGGAAGTAAACAGCTCTACTCCTACTCAGCAGGCAGAGTGCTGAAAATGGCACCTTCTGGATCAAATGCACACTGCCAGGGACAGGGCTCCAGAATGGGAGATCAATACTGTCATCTATCAGGTACTCATTATCTCCTTAAGCATCTAAGATCTACTGAGGCAATAAGCCTGCCAACCTAATTGTTAAATTTATTGTGTTTCATTAATATCTTTCTATCAATCATATTGAGGCTAATCCAGCTCTGTGTGAAGTCTCTGAAAAATTACCATTGACTTCAGGGGAAGCTGGATCAGGAAGCAATAGAGATGCCAGTTGATGAAATACGTGTAAAAAATGCAATCATCTCTTAAAACAAATCATATGCGATCTCAAAAGTGATAAAATGTCATTTAATTTCTGTTGGCATTCCTACTCACTTCTGCACCTGCAGAGACAATATTCTTAGGGTTGAATGATATTTATGATGAAGACAAAAGCAGAATGTCGACAGGTAAAGTAATTTGGCTCTCATATTGACTACAGCAATTTGGGTGGCCACTGCTGTGAATTAGATGAATGACAGCTGGAAAAAAATCAGATCTCCGGCAATAAAAAAACAGTTGATATACAAAATAGATCTAAAAAGCACAAAACACTGAAAAGTTTGATTACCTTTCTACAGTTGCCTAGCAAGGAGTGTTTTGCAAGTGCTTGTCCTTAAAGAGAACAATCTAACATTTCCCAGGGAATATGTGACAACTGTTCTCTTTTCTCATACTGTACTTAAATGTCTATGGATCACACTTGCCACACAAACAAAAAAAGGCAGCTTTAATTGCATGGCACTGCCTGGCTATTAAATAATGGTGAAAGACTAGGACATTCACAGAAAAGAACTGCACAAAACAGCTAAACTAGATTAGCTCAGTAGACAATGGAAAGAGCCTTCAAAGGAAGCTTTTGCCAGGAAGGATATCTGATAAATACAAATTACTTTAATTAGCCTTCAGGTTTTAGCCTGAGGTAAAAACCACAGACAAGGTGAAATGTTGCTGGGTTGAAGTGCACACTGGGGCTTTTCCCTTTATCCCCTCCTTTTTTCAGTGCCCAGTACAGCTCAGAAGTTCAGTCAAAGAAGGGTGAGAGGAAGGTGTGACAAATGTCCTCGGTAAAGGTTCAACTGCTGAGCCTGTTTTCCCCAAATGACATCACCTAAATTCAAGTGCATGTCAAATACACATATTGCCAAATAGATACAGACCACAAAGTTAAAGTATGGCTGTAGATATAAGTACAGATATGGATTATATATACATACGTGGCAATTTGAAATCAAAATGTTTCATCAGAACTTTTTACATCTGTAGATTTATAAGAAGGAAATATTTTTAAAATGGCAATAAATTTGGTTTCAATCTAATAAGACCAGTATTTCTTTTAAAAAAAGTATTTTAATTCAATCACTTTGATTGCATGTACTTCATCTAATTGTATCATGTAAAGTCAGATAAAAGCAAAAGCAGGTAACTAAATGTGTCAGGAAGGTCTCCTCAACATTTCCAGAGTACCTTTTTCTTGTAACCTTTTTTCCAGACAATCTAAAAATGTTGATTTATTTTTCCAGTGTGAGATGAAGAGAAAAATCACAAATTATAGGAACAAAACCACAGAATTCCAATTACTACTGAAAATGCATTTAATACTGCTATTTACTGCCTCATGAGGTTGATGGGAGGTTTTGTCAAATGTGTCTTCTCAAGCTCTGAAAACTGCTTGAGGAAAGGTATTCCTTTTCACAGAACACCGAGTGTTATTTCTATATTGGCTTCTGAAGCTGACACAGAGGCAACTCCCATTCCAACAGAGGCAATTTGCGATCCTCATCCACACAACTGCCTTGCATACACAGTTCTCCCCTTCAGGGAGTATTTTCTATAACTGTGTGGCTTTACTTATTTATTTTGCTAGTAAAAGGTAAGCCACATCTGTGCAATAAGCAGTGAGAATCGCGTCTCGAAAAAGTCGGGGTTGTTCAGGATTTTCTCAATTCCTTCAGAATGAAATACCTGCAGTAGTAGCTACTGAGCTTTCATCTCAGGGGAGAGTCAAATGTTGCAGTTTAATTTACTCCAGCATGTGAAGAGTAGAGGCATCTTTTATGAGGAATATATGGAGGGAATCGATAACCCAGCCTTACCCAGTAGCAAAGGACAAGATCCTCATCTCGCAATTCTGCCTCCCTGTACGGCTGCCTGAGTTAAAACTTCCTATAAGTTGTAATGTCATGTTAATCATTCTCTTTTTGTAATAAACAACACTTAGTTTGTGTCTCAGACAGGTCTTCTTAGGCAAATTTCTGGTTTGAGTGAGAAAGAAAAAAGAAAATGTATGGATTTTTAAGATGTGCCTATAAAATATATATATATATATATATATATGGATGGATGGATATATAAATAAAAAATAAGATAGTAAATGTACTACAGATGAAAATATAGTATGTAAAAATAGACAGGCAAATAAATTTGGAAACGTTTTTCTGATCTTTCATGCTCCCATCCAGTTCTGCTGGTATACCTGAGTTTGGACTCACACTGATTTTTCTAAATTCCAAACTCATGCTTGTGCCAGCTTCATCTCTTAATCACAGATTTTCCTTAGGATTAGCACAGGACAGATATAAAAAATAAAACCAAGCCTCTTCCAATTAACTAGACAAAGACTAAACGTCTAACTGTGTTGGATTTGAATATATTTACATCTTTAAGCATTCAATGCTAAGGTTTCACTACAATGTCCACTCATAACATTCCAAAACATGGATCTGCACAGATGTTCAGCATTTTTAAGTCTGCATAATTAATTTTCAATCTTTCTATACCATATCTGGTCATTTCATCTGAGAAGTGCTAACCAGAAGCCCTGCAGCAAAATTTATTTCATTGCTGCATTTCATTTTTTGACTCATTTTTCAGGAATCTTTTTCTGGGGGGGTGTAATTTTTTCATTTATCTGGAATTTTCATTTATCTTTTATTATTCCATTTTATCATTTGTCTGGAAAGCATTAATTATTTCATAGGAGGAGTAATTTTTAGTGGTTGTGTTTTGACTTTCTATTCTGCTTTATTGCTTTTGCCACTGTTCACATTATTTTCCCCTGGGACACAGTGAGAATAATGATACCTCATATAGAATCAAAACATTTAGATTAGGATTAGAACATTTGCTCCTGAAAACTCATTTGTCCTATATATCTTCAAGAACTTGTAACAAGTTAGTAAAATTATATAAAAAGTCTATATTGTATATCAGAATGCAATGGGGAACCTAATGTCCAATAACATTGATCCAGATAGTTATAAACTTGTACATACAAAGGTCAGCCCCTTTCTTACTGCTGTTCAAAGCACATTTCAGAGGAAATGCAAAATGTGAATAAGGAAAATAATAACATGTTCTTTCTTATGAAAAGCAGCTATCTAGACTGGCATTTAAAGCAAGATGCCTGCAAACTCCAGAGTACTGGATGGTTAGATGCATGGATCACATTCCCTACAAGAAAAGGCTAAGAGACCTGGGATTGCTCAGCCTGCAGAAGAGAAGGATTTGGGGTGACTTAACTGGCATCTTCCAGGACCTGAAGGGAGCCTACAGGAAAGCTGGAGACAATTTATAAGAGTGTGTAGTGACAGGATGAGGAGGAGTGGCTTCAAATGGAAAGAGGACAGGTTTGGATTAATAATCAGAAATAAATCCCCTCCTGTGAGTGGGGATTTGTGGATACCCCATCCCTGGCAGTGTCCAAGCCAACAGGTTGCTCTGAGCAACCTGGTCCAGTGGAAGACATCCCTGCCCATGGCAGGGAGATTGGAACTAAGTGATATTTAAGGTCTATTCTAACTCAAATCTTTCTGTGATTCTATGATTAGGCCATCATTCCTTGTAAAACATGCTATGTGAGGCACTCAATTGCTAAAATAATACAACTAAAAAAGCGCAGAGAAAATGCTGTGTGTGGGATTTCAAACACTTTCAATGACAACCCATTTAGCACTCTCTTCAGGACCACACACAAATGATGAAAAGGTTTTTCTGTCTCAGTATATTGTCAAAAGATGATATAAAGGCTGATGATCATGTTCCACACAATCCAATAGCTCTTCAAGTGCCTCAGGGATAAGGGATAGGTTAGAGGAAATATCTATTTGATCTCTTTTTATCTTTTTCGAAATAGTAGCACATTGTACATATAAGAGAATGAAAAACAAGTGTATACAAGACAACCACTGCAGCACTTTGTGGGTTCAGTGTTTGCAATTACTGGACAATAGCACATTGTCTTTCAAAATGCACAGCAAAAGCAACAACAGTAATAACAAGTGACTCAGGCAGGAAATTCCCTTTGCTATGATAGGATTAGAAGGTATAGGAGGAGAGTCCCATGAACACTTTTGCTTAAATTCAGTTTCTAATGCCACTGTACTGAGAAAAATTGAGGGCTTTTGGCTTATGTCTTGCATGTGTCCCGGGGAAGTTCTCAGAATTTTCTACTCGAGGTGGTTAATTTAGGGGCTGAGTGAGGCTAAACTCCTGACTAGTCAAAACTGAGCTTTTCTACAATTCACTATATCAAAGCTATGGGCTGCATATTTCAAAAAACAATAGCACTTTCTAGAGAGGCATTTTTTGGAAGGACAGAGGTGATGAGTCACAAAAGATTTAAAGAGAACAACAATAAAAAGGAACAAAGTTTCCTTCTGGCAGGTTATACTGCAAAATAAGCTTTCTTCAAGATAATGTTCTTGGAGCAGTTTTAAGGAACTAGAGAGCTCGCCTTTGATCAAAGTCACAAGGAGTTCTGCAAATATTTGTAAATAAACTGACAGCTTCTTTGCAGCAAGATTTATTTACAAGTGTTTAGCCCTGGATTGGGTGTTCCTGCATTTTAAGAGGATCCCCTGCAGACCAGAGTATCTGAAGGCATGATGAATGTATTTTGCTCCTCATTCAAACTAGGGATAGCTTGGTACAGGCTCCAAACGAGGCAAAGGCCAGAGATCTGTGAGCCAAGGACTTCTCTAGTTCTAATCTGTTCTCTGAATTCCACAGAGAAACTGAGCAACAAAATGAGCACCAGTGCATGTAAGCGTGTAGCACTGATCACACAATTAGCCATGAACAGCACACACCATTTTCAATTCTCATTCATCAAGGAACAGAGAAAGTTGTGGGTACAAGGATTCTCCTGCACACCTTGTCCATCACAAGTAATTTGACTTCATGCCAAGCCCTTTATTCCATAAATATGACAGACAAAGGGAGACTTTTTGAGCTCTCCCTACTAAGCAGCTGGCAGCATGGTGGGGATCCCATTGAACTGGGATTCTCCTCAAGGTAGAAACTTCTTAACAATTACAGCTTTTTTGGTGACTGATATTGCTCATAAATTCATAATACAGCGCTTGAAGATTTTGTCTTGGTAACACTGATTTTGTCTTGGTACTTTTGAATCGTTGTAATATCCTTAGAGCAGTACAGTAATAGAGTGAACCTTGATACTGAACTTTGTTAAGCCACACTTTTACAGCGTCATATTTCAATGAAACCACTTCTGCTGAAGCCTTTGACAGTGGTTCTTTAAGCAGTTCGAATTGTCCATTTGCAACAAATTGGCACAGTCGGCAGGATTCCTAAATCCAGCTTTGCTACACTGTAACTCACAATTGACTCTTTTGCACTTCCTATTCGTTTCTAATTCCAACATTGTTCATTTAATGTTTTCAAAATTGTAAGCATTAATTCACTTTTACTATTTCATCCTTCTGATACAGATGAGAAGTCCCAACAATGAGGACGGAAAATGAAAAAGTATTTTTTGCCAAATTGTAGAGAGTAAAATGTGAACCCAAATTGACCCACAAAGACACGGTGGACTAGTAAAATATGGACAGTAAAATGCGGACTAGAATTGACCCACAAAGAAACTTCAGTTTCAGCTGCAGGACGAGTCCTCAGAGACAATCTGAAACACTAGGACGTCCTTTTCCCTTTTTATGTGCAGATAAATTGGATGTTCGAGGTGCTGGAGCAGTGTCCTGCACTGGTCCTTGCTGTGGCTGGAGGATGCCCTGGAGCTGCCCCCCGTGTCTGTGCCAGCCAGGCTGGGGCACGCCCTGTGACCACAGCCTGTCCTGCAATAAATAACCCTGCAGCCAGGAAAGGGCAGGAGACAGAGGGATGCCCTGGGCTTGTGTCTGGCAACAGAATCATGGCTAGTAGGAGCTGCAGTAATGCAGACCAAGCTTTTTATACTGGCGCAAATTGCTGATGTCACGCAGACTTACACAATTTCATGGAGTCCTTATTGTATCCACAAAGAAAGGACCAGACATCTCCTGCTGGGAGGGAGTAACACTTTGTCTGTATGTGTGTGTGTGTCTCTCTGTCTGTCTGTCTGTATATACACAGTGGGTGGTTAAAAATCTGTTATTTTTTTTTTAGATTTGACTGGCAGAAAATTTGGGCACTCTCATCCATATTTGCTTGAAGCTTGAAACATTTAATGGATGTTTTATTCCTCCTTCTTAATATTATACTGAGAATTATATGCAAGTATTATTTTGACTCTACATAGTATGTTTTATAAAATGACTAGCATTTACCACGGTTCCTTTCTTTGATATAAATTTTTGAAATATATTGGGATTAGCCTACCAGCTAACTTCCTAAAATTTTAGGTTCTTTTGGGGGGATTCAAATGAAATTATAAGAAGCAGTAACCTCATTTGCTGTTAGATGAGACTGGAGGCTGATTTCATTTTCAGGAACAGGGCACATGCCCAGATATACATCAGAAAGAACCACTGGTATGGGCAATGTTGCAGTTTGAAACCTTGTGACATAATTTCAGGGAGTCCTGAAGAAACAATAATGTATTCCAATGTGAATTAAATTAACTGGACATATACTGTCAGTGTATATATATGCTGAAAACGATGTTAATAGGTTGAAGACTCCCTTAAGGGCTGAAAATGAATAGCTTTTACAGTCTCTTGGAAAAATTATGTGTGATGCAAAATGTAGTTCTTTGCTAAATCTGTTTTAGCAGTAAATTAAAGATTTTTCCAAGCACTGAAGTCAAATTCATACAGGATATAACTCCACTGACTTCAGGACAGTAATCCTGCTGATGGTTTTAGATCAATATGTACAAGACATTTTATTGTAAAATATCTTTTTTAAATAGATAAAAACTTTTAATTCTAATTCAAAGTATTACTGCTGTAACAGAAATCCATTGACATCTTTGGTGTGAAGGATTACCTCGCTTCTTATATTATTTTGGGGGTAGGATGGTCAGCAGAGATTATGCTGATGAAGAGGGGGAGCTAGGTGCTGTTCAGATCAGAGCAATCCTGTAAAAATGCAAATGTAGACTAGAAAATTATCTTGGGGTTTGTTTAGAATTTCACTATGTACCCCTTAACACCATTAGTAAAATTTCATTCACTTTGGACCTTGAAGACCTCTGTAAGACAAATCTTTCTGCAGAAAGACAACCAGCAGTATATAAATGAAGGGATTCATCAGATAATTTGACTTACAAGCAAATGAACACTTTACTGAACACTTTACTTTCTGTAATTGGTGTTCAGATGTTCTAGGGTCAGGACTGATAAAAACATATACATATCCTACTTTCAGGGATCATTGAAAGAACTCTTCAGCAGTCTGCTCCATCTTAGCCCATTTCTATCCATGGTTTGAATTTACACAGAACTACACTGATTCACACAAGTATTTTATTTACTCCTTGAAAATTATGCTATGATTGCAAACCTTTAGCTCTTACATACACAAATTTTCACGACGTTCAGCAGCATTGAATTCTTGTTTGTACAAGAATTCATATCCAGCTCCTTTATCACTCAAAGAGAATATGAGTAAGTCTAATCTTTATAACAAAACCATAGAGCAACTCTCAACCAGAGTGAAAAAAGAAGATAATTCTATTAGTAAAACTGATAAAGATATTGTCAACTACTCAATCTGTGCTAGCTGAGAATCATACCTCTGGTGCAACCATGCCTGCATAGATTGTATTGTAAGTCTGTCTTATGTTACCTCAGAAAAAAAACGTATGAAATTGAGGAGTCTGGAAAGAGAAACTGAGAAGTGGACACATTTTGAGCTTACAGATTTACTTGTACCTCTCGGAGTAACAAAACTGATTTATGGAAATTGATAGGAGTTCTGACTTTCTTATGAACAAGAATCCATCCACATACAAGAATTCATCCACTGAAATGTGCTTCAGGCACCACTGTTATTACAGAGAACTGAAAAGGGAATTGCTGTCCACTGTGGTGAGACAGATACAGTAAAAGAGAGACTAATAAAGAAATGGTGCTCTTGATTCTCTCAGAGAAGTGTTATTCAAAAGTTAAGATGAATGTTATAGATTCCTCTCTGTTGTATCAAATACTCTGTCCTTTCAATACCAGAAATATTAATAATTTTATTCCCATAGCCAGAATTCTCTGCCAATAAAAACAAACAAACAACACCCTAAAAAACAAGAGAAACTCTCGAAAATATACATGTTTTTCATGCATAATTACCAGAAAATGCATAGTACACGTCCATCCATCCATCTCTACACATCACCAACCCATGACTAAATACCTGTCCACGTACATGTGCCTATCTATGCAAATATTCAAATATTGTTTATATTTTTCAGCCAAAAAGCTGCAAAGGGCTCTAGCTGCATTTTTTCTAGATTACCATCTAGGACTTCAAAGCCAGAGGAGCCATGCTGTTTACTAAGATTCAATATGACCCTTTCCCATGTCCACCTCCAATAAGCAAGAGGAAAGATCTGTACAAGATTTCAGCTCCTGATTTTTACACTCCTTCACACTGAGAACATGCCCTGACATGGAGGATTCCTCAGCACTTTTGTAGTATTTCTTTCTCCTTCACAAAATGCAAAGACTTATCCATAAACAGTTTTTTGCCTGATTTCTTAATTTAAAATTTGGTGTGAGAATCTGGAGTTCTTGTTTTTGTACTCATTTTGATGGCATACATGCAATTTGCCACAGGCACTGGGAGCAAGCTTCTGTACCATCCATATGGATGGGATCAGAGATCACAGCATTACTGACAGAGGAGCAAAAAATGCAAAATATGACAACCTGTGAAAACATCTGTCTCACCAGTTTGGGAAAAGGTGTGCCTTTCACAGCCAGCCAAACACTTCACATTCTGGTCTTCTGAAAAACAGAAGCATTCACATTCAAATTGTTAAATTAAAAAGTCAGCTCTCAGGCAAACAATACAGGGTCTGATGCCAGAAGATGACGTGCAACACAGTATTTCTGAGACAACTACAGCACCAAAAATGTTCATCAAGACACTGACAGAAGACTTTAAACTACACAGAGAAAGACAAGAAAGAATTTATCACAATCATTACTCTCATTTAATGTCTTGGTGTGCATTAAGACCTCGAGAAAAGTGAAACGAAATCTTTCTGATTTGAGTGGGTTTCCAAAGAGGCAATTACTGGTGTTGACAGACACTAAACTGAAATACAGACAAAAAGAATGAATGCATCTGGCAAGTTTTTATCTACTTGATCCAATGCTTTTTGTCTTTTAGACATTATTAAGCATGTCTCAGGAGCTGTCTTGCTACCACAGGAACTGCTTTTCTGACCTGACCTGAATTTAAAGTCTCCCAGCATTTTCCTAGAAGTCAGAAGAGGACACTGAATTTTGTCTTTCCCAAAGAAGTAAAACTGGAGTGAGGTTATAGACGATCCCATGGCACTTTTCATAACAGCAAGGGTGTACCAATGCTAGCTCACTGGCTAAATTCCAAGCTAGCTAATTATATTCTCTCTCCCAAATGTTTTCTGTGGTTTCAATTAAAGAAGTTATTAATTACTTCCTATCCTGAAAAATGTTAGCAGTGTTGCTGGCCCAGCATATCTTCTGTGCTTTCTCAGTATTATGTTTATGCATCAAAGTACCTTGGAATCCTCTGCTGAAAGTCACTAGAGAAATGTGCACTATTGTTGGCCTTTATTGTTTTGTCAGCCACAGTACTCTTAGATTGCTTTCACTGTTAGTAATAAGTATATTTCGTTTTTATAATGCCCAAGGCATCTAAGAATCAAAATATGCAGTCATAATTCTAACTAAAAATATATCTTCTTTAACATAGTAAATATTGAATGATTTTAAGATGTAGTGTGGATGTAGTATCAGTGCACAGACTGCTTGTGATGATGATATTCAACTTACTGCATGTAAAGGGACTATTTGGACTACAAAAACTCCAAACAGATGTTTCTGACACCATCCAAATGATCCATGTTTCAGTGCTATAATTCTGCAGTAAGTTTTGGGTAGGCATAACATCAAGTGTTCATTTCAATATCATGATAATTTTAACTTTTTCCTGCTGCTCTATTTAAGCAGCTTGCTTGTATTCTCTTCCTTTATGTCACATGCAATAATTCCTGTTACTCCTGGATCTTCCATCTTTAGAATATCACAAATGTTATCCATCTTGGCTCAGGCATACGTTATCCTAAGCACAATCTTTCCTCATATAGAGATTTTGAGGACCACGAACTCTTTTTTTTTGTTCTCTATGGCTCCATTTAGGCATCACAATTTCTTGTGAGATCTCAGTGACAAAGATATAAGGAAACCACTGGAATATGCAAGCTTTCTTATTTTTGAAACCATTTTTGGAAACAATTCAAGAAACACATTATAAGGTCTGGAACACGAGAGGTGATGTGCAACACTCAGTGGCATTCTTGGTAAGAGAGAAAGCAGAGCCACCTGAAACTGTACTGAGGCAGCAAAACCTGCAGTGGATCATCTGGGATAGGAATGAGAAATAGGTTCTGTAAAATTTTAAGTTCCCTGTAGCAAAGTCATTCTTGGATGACCTGACCCCTTTGCTTCTGTCAAGTTTAATGAGTAATCTGCTCAGACCACAAGGGTCTGATGTCCTTCCCTCCCTTCACCCAAAGGACACCATCAGTACAATTTGCCTGGCTTGCCACTCCTTTGCCATAGAAATCTTGGGGTTCAGACAGACACCCACACATACACAACCCCCAACACATACTTTTTATCTTACATGCTGCATCCAGATCTAAGATAAGACTTCAGATTCCAGTCACGAGAAAACTCAAAATGAACACATGTCATCATAAATATTTTAGAAAACTAAAGTAACATCTAGTGGAAAACCACCTATGCAATACATTTCCCTCAAGGTATTTCTTCTGTGAGCTGTACATATAGGGCTTCATATTTCGATTCTTCTAAATAGAATGCATAAAATCAGTTTCTATAGAAAGAATAAATGCAGTGACGTTTTAAATTAATTCATCACAAAAAGGTTCAACATAGATGTAATAAGCTTTGTGTTGTGTGAAACACAATTAAGTGCTTTCTGAATTACACTTGTGTAAAAATATCTATTAATCGTGTGCCTGATAAATGACAATAGAACTGTTTTACAAAATTAGTTCTTATTTAACTTAGATTCAATAACAGAAGAAAATATTTAACGCTTTTCCTTTGAGGAGTATGGGGGCTAAAAGGTTCACTGATATGGAAGGCTGTGAGCCCAGTCTCATTCTAAATTAATTTTAGTCTTTTCTCTGGGAATATAATCAAGCATTAGAGTAGTATAAAAGTGATAACAGTGAATAGATTTTTCCCATATAAACATTAAATAATTAATGTGCAGGTTATACATTAATATGACTGCTGTCTACAATATTTTCAAATCTTTATGTTGCTGCTGTTTAATTATGCAAAGGCATGCTAACAGCATGGTTCTATGGTAGACATTATGAATACATAAGATACATTATGACACATGCATCTGTGTCGTAAGTATCCCTGTCATAACTGTGGAATAGCTTCTCAAATGGTCCTTGTGGATAGAAAAACCTTTTTTTGAAGGCAGATAAGTTTTTTTGATAAACTGAATGTATGCTTTTAAGGTGCTGCCATAATGAACCAGCCCATGTCAATAATCCATGACTTTCAGATACATACAGTTGCTTTCAGAAAAGAAAAGGAAATTTATTTTCCTGCAAGGCTATCCATGGAATTGGACTCAATCAGGTAAATATATCTCTAGGCAAGTCGTGATGCTGTGCTTCCTCTCACCATCCCACCTCCCATAACCACCAGCAGAGGCTCTCATTGTTACTTCCAGCTTACTCTGGATTTTGGGAGACGGATGGCAATGTGGTAGCCAAGGGCTGTCTGGAATGCTGACTTGGATGCCTTGCTGGTATGCAGATGTGTGTATGATCTCACTTTATAAGTAGGGAGGGGACAGCCCAGGGCGTGCTGAGCTCTCCTGCACACCATCAGGATCTGCCCTGAGCAGGGACACCGTCCAAGGTCACTCACTCCTTGGGGCTCAGAGATCCTTGCCACAACAAATCCCCAGATTGACAGCATGCTAAACTTTGACATCATACCTACGTGATAGAAAGGATTTTCTATAGACATTTATAATCCAATAGATAAAACCATTGACCAAGTTTGGGACTAGACTGGATCCAGCTGTACCCAGACTCCTGTCTGGGAAGTTGAGAAAGCAAGTGGGAATCTTTCTGAACCTTGTGACTCAGTGGGAGTGGCTTCCTGCCAGTTTCATCTGACTTTGCCCTCTATGCAAGAGTACCTTGACTTCAAATCTTTACTGTTAAACCTTGTTAAACCACTTTTGATAGGAATAAGGCATATTTTTGCTTCTCCTGTACAACTGGTGCATCACTCCATTCAACAAGATCATAAGAGGCAGCATAGGCAGCTACTTTGGTACATGCAAAAGAAATTCTATCTGTGCCTGATGAAGGGAAGTCTGCAAAGCAAAGTCCCATTTTTTTCAATACCAGGAAGTTATAAAGCAAACAGACAGAATACAAGGAGTATTAGGTTCTTAGAACATTGCATTAAGCTTACATGGGTTTGTCAGATATTGTTAAAATATCACAATAGCCATAGTGGTAATCTTACTGTGCTTCATCCTTTGCAAAAAAAAGCTGCAAGAAAGCAACTTTTCAAGTACTACTCTACAACCTAATGCATGCTATTGAGTAAATTCCACACCTCATGTTTCGTTTTTAGGCAGGGACATCGGTGGAGTTTTGTGTTGACTGAGTGTTTTTAATGAACCAAACACATTGTCTGTATGTGGCCAAAGTTGCAGATTCCCCCATCCCTGGCAGTGCCCAAGGCCAGGCTGGACAGAGCTGTGAGCAGCCTGGTCCAGCGGAAGGTGTCCCTGCCCATGGCAGGGCTGGAATTGGATGGTTGTAAAGGTTCCCTCCAAACCAGATTCCATCTTTTATGTCATCTACCACATGTGTCATTTCCCCGTGCAAGTGCAGGACGAGTGTTGGATCAATTTTAGGACATTTGAAGTATTTCAATTAATAATTTTGACATAACTGCAGTGTTGCTATAATTTTTGCTGTTATTACCTATGAAATCTTTGGAAATATTTCCCAATGGATAGATTACTCTTCTGTCAATGACTGACTGTCAAATGGGAAGTATAATTTCTCCATGAAGTCTCCGAATTTTTTGACACAGAGAAGCTCTAAGAAAAGATGGGTTTTGAGACAAGAAAGGAGCCATGGGGAATCAAGCTGCAAAATTCTTCATATTTCTCTATTGTGAAAACCAATAATTTTCGGAAGAACACACCTGACTCTTCTCATGCAGAAGGCAAAAGGCTCAGATTTTTTCACATGCTGAGTGTTCAGGAGATGACATGATTTCTTAAAGAAACAGCTTTAAGTATTAGTAAACAGTCCTTAAACTGTTAGAAAATGTTACTCCATTTCTGGAGGGCTGAAACATTCTCAACATGTTGCATGGAGGATTTCAGCCAGATTCTTTCTAAACGTGATCAAGTTATTAAATTTTGAGTTGTCCAGTGACTTTGAAGATAATGATTTATAATGTGAAGTATCTGAACTGCCAGCCTACCTATCACACACCAATATTTGCAGAGTAGAAAATAGTCTCTTACAGTCTAGAGGAATCCACCAACTTTATGTGCTGTATATAAATAGTATCTTCTTTCTCTGGCATATGAATAAGAAAATATATATACAGCAATTTAGGAAACCAGTTGAGAGCTGAAGAAGGAAATTATGTTGAGATGTTCTGAATGTATCCAAAGGAAATCTTAGATACCAAGAGACAGGGTGGTCAGCACATTTCCGTGTGGTTTCCTGTGAGTCATGCAAACACCAGTGTGGGTAATTTACATCACAAGAAAAATATAAAGAACATTCACTGTTTTGTGACCTGGAGAATTGGATGTGACAGTTCCCATTACTGTGCTCTGCTGACAGAAATGGTACATGGAATTTGAGGGTGAAGCTTCCCATAGCTTAACCTTTCTCTTTTAAGACACAAGATTTGGAGTGAAAACTATCTTTTTTTTCCTGCAACAACCTTGCTTTGACCATGACACCCCAGGCCTCTTTTCTTCTATATGCTTTGACTTTTTACTGTGGTTCATATGCACAAAATATTAAAGACTATCCTGGATGTGAGATTGTTATATTGTGTTCCAAATTGCTAAAGAAATGTGGACTAATACCAAAGAAATAACCCAAAACCAATGCTGGACAATATTGAAACTGCTTCAGTCTGCAAAGCTTGATTAAAGGAGACAGGGCAAAGGTCCCCAAGTCTGCTGTTTCAAATAGCTTTTACCATGATTTGTTGAACTTAGGTTGGCCCTGAAAAGAAAATTCTAATCAGATTCAAAACAAGCCTCATTAACTGTGAGGTTATAACGTCTGGGGCAGATTAGCTTTTGGGTTGTTTTAAATAGTGCTGATCAAGATTAACAGTGAGCCTGCAATTTAAATTTCTTAGTTCAGCCTCTGGAAAATCATTATCAATGTTCATACTACTCTATATTTGAGAAAAGAGGTTTGCATGGAAGAGGTACCTATGAAAATCCGTGATAACTTTGTGAAATTACTCTGTATCAAATTAATGCATTTTGCCCTCACCATTTATTCCAGAGAACACCACGGCAGCACCAATGTAGCTCTGCTTTATCTTAGAGAAGCACGAGTTACATATTTTACTTGTATATAGCATTAAATGGACCATACCACTTCTGTGAGCAATCCAAAATGTGTATGTTTGAATATTCAAAATTACAATATTTTTAATAATAATTTTATGAATCTAAGCATTTGCAGCAATATTACAGTTTAGTCTGGAGTTTTCAGTGTAGCTGAAGTCCCATTCCCTTAAGAACTAGGGTAAAAATATAGGTAGAGATAGCCCAGGTAAATTCTATGATTAATTGAGAATTAGAAGAGGAAAATCTTTAACAAAATACAAATGAGCAACTTCAGCAGAATAATTATTTTAAGAGTTTTAGAAACGAGTCAGCTCAACCTGACCAATTATGCTGCTCTAACTAAAGCCACCAGAGCCCCTGAGGCCAAGAACAAAATCCTGTGAGATATATCCTGCCTATTCCCTTTTATTCAGTCACTGAATAAAAGGGAATATTGGGCCTGATTCTTTTCTGAACCTGAAAATATTCTCTGTTTCCACAAGCTTCTGTGCAAGAAAATTCCATCAGCCCATTAGCCACCATGAAAAAAGGCAGTAATTAGAAATGGATGGATGGATGGATGGATGGATGGATGGATGGATGGATGGATGGATGGATGGATGGAAGGAAGACAAAAGATAGAAATACACTTTCTACCTGTCACTACATTTTATCTGTTTGAAATAAATCTTCACCAGATGTCTTTTAATGGTAGGATGGTGGCACTTGGTCTATCCACTCTGTATTCAGGACAGCAACCCTTCATGACTGAACTCAGCCATGTCCTTCCTTGCCCTTCTGGTCTCCAGACTTTTGAAGGATCCCAGGATTTTTAGGCTCTCTTTGTAAGGCAGCTGCTCCATTCTCTTGGTTATTTTAATTTCCCTTATCTATAGTCTCTGATCCCACTAGAATTGAATGCAGCACTAATAGCATAGCCATGTTAAGAATTTATATGGAGGTAAAATTATATTTTCCACCTCCTTCTTGATATCTGAAGATATATTTTTTAACCATTACTGTCCACCAAGCCAATAGTTTTTTTAACATGCCAGGGACAGCCAAAAAAATCTTGCAACTCTCAGTTTGAAGACAGGCACCAAGGAGTTGCATTTATCAATGGTATAAATGTTTGTTGGATTCTGTACCTATGTCATTTTTCATGAGATGCACTAAACAGTTTATAGTTATGATACAAGTATATAGTATGTATGATGAAGAAGGTAATCTAAATATCCTTTAAGAAGTTTTCCTTCCTGATGGAAGGATTGTATCATTCCTTTTTAATTATGGCTCTGTGTTCCGAGTTGTGTCCATTTCAGAATAACACCTGCCATTATGTGGGAGTTGAGCTGAAGAACAGATAGATCAGTGTTTGTTTGACAACTCAGGAAAATATTCAACCACAGAAAAGGCTGGAGCACTGGAATACCAAAAAAGAGTTAACTACAATGTAAAACTTCCCTGCTTCTACTATAAGAAAGAGTTCTGAACTTCTGTGCCTATTGCCAGAGCACTGGGACCAAGAGGGTGACATAAAAGACATTTGGAAGCACCTGGGATCAGTGAATTACAAAACTAATTCTGCCACTGAGTTTTGTAGCACCAAAGATGGGCTTGTTTGACTTACTTCTGTAAAGTAATGTTCAAAACATTTTTCACACCTCAATATCCATCTTTTTGGAGCTTCGCCACCAACAAAAGCTTCTATTGCTATCCAGCAGGCACACCTAATCAGTTTAATGAACTTCTCTAGATCTTAGAAAATACCCTTTATAAATAATTTAGCCCTTAGATATAAATTCATTCTATTCTCTGCAGTGAACTGCCCAGTCTAGTAACCATCATCATCTTCAAAAATCCCATATAATGTGAAAAATTTTGTATTAGATTCACTGCCTGCAGCCATTATAATAATAAAATCCTATTTCTCTGTTTTGAAGCCAAGCATCTATATTTCTCCTAGGTAAAGGCATTGAAATTCAATGAAGAGACAGGTAATAAATGAGAGAATTTTCTAAGGTAATAACTACAATTCTCTTTAAAGGTCATCAATAGATGAGAAATTATTGTACTCTGTTAATGTTACTTGTAATGTTCTGATTGGGTTCCATTGCAGGTGAAAAGGAAACCTCAGTTGCCACTCATTTTTTTATTAAAGAGAAAACAAATTATCACAGGACTAAGCATTAACAGTGAAAAATGCTCTCTGTTGTGCTGGAGTCTTTTAAAATAAAAGGCAGCTACAGAGCAAGTAACTATTTTGTTTTTAAATTTCAGAACTAGACTCAAATTTGATTGATTGTTCATTCATGTGAAGCAGTAAAAAAAGAAACCAACTCAGAAAAGATCCCTGATTCTGAAATTGTGCTCATACAAACTGTACTCCTAAACTCTTTGTTGTCTCTTACAACGAGGTTGTAAGATCAAGCAATAAAGAGCAGAAGGAAGAAAGTTATGCCTCTGCATACAAGAGGATCTATTTATGCTAGAAAGTATACAAAAATCACAAAAATATAACAACAACATTAATAATGTTGCTTTATTTTGCTGTGGCAGCCTTTTTTATTTCCTAATTTATAAATATTTGCATACATTATTAATGAAGCTAGATAAAATGACAAGTGTCATATGGACAAATAACTATTCTGTGATCTATTAGATCAATAACAGAAAATTAATCTGTTTCAAGTCCTTTTTATAGCATTGAGACAACACTTTCTCTTCAAAAGCTGAAAGACACCTAAAGGTTGTCCAAGGCACATGGGAATTTTCAAGTTCCTTAAGTTTAAGATCTTAAATTAGAAAGAATTAGATGTCTCTGCAGAGCATTTTACACCACCCATGTATGATCAGCCCAATGGTATGAAATGTGATCACTTAGAATGGCATTCTAGAGCTAGACTCAAAGACTGCCCAAACTAGATGTGTCTTCTTTTTGTTTAACAGATGTTGATGGTTTTTTTCCATTAATTTAGCCAGATTTTGAAATCATTATATTTCAGTGGAAAAAGAATATCAAGTGGGTTAGGAATAAGAGCTACTTAAACTTGGTGGAACTTTACAAGTCCCGTGAAGACTTCAGGTAATGAGTTATGATCAGGTACTATTTGTACTACTACTGGTAGCAAATACCTTAGACCAAAATAAAGGCATTCTTGGAGGTACAAAGGGAAGGTGGATGGAATATATTTCTAATGAATTACTAAGTTTATATGGAAAACAGACAGAGAAAACCAAGACTGTTTTCAGGCTCTTTTGCATATCTAAACATGTATGCATACAATATGTTTTGTAGTATAAATATGAATGTTTGCTGCACAGCTTCATTTCTTAATCTAATATATTTTGTTTCCTGAAATGCTCCTTGCGTTTTTCCCCATCAAATACACATTTATTGAATGATTTACATACAGAGTGATATTCACATGATGTGAGTGGGGAGAAATTCAGGCCTTGGCAATTGGAATGTATGTTTGAAATAAGAAAACAGTGTTGCAAATGGCAAAAACATCAACCTTGTGGTGAACACAAATCCATAACACAGCCCCATACCAGCCACTGTGAGGAAAACTAACTCTACCCCTGCCCAAACCAGCACACCATTTTTCTGTAATAAAGTTTCTCTGGTTGTTTCACCATTTTTTTAAGCCTTAGCTTAAGTGATTGTCAAGTTTAAGCAAAAATATAAAGCTGCTTATTGTGACATTTGGCTAATTAGTGCCTTCAGGGGCTCACTGCACTTAATACAGCAAGAGAAGGACTGGTGCCATTTTCATTTTATGTTCCAAGTTCAGACAGACCTCAAGAACATTTGGTACTTCATAATCCAGCAGTCTCTATAGCCTCAATGAAAAACTGCCACTTACTTGGGGAAGAGTTTAGTGCAGGTGAAAAGGATGTGAGGAGTAAAGGTCCTTTTTCTTACATATAGCATTTTTAGGTCAACAGTCTCCAGTCTCCAAAATGAGTGATAATTCCTTGCCATTACTCTGTTTAAATGACTTTTGTCTGTACAGCCCACTCGCACATATTTTGTTTTCACTTTTTAAAGGTTGCATATGTTAATGCAGAGGGATCATTGCCTTTTCTCCCATCATTTTCAGCATAACACTGGTGCTGAGAAAACTGTAGATCACATGGATTACTAAGGCTTAGGCCAGTTGGAAAAGGCAATGTGTCCCAGTAAGCCAGTGATGGCAGAGAACATTTCTTCCTACTATTTTTACCTGTCTTGGAACACTGATGAAACTAACATGACCTTGTGATTAAAACCTGGCAGCTGAAGCTTCACAGAATATTCTTGAAATGTTTTTTCATTTAAGAAAAGGTATTTCAGATTTCTTTGTGTGTGGAAAGACCAAGTCAGTTGGTCTTTTCATTTTATACATTTCTCTCTTTTTTTTTTTTTTTTTTTTGTTAACCAATTTGACATCTACATGACAGAAAATTTCTTCTTCTAGATACATGAAGCTGGGTGTTATCTGCACCTGACTTCTGCACATAGCAGGAGATCCGATTATCTGAAATGGTATCTCAGCAGGAAAGATGGACTAGGATAGTTTTAAGAGGTTCCAGGCTTTGAAAAGGCCTTGAATACCTTATGCAAATTAAATATCCCTCAGCATTTCTATTAGAGACTTTTAGAGTTCCTTGTTATTAAAACCATTTGGCCTACTGGAGAGCTGTCAGGCAAAAGGAAACTATTCTGCCCAGGAACCAGGAATGCAAATAGGACCCCTGAAGAGGTGCAAGGAACCCCAGTTCCTTGCACAATTCTTCTCAGTTCTGTGTTTACCAGTTTTGACAGTATGACATTTAAAGTTATGCTGCTGCTGCTGCTTACATATAATCTCTCTAAAACAAAAAGTCTTTTGCATCCTTAAAGTAAACTTCAAATAAAAATAATCAACTCTGCTGATCCTTCTCAGAAATATATAAATGCCTTGGATGCTAGCTGAGTTGAAAATAAGTACAACATACTTCCAGCATATTTAAGCTACTGCTTGAAATATTTAATACCCATGAGGATTATTTTTTCTTCTCCATAGAGTATTACAGGCTAAAATCTGTCAATATGTCAAAATTTGTACCCTGCAGCAGATGTTCAGTTGTGCAAAAGAAATTTTCCTTTTCCTTGTTATAGATGAAGAAAATTGTCTGTATAGAAATGATATGGTCAGAATTGAAACAGTCACAATGGCATTATATGCATGTCAAATTTTTTTAAAGTCTAACATGTTTACGAACTGTCTGTATGAACTAGTTTATAAAGCATACTCTGTATATGCCCCTTCTGCAAGGAACATGAAAAGAACCTTTATTTTCTTCCAACTTAATGTGACTTCAGTAACACTGCACTCCATTGTTTGGATGCATTCTCATCCCTCATTCTTTTTCTGTATTTATGGGGGTTTTTATTTTGTTTTGTTTCTAGTATCATTGGAAGGAGAGAAGAGAAGCACATCACACATTAGCTGTTCTATGAGATTAGCCCCAATGCAGAGCATGACCTAAATATGCTTTGTAAATAAGGCAATGCATTTCTCATCAGTCATTCAGCATGTTAAACAGTTTAGCCAAGATTGGAAACATTCACTATAATCTCCAAATTAATCCTCCTGTTATTTTAGAAGCGTGGAAAGGTGAACCTAATTCTCTCTTACTTGGGAGAACTTTTAATCCATAACTTCAGACATTATTGCCATCAGTAGGGAAGTTTACTTGCATTTTTGTACCCCTTTGCACAGATATAATGTACTCAATGGTGAAAGTGAGAAACATTCCATCCCAGCATCCTTTTCCCACGTTTGTAGCACTTAGGCTGCAGGCATACTTTCTTTTCTGATGCTGGCTGTGCCAGCTGGAGATATTATACACTTTCCTCCACCCCAAGTCATTCATCACTCTCTATAAATGGGCTCTGTCCTTCAGGCACAGTCACTCATGGTAGCCCAAAGCACTTTCATGTGGTGTTTATCCTAACCTGTCTGACTGCCTGAAATACTCATTTTGTTTCTATTTTCTTTAGTAGAACTGGGAGCAATCACTGTAGGTGATGCAACTGTGTGCAGAGAGAATCTCTATCTAACTGAAATAGCAATAAAATAACCACTTCAGGATTTGTAAATATGCCCTCTAATAAATAAACATCTCTGTTATATTTTATTATTCTTATTACACATATTATGGTTGTGCTAGAGAATTTTTCTTTTAATTACAACTCTTACTTTCTGCTTCTAAGACAAGTTCTGCTAAAGTACCGTGAATACTTTTATTTTGGAAATAGCAAAAGACAGAACTCATATCTCTTGGCTATTAAAATGATCATAATTTCAATCACTCTGTGAAAATATTAGTGTTTTAAAAATATTGTATATTATATTGTACTGTATTGCTAATTAGGGAAAAATAATGCTTTTAAATTGGTTTTCTGCAGCATCTAGTAAGTGTCATTACATCAAGACCCTCCATTTTTGCAGCTGGAATCTCAAGGTGCTGTACTCTGAGGACATGGAGGGGAAAATCAGCTTTTGAAGTGTAAACTGATCTGAGAGAGAGAACAATGGCAAATATGAAGAGCCACATAATGCCATTTTGCATAGTCAGTTATCTTAGAATCAAAGATGCTAACGAGAGGCTTTCACATAACTGAAATCTAAGGGAAGGGCTGCCAGCAGTTTTTTACACTTATTCTGACTGAATTGGAAGATTCCCTTTGGGCCAGAGCTGATGTCATTAACATTGTACTTCCTAAAGAAGGGCACAAAATTTCAGTATTAATTAGCGTGTTGTTGATCCAAATGTTTAACTTCTAGCTGTAGTTAAAAGCTAATATATTTACAAGGTTGGGGAATTTTACTTTCAATATGCAGTTTATGTGGCATTGGCAAATGCATTGATTAGAATAAACTAAAGGCTTAAAAACTTTCTTCCCCATGAGGATAATTGAAAAGTCTAGTGACTTACTCCACAGATGGTGCAGACAGACACAATAAGCCATTTTAAATAGTCCAGCATGCATGGTAAATTACTCATAAACATTTTTAGCATCCAAATTCATAAACATTTTATACATGAAAATTAAAAACTCTGAGAAAGCAGGCCCATGTTGGGCAATATGGCAGACGTGGCTAAGAAGTGAAATGCATGGTTATGTATAAGAGTAACACAACAACTTGAGTAGAGTCAGTGCAAACATTGAACTGAATGTTATCAGACAAATGCATTATTCAGCAACTATTTCAAAGCCATCACCCTGACCATCTGGATGTTAGAACACAGAGGTGAAAGCAGAGTAAGTATATTAGTATCCAAAGGCTTTTCTAAATACAAATTCCAGAATGAATTTTCTTTTTTTTTTACTGAAATCCCTCCATTAAAAAGAAAAACCAAACAAGCAATCTTTTTCTGCAAAGAATACAGCAAAGTTCACTGATTTACTGTGAAAATAGAAATTCCCATTGAATTATCATCCATATTGTCAAGTTCTCTGAAGACTATCCCTTGACCACAATAAGCATCATAAGAAATCAAGTTTTCATCTTCTGAATTGTCAAAAATAATGGAAGCTCTCAAGTAAGGTAAGTCCTCTTTGATTTTGATTCTGCCTGCTAGAGTACCATCTGCACGGAGTGAATAACACAATTTTCTATCAAGGTTGTACTGCATGCAATTGCCAATGGATGTTAGAGCTCTGCAGGGTGAGTTTCACTAACAAACAGGATTTTATTGCTCTGTACTGGTGCAGAAATAATTTTCTTTTTTCTGCAGTCACATTCTTGCCGTGTACTTTACCTCTAGAAACTTACACCAATACCAAAAAAGACAAAATAATTTGGTTCACCATCCCACCATTCCAAGACCACACTTGACCCTATTAGTCACAAAGATTGGACTTTGTGACACGGGTGACAACACTACAACAACTTGCCTAATGACTTAACATGGGTTAAAATACCAGCCAGGGAATTTATTCTGACCGTGGTTGTAGCCATGCCAAAGACTATGACTGTGTGTCAATGCAAGTTAAATTTTTCTGACTAAAGTCAGATGATTATAAAACCAAGTCTTCTCCAAGACCTAGACCTCTGAGCTCCAGGAAACAAAAAAAATATAAACATTTTTCTTCTACTTACTGTACTAAAAATATGTGCCTTACAAGTTAAATTACATCAATTACAAACTTCAACATTGAAAACATAAACAAAAACAAAAACAAGAACAAAAACAAGACAAAAACAAACAAACAAACAAACCTATCTGCTGCCTGTAGAGAAAAGAAACCATAATGACTTAGAGTTTACTAGAATCTCGGTAATTATGATTTCAAGGTTGTAAACTTACAGATCAGCAGAAAAAAAAAAAAGGACAGTTAAATGTCACACAGATGAAATCACCTTATTCTCAGGATTTGTTGAAATCATGTTAACGACAGGCATTTGTTTAAATAGCTTGAAAAGAGTGATAATATTGATTTTTCTTTATGGGTACATATTTTGAGATTAACTCTTGCCTAGATTTCTTTGAATAATCATCATTGAAAAATGGACCACAATGGGAAGAGAAAGGTGGCAGCTAATTAAATGGTATTTATTCCAAGTAGAAGTTGCCCCAGGAAAAATACACACCCTTAAACCAGAGGATATTTAATAACTGCACCTCTTTTCATCCCAAGGAAATGAGACACTGAGCAGTACCAACACCTGGTGAGAAAGTTAGGTCATCTGGAGTTTAGTCTCGTCTGTGTTGCTTAAAATTCAACTGCAACATTTGTGTATTATAAGGCTTTACTGAGACATATAAAATCAATCTAGTGAAAATACTGCCTTCAATTCCATGCTTTATACACAGATTCAGAAGAAAATAGTATATCCTACTAGAGCAAAGTGTTCATTCCCCCTTCATTCAGAAACATAGATTGGAAGAGACCAAAGCTGGACCGTTTTTGTGATACTGCCACCATCCTTTAGTTTAAATTCCTTCTTCCTCCCTCATTTCTCCAGAAAAAAAGGTAGCAACAATTATATACACAAAGCCTCACCAGAGTCTTGTACAAAATACGTAGTACAATGTTCTGTGCCAGACACATCATTTCTGATATTCCTAAGCACAAAATTAATCTTTTCCTACAGCTGTGTCATGCTGGTTGCTCAGGGACATTCTGTGACTGATTCACACACCCGTATCTTTCTTCCACTCTGTCACTTTTCTGATCACTTCACTCTGATCAGCTCCCAGGTTATAGCAGAAATTCCTTTTCTCCTCAGTACATGGTCTTTCACTTTCGTGCTATTATACTTGATCCCATTTGCACTACTGCACTTCTTAAGGTCATACTGTTCTTCATTTTCATCTCACATTTTACCATTAGGTGCTCTTCGTCCCCACTGCAACACTGTCCTTGCATTTGGCAGCAGATTTCTCAAAGACAGCTTCTTTGTGACAGGCAAGAAAAAGGAGAGGGGACAAGGAGCAATAGCAATACAAGGGGGATTCTCTTTTTCTTTCTTTCTTTCTTTCTTTCTTTCTTTCTTTCTTTCTTTCTTTCTTTCTTTCTTTCTTTCTTTCTTTCTTTCTTTCTTTCTTTCTTTCTTTCTTTCTTTCTTTCTTTCTTTCTTTCTTTCTTTCTTTCTTTCTTTCTTTCTTTCTTTCTTTCTTTCTTTCTTTCTTTCTTTCTTTCTTTCTTTCTTTCTTTCTTTCTTTCTTTCTTTTTCTTTCATTTCTGTGAAACTCCTACCAGCCCTGTGCTGCTGAGATCCTTCAAGGCTATGCCCAGATGGTCTTGCTGCACAAGTGGGTTTATAAAGACAGAGCTATATTAAGACAGAGCTATATTTCTTCCTGGGACTGGAAGGATATGTTAATGTAAAGAGAAGCTTCTGGATTAAGCCATCTAGAAGTATGGTTTTGAGGAATACAAAGGCCTGTCAAGGATTGAGTGTCTAATTCCTTACAACTGAAGGACAGCAAATTTTTTTTTTCAGGGTGGGTTTGGGGTATTTTGGTTGGTTGATTAGGTTTAATTTTTTTTTTTAGACCTTTCACTGTTCATAAAATATCTTGGTAAATACAAAACTCTGTTTTGTGAAAATGGATGTCAGAAGTTCTGCTTCTGAAAGTGTACAGTTCACGATTTTTAAGAATCTCATTTTTCACTGTAGGTACAAATATTTATCCATGTTTTCTAAGCTTTGTCAGATCACTCTTGAGCACCGGCTAAGCAATTGTTCACATCCAAAATATGAGCTCTTAAAGATTATTTCAGATTTCTTTTTTTACATCAACACTGCAATATCTATGGGTTGCCTACTGACACAAAGAATATCCTACAATTTTTTACCCCAAGAAAATTCCTTGTCATGTTTAGGAAAATCTAATGTGCTCCCAGTGCACCTTTACTTTCACCCTGCCATATACACAAGGTATATTCATTGTATGTATGGTGTGTTTATATAACTGTGCATGCAGTGCAGATGTTGATAAGCCATATATGTGTATATATATATGTGTATGCCATATATCTACACAAATATATACCTGGTGCTGCCTCTCATGCACTCACTGGTCTGTGCTTGCATGCTCTTGGGAACAGGCAAAGAAAAAGATATGAGGAAAATCTTGGACATTGCAGGAAGTTCTATATTTTATTATATAGGTTTTTTTAATCACAATTGTCCTTATGGATATTTAAAAATGTTTTTGTGCCTGTTTTAGGAGTTTATTTTTGCCAGCAGCCCAGTGATCTATTAATTCACCTTTACCTCTCCAATTTGTTAACTGTTTCAAACAACTCTGCATGATAACTGAGTCACACTTCTCCTTAGAGGAGCAGGGTTGGCATGATTATACGAGGTTACACTTACTTACCTTACTCTTTAATTAGGCTTTTCAGGGCATTCCCCTGAGCAAAATTACAATTTGCCAAGGTGTAATTTGCAGTATTTTTCCTGGGTTCTGTTTCAATCAGAGGAAGTGACTTTCCTATTTCAAGCACAGTTACCATTTTAAGGATAAATTTCTTTTCATTAACTCTGCTACTTCACACTTACTTCAGGCCTCTCAAATGAATATTCTGCTGTCCTAGTTGCTGAGTTGCTCCATAACTTCCTCCTTTGAGACTTCAATCTCTGTCAAGACCATGCTGTTATTTCCATTTAAAAAGTGTCCTTGGGATAAGAATTTCCCCAATGGCTTCTACAACAGGGACTGAAAAAATTCTTTTCATCGGCTGCTGAGATACTTCACTCACTTTTTTAATTGCTCACCATGTCACGATTCCTCTTGATGATCTAGAGGTGTCTTCAGCCACGCATACAGATTCCTTGCTCCTAATGTGTTTTAAGGGGATGCCACTTTTTCCTTCCCGTCCTTAGCCCTGCATCTCTGACTCATTTATAGAATCATAGAATCATTTAGGTTGGAAAATACCTCTAAGGTGATCAAGTGCAGCCATTAACCCAGCACCACCATGTTCATCAATAAACTGTATTCCCAAGGGCCACATCCACGTGTTTGTACAACATTTCCAGGGATGGTGACTCCACCACTTTCCTGAGTAGCCTGGTCCGAGGCCTGAACACCCTTTGAGGCCATTTCCTCTTCTCCTCTCTTGTTACCTGGGAGAAGAGAGCAGTCCCCTCCTCATCACAGCCTCCTTCCAGGCTAATCCAAATGAGGCCTGGAGAACACCACCTGTGACTGGCCACCAGCCTGGCTGGGTTGGACTCCAGCCACCAGAACTCTCTGGGCCAGCATCCAGCCAGTTTTAACCCAGGGAACAGCTCAGCTGTCCCAGCCATGGGCAGCCAGCTTCTCCAGGAGGATGCTGTGGGGGACACTGCCAAAGGCTTTACTAAAGCACACGTGGATGACATTCACAGACTTCCCTTCTCCCAGCTAAATGGGTCAATTTGCAATAGAAATTCAGGCTGGTCAAGCAGGATCTCCCTTTCCCAAAGCCCTGCTGGCTGGGCCTGATGCCCTGGGTGTCCTGCATGTGCTGTGTGACCACACTCAGGACACTCTGCTCCGTGACCTTCCCTGGCTCTGAGGTCAGCCTGACACACCTCCACTACCCTGGGTCCTCCTTCCAACACAAATAATCTCTCAATCATTGCAGATGTAGCAGGCAGCCAAGTCAGCATGGCCCTAAAGGAACAGCTGGCCATGCAGACCTGCTGAGCCACACTACCCTCAGGGGTCTTAAAACTTCATTCAAAATAAGGATTATGTTAAGGCAGATCTTATGTACTTGTTAACCAAAGTGATAGCATAGGGTTAAAGTGTTTCTGAAAATCATGGGAATTGCATATAATAAATTCAGGGGATGGAAAGGAAGGTTGGCTCTGGTAGGCCTGGGAAAGGGAACTGGGCCCTGGGGATGAATACTGAGCTTTGTTTATTTCTAGATCATGTGAAGCTACACCTGGGTAATCATCATATGATAAATGATATGATTGTTAAATTAAATGTAATGATTGTTTGGTAATTGAACATGGTTATTGTTTAATCGTAATAAGAATCATGAGAAACAATGTAATCATAGTAAGAACCATGAGAAAAGATGTTTGGGGGGACCTAATGAAAATTACAAGAATTCATGCTTGGATAAGATCAATGTATACAATAAAACAATATGGATTTAATAATTAATATATAGTTATATAATGAAAAGGATATAAAAACATGTCCATGTGGGATCCATGTGGGACTCAGATTTGGGTCTGCACCCCTGATTCCCAGAGCTCTTCAATAAAAGCACCTGCATATAATCATTCTGGGATTATTTGTTTCAACACTAACAAAAGGACTCAGAAAGGGGCTCCAATGTGACATAATGCAAGCTAAATGTATATTTTTAGAATATTTTTGTTACCTCAATGTCTTAGCATAAGCATTCAGACACTTTATTTAAGAGGATATTTTCAATTAAAGTCTCAGAAAAAGATTGAGTAGAGAGAATAGAATTTAACTCATTTATTGAAATTTATATAAAGCTCTGTTTCTGACAAGCAAAACCTGGAGGGATAGCATAACACAAAGCAATAAAGCCATTACTCTGAATTTATCTGTGCATTCCAGGAGACCATGCCATGAAAATAAAACCAAATCAAATTTTCTATGAGATGTCTTTTCATATATATTTTCTTTTTTTTTTTTTTTTCAGCTTTGAGTTTTACACAGTAGTTCTGGGGGAAAAAAATCAAGATTAATACTGAAAATGTTGGGGAAATTCTATCTCCCTATTAAACTGGTAGTTAAACCTCCTTGCTAACAGGTGCCCACAGTCTCTGAACTAGTTGAATCATCATGTAAGATGAAAATATCAATATTGAAAACATAACCAAGGATGGGGTTTTTCTGCATGTATCTAGATAGAATAAGTATCAAGTTCTTTTGCTCCATTTAAGTAATTAATTAGACACAGAAAAATTGGATTATTGCAACATGCAGTACATAGAATTAAATCTTTAACAAGTTTGGAGGATTCAAATGTCTTTTTTAGGAGTGCTTTCAAAGGAGACAGAAGGATCCCTCAAGGTTGTTCAGGAGATATGAGAAAGATTTTTCTAAGAGTTTGACCATTTCTTTATATGCCAAATAAAATGGGCATATCTTTCTTTTTCACTGCTCAAAATTATCTGTAAATCACGTCACAATTAATTGTTCAGAATCTCCCTTACATTAGGAATGCCTCTTGTGAATTATTGCTCAATTCCATTGAACAATGAGAAATCATGGTGAAGGTATGGTATAACTTCCATAATTTATTTTGGGGAAAAAGGAACTTCTCAGAAGGGTCAAATAGAGAGACCACTGATGGTTCCTTTGGCTTTCCAAAACCTAGTTGTTGCTACCCTTAGATAAAAATACACTAATGGATTTCCACAATTTTCCATCATCCATTAAAATGTGTTTTTTTGCAGAAGCTGGGCTCTAACACTGTGAGTTCAAGCTTTTTACTCCTGAAACGACGCCCTTATGCACTGTCACTTAAAAACATGACAAAAGTAAAAAGTCATACGAAGTGTAAAATGTGTTTTAGGAAGGTACCTACAGTTACAAGTGCCTTTTAGCAGTCTTACAGTGCAGGCAAAAGTCCAAGAAATACAATTTGCAAACTGATAGTCTGTATGTGTGTGCCTCTGCATGTGCACAAAGTACACTAAATCATCCACTCCTGTGTGCAGCCCATCCTTGACCAAGTCCCCACTGCACTAAAACTCTGCAGACACAATCTAAATAATTTTAAATTTCTCCTTGTCTCCTTGTCAAATGCAGGTATACAAAAATCAAAATTACATCTGTTGCAATAGTGAATATAATTCAAATTTCAGTCACACAAAGGGGAAGAAAATATCTTTTCTGTCTTGGAGTATGGCATTAAGAAGAGCATTAATTTCAGAAGAGAAAGAAATATGGGTATTTCAGTGAGTTATTGAGGCAAGTATTATTAACTTCACGTGTAGTGTGGCACAGGCACAGCTTTAAGGACTGCTCTGGCATGTCTGTGAAGTGGTTTTTGCATGGTGTAGTTATCAGCACAATTTCTCTAAACTACTCACTTTCTATAAACACTAATGATTTGCCTCTTCATTGTCATTACAGTCAGAAAAAATACATTCTCCTATAATTTAGAATTTTATTGATTATAATGCACCTACATAGCTGTGTCAAACTGAGGTCAATCACAAAAACTTTTATCCAGCAATTTTGAACACAGGGAAACTTTGCGTACAAATTACTGTATGACAGACAATAATTACAAACCCATGTCAGATAGCAGGGTGGGGAAAATTCCCAGAATGATTACAGGTGAAAATAAAGTGTGGGTAGATTTAAGGAGAACTCTTTTGTATGTCTTTGTGAAGAAAATCTGTGAACTTTATTTTTATAAAGAAATTTTCACACAAAAAAAAAAAAACCTCTTTCTGGTTTTGTTCAAATGAAAGCCTAATGAGTAACCTATGTGAAGCCATTAACTGAGAAAGGCACAGGGAAGTTCTCCTGGTGTACTGCCAGGAGCTGTGGTGACTGCTTCTTTTGAAGCTTCTGGAAGTCTTTATCCCTGGATATTTTTAGCCCTGGATTGGTCCAGTCTCTGGCTGCTGCTATTGTTCATCCCACAATAACAACAATAGCACTTAGGCAGTGACATGTGATGCTAAGGTGATTTAGTCCTGCTATACATACTTCAATTAACTTTCAAAACAGCCTTTTAAGTATTATTAGCTACATTTTCTCCTCTTTTTTTTGAAAATAAGAAGATGGCACAGAAGTCACACATCCGAAGTTTATTGTCAGCTAAGTACTAAAACTCTCCAGTTGCTGGCTATCTATTGGGCTTTGTTTAGGCTACAAGACCTGATTTGTTACACTTGCAAAAACATTCGTTCAGAGATTTACATTTTCTTAGAAGTCTCACTTGGAAATTCGCTGTGGAAAGCAATGCAGAGAATTCAACGCTGAAATAATTTTCAGGGTTTAAAAGTTCTTCATCCAAATGTCAAACTAGCCTACAGGAACTAAGATATGCAAGTTTGCATTTTATTGGTAAAGACTGCATTCCAGTGAAAGCCAAAATTTCCCTCTCACTCCGTGTTTTGAACCTGAATTTAGAGCTAAAATGCTCTGCAACTCAAAACATTAATTGGGCTGCCAACATATTTAACTACTGTGTGTTTGCAGTACCCTGATAGAGGGACCAGCCTTCTCAGGATTACAATGCCAAACTCAGGTCTCAGAAAGTGCTGATGAAGTTGGTTTTGTTTGAGCCTATTTATCCCTTCCCTCCCCTTTCCTATCCTGCATTGATTTTTATTTTCTTTTGGGTTTCTAGAAACCCTTCTTCTCTCTAAAACAGACAGAAAATGTTAAAGATTAATGCTTTCATTTCACATTAAATTGCACAACTCCAGAACAGTGAGAGGTTTATGTTTTATTTACATATTTATTTACACTTACCAGCGAATAAAATGTTGTCAGGAAATATTTTGCATTCAGCAAGGTGCAGGCATGCAACAGCAATGAAAGTCAACTCTATGCATAGATTCGGGCTCTAAATGGGAAGGAGTAACTTCTCTTATTAAAAAAAAAATTAGAACTAGTCTTGGATTTTCAATAAATAAAAACTATTGTGATTTCTTAAAAAATAACTTTTAAGAAATTAAAATTCTCATCTATTTAAAAAGAAATTAAGTAGTAGCAATTTTATCACATACTAGCAACAAGTATTGTCTGGAATGAATTTTGCCATTTTCTTGGAAACAACATATTCTCCATTTCCCCACACAGCTGGAGCCATGAGGAACACCAGCAGAACATAAGGATCAATGCCATTATTTGCAAGTCTATAAAACAAATATTCAATATTTTTTAAGGTAAGCATATTGCAGTTTTGACCTTATTCCCACCTGCTGTTCAATGACATCACTTGATTGATCATCTAATATACATAGGAATAGAATCTCAAATGAGGGATTAAAATAAAATTACTCCCAAAGCAAGCATAATCCCAGTCAATATTTTATAAAACCTTGACTTAGGTGATCATTTCATTTGCGTTCCTTTTCATAAAAGAAGATTTACATGGCCTATGATGGCACTAACCTTTCCCTTGGATGGGTAGCACATCTCATATATTTATGTAATTATCTGATAGATCTCTTGAATTATCACCAGGGAAAAAAAGCATGAAAACATGTCAAAAATATTTAAAGGGACCATTGCATGTGCTTATCTGTCCCTACCCTGTTTTCATTTCACTATTGATATGTCACATACATATTAAAATCTTTCGTCTTTGTTTGGGAAAAAAATTTCTCATGATTTTTTACATTATAAAAGCAGAAGAAACTCACTCCCATGGCAAATTAAAGATTTCTTTTCCTGCACAAAAGCTATTAAGATCACTTTGAAACTACTTAGATTTTGCTCCATTATTCAAAATCTTACTTTGTCCTTTCTCTTCATCCTAGTAATGAGGTTATCTCTTCCCTCTTGAGCTAGATTAACTCTTGCACAAAAGGCTGTAGGAAAGGACAGAGGTGGCCAGAGTTTAAGTGACATCTAAGTGGAACATTGGTCAAGTGCTGGCCCTCTGCATACAGTTAATTTAATGCCTTAAAATGTGTATTATATAACTGGAAATAGAGAGTACAAAAAGAAATCTTCTGGCCATGTGACTTCATACACTGTGGTTTTGCTTTCAGTGTAGCTACTTGTAAAGATCATAGCATGTTCATTTGGGTTTTTTCTTTCTTTCATCTTCTGCTACTACTTCCTGTTAAGAGTAATCTATGTCACACTAGAGAGCAGATGTGGTAGAAAGCAATTAATAGAATTTAAAACATAGAGAAAAGTAATTAGGTGAATTGTCTCCACTTAGATTATCAAAAGGAGCTTTGAAAATCCAGCTCTTTGATTTCCTGCACTTTGTTTCATGCCTTTGTAATACAGTTTCAGATGTGCTGCAAGGCCAAGGTTTTTTGTAGTTTCAGGGAAACTTTGGAGACAAAAGGCCATGTGTGCACATTACATGTATGAACATTATAAAAGCTACTATTATTAAGTGTATAGGTTGAAAAGGAAAGACAGCTAATAGAAGTAAATTAAGTTTTTCAGAAAAAATTAACATCACCACATCATCATCAAGGAATTCAGAAGCTCTATTTATTGTATGTTTTTACTATGAAAGCTGGTTCATTACTTTGAAATGGCAGTGATTCATGAAAAGATCTATCTGCACATGAAAAGATGGTTGACTTAACTATTATTTTCCCCTTAACTGAAAGAGAAAAACACTTTCCATGTATAGTGGTAATGTAGTAAGAGTAAATTTATTTTATAATTTTATTTTGAAAGCCCAGACCAAAATAATGTATCTGGTTCCTAACCATTTGGGTTCATTTAAATTAATCAAACACATTTCAGTGCACTGGACAATTTAACACATACATTTTTGTCAACATGGGAAAGCATAGTGTATATATAATATTGCATTTTTCACCATATTAAAGAGTCTATTTTCCCACTAGCTGCTTAATGTGCTCCACATAAACAGCCACAATTTTCTGCACACATTCTGCAGTAGCTGTAATGAATTTGGTTTTAGCCAGCTGCTCCTACACACTTGCTTCAAACAGCACCTACCACCCAAAGATGCTGCTCTGGGGCTACACTGGCAAACCTCACTGGAAATGCAGCCTGAGCACACAACTCACTCAGAAACTCTGAGGGGCTTTTATCAGCTGGAGTTTCACGTTTTCTGCTTTGGTTCACACTCTACAGTTCAGCTCTTCTCAACACCTTTGCTGGTTACGCTTCTGAAGTGAAATGCAAGTTTTACTTTTCATATCTTGCAACAGCTTGAAGATTATTTTACTTTATTCCTTAAGCTAAATTGTTCCTTAAACTAGGCCACCTTTCCCCCTCACTTTTTCAGGGAAGCTCATAAGAGAAAAGAAGCTTCCCAGCACTTTCCCCCTGGGACCTGGAAAGAGGCCAGACCAGCCTAAGGCAAGCCTTTTTGGTCTTTTCTATGGCCTCAAGGACTTGCACTGACTGAAAATATAGGGGCAAAGCAGTGATTACATGAACTCCCAGGGATGTCATCTGAGAGAGAGACTCATAGGGTAGTGACAATGCTGCCCAGAACTGAATCTGGGGTGTTTAAATCAGAGGGAAAGGGGAATGTGTGGTACTTCTTATTGTATCATTTGTCTTTCAGAGCTACCACTCCCTACTTCCCAGGGGCTGGCTGGACATACCTGAAATAGAGATTAAACCCTTTGTTTTCCTTTGATTCCACGAGGGACCTTTGCTTTTACTTCATTAAACCGCCTTTATCTTGACACACGAGGAGTCTTTTCCATCTTATTTTCTCCCTCTGTGTCCTGCTGAGGAAGGAGAGGGCTGGAGCAGCTTGGTGGGCACCTGGCACTCAGCCAGGATCAGCCTTACATAGCACACACTCGGTGACAGTGATTCACGGCTTGAAACCGAGAGCCATCTGCACTCTCGGAAACTTCCCCAGCCAAGGTGAAAGGTGAGGCTTAGCAGCTGTATCCTCTTTGCTTCCTAAAGTCCATCCAAAGGACAGCAAAATCCTCTCCCTGATAAGATTGTGACAGACACAGAGTCTTCCATATGTTCCAGTATCAATGAACTCATTGAGCAACTGTCCTCAGTCTTGTCATGTCAGTGCTGAGCTAAGGAAATGAAGCACAGGGCTGCTGCTCTCTCTGAAATACTCTAATCTCAGCCTTCACCCTCCAGCACACTGCAGCTCCCCGTCTGACAGAAGCTGTCGCCGCATTCTGCAGCTCCTCTGAGAGGCAGAGAAGTCCTGTTGGTGGTTCGTAAAACAGGATGCTTCTGTGCACATACTTCAATGGCAGCCATTAGCGATTTAGTTATTTTAATTGGTTCTCTGACCTTCAGGGGTCATAGAGATATGTTAAGTAAATCAGACTCATGTTTGCTCTTCTATTGCTCTTTTTATTCAGGAAAAAAAAAAAATCAAAGCAGAAAATAAATTTTAAAAACCACAAAGCCCGAAGCTTTCGTTTTTATTACAGGTAGTGGTGATTTAAACTTTTTTTCCATAATTGCATAATAAAAAGGGACTATAGTAGTTCCATATAACAAAAGAGTAATACCTTTTTCAGGACTTTAGAATCCATTTGCAGACAGGCATTGAAAATTAAGCAAATTAATATTATTTTCAGGGTATGCAGGTAGCCACAAGATTCTGCCATTAATAATTCTAAGGGCTGTAAGAATGCAGTCTCACGCAGCTAGTTGAAAATGTCAGTAAAGCTCTGCTGGTTTTTAAGCCTAAATTATAGTAAAATCATTAGCAGTGCTGGAGAGCTTGGGAGAAGCAGGTATTTCACATTCTTTATTCTAGCATATAGCAAGAAGGGCTGCTTTGTATTTTTTCAAAGCAGCTGCCCATACTGCATTGGTTATTACAGGCAATGGGGCTGATATATGTTTTGTAACACCCTTTAGGAGTCACTGGTTCAGATCAATTCCTTTTAGGGGACAAGAACCTGTGGTCAAACCTGAGAACTGCTCCATCAAACTAGTAAACTAGGGACCATTAAGAAGAAAAAAACAGAACACTGACACAAAAAGTTTGTCAGTGCATTGGTGCATCTTTGAAATATATATGTAAGAAAACAAACCGGAGTGAAATGGTCTGCAGGTGATGTATTAAAGAGGTTCCTGGAGGCTATTGTAAAGAAAGTATAGACGGTGCATTGAGGATTTGTTCTGTGTTCAGGACAGTTGTAAAGAAATGCTGATAGGCCAAACAGTCAATCTGAAATCTAACCTCTTTTACCTTTTGTTTTACACGGCATGATAAAGCTGGCGTGGAATATGTGCTGTGGGAGAAGGCAGAGTGTTAGAGAGCCAAAGGATTAGTTTAGAAAAATCTCATGGAAATGGGCTTTTCCTGACAGATTTCCATCTTTTCTTTTTCTTTTCCTTCTCGAAACTGGTCAGAATTGCACACTGCTTATCCCTTCACCTTTTAGAGGTTTGCATCCATTATCAAGATTAGGACTGTGGGGTTTGCATTAGTACAAACCACTCAGTTAGGGGGTTAAGAAGTGAAAGAAACACTATGTGGAAGTGACCTATTTTCTTGTTATTGTTTCAGAACTCAGCCAGCTGGCATGGCCCCAGGTCAGCCACACCACAGAAAACCTTTTCATTCAATGTCACTGGCTGTGATATTTCAAAGGAAAGAAAGAGACTTCAACTCCTTTGTGCTGCTTTGAAGCTTCTCTAATCATAGAATCATAGAATGACTTAGGTGGGAAAAGATCTTTAAGATCAAGTCCAGCCATAAACCCAGAACTGCAAAGTCCACCAATAAACCATGTCAATAAGTGCCATCTTAGAGTACTTTGAATAGGAAAACAGGTAAGAACAAAATAGTCTCCAGAAATCTGTGTATCAGTACCTTTTGAGTAAAAAGCTACATTTTGACCACACAGAAAAAAAAAACACTCACAGAAATATCCCAATTCCTTAACTACTTTTTAAACAAAGAAGATTTTATATCCACAAAGCTTTTTAAATTTTATTCTGTTTTTTCCCCTGGCTTGGATTTTTAATTGATCCAGAAAATTATGAGCATAATCTGAAAATTACTGACACACAGAAAACTAGGATTCTTCACCTACCATGTGTCACCTGGCATCATGGAACCCTGCACTGCAAATGTGCCACTAGCATCTGACAAGAAGATTACTCTTTCTCTTGCAAAGAATGCCCTAAGACTGACTAGAACCAGAGTGAGAAAAGCATTGGCATCTAGAGGGACCATGTCTGAGAATCTAATGGTTTCCACACAACCCACAGATTCCTACCTATTTGACAACTGATTTGTTTTCTGACAGATGAGAAGACTCATAAGTGAGACTTATTTGTCAGTCTTGATGTTCTCCATAGACCTGTCTGTCCTCAAGATGTAGGGGACAAATAATCCATCCTATGGGCTTTGCCATGTCCCAGGTGACTGCATGGAGGAGTAGGAAATTGCCTTTTCTTTCACTGAAGTGAGATTGAGGACCCTTTTTCCTACAGAAGCCATAGTGTATTTAGTCTCCTGCAGCATCTGCTTCCAGTCCCTGAGTTTTCATGGAAAGGGTTGCTGTGCAGGGGAGGAAGCACTGTACAATAACAGAGGATGTCTTTGGGGACCTGAAAGAGAATGACTGTGTTCAGGGCAGCTTTTTATTTCCTTAGGCCTCCCTGATGCTCTGCTTCCTGGTACAAGTGATGATAGCACAGAGCTCTGTGCATGGAAGTCAGGGGTACAAAACAAATCCCTTCCAGGAAAGTGTAAATTAAAATTAATTCAGAATTGCATCAGAATTAGAGGAGATACACATGTGAGCATCCATCACATAAGACTGTTGTTTGTACTCAGAGGGTTGGTAATTGCTTTGTTGAATACCTGAAGGAAAGCCCTGTCTCTACATGATATAAATTGTATAGCTGAACAAAGCATACCCAGTGGTCTAAATCTATAAGGAACTTAGTGAACAATGATCTGAGAGAGAGAAAAGACATGACAAATGATATTTTAAATACACAGTTCTATAATTGTAATTTATTTTCTTTGGTAAATGTTAGCACCGAAACAAATGCTGAAAACTCGGGAGGTAATTGGTAAACCTTTTCATATTTAAGTGGTGTTATTAATTCAGATTGATGAGTGAAAGGGAGCTTTATACAGAGCTGCAGGTGAACAAGAAAGTCTTGCCGAGCAGCAGAGCCCTGCCCTCAAGGGGAGGAAGCTGCATTCCTCTGTACAGGTCTCTGCTCACATCTGGCAGTGCAGGTGTGTGACCCTCAGGCACCAGGCACACAGCCCCAGTGTGGGCCAGGACCTGGGCACTTGCTGTAGGGACATGCTCCTCTCTTCCACTGCTGCCAAAGGGGTGTGGAAGACACCATCCTGCCCGGCTGCTGGAAGGACAGCCTGAGAGACTGACCCAGTGCTGGAGCTTTAGCCCAGGTGCTCAGACATAACCTGGGACACGGGGCAGCCTTGCTCCCCACCCCGGGTTAGTTTCCAGCTGGCAAATGGTGCAAAGCAGAACAGACACAATGCAGGGAGAAAAGTGAAAGCCCATCACAAATATTGCCCACAAGCAATTGAGGAATTCAGCACCTCTGAGAGAATTGGGAGAATTGTGGCAATTGTCCCTGAATCTCAGTCTTGTCTCTTGGTAAAAAAATATCTTCAGAGGTTTTTTCTCAGTCTCTGCCACTAGTGTTTCCAGGTGCTGTCCACTCAAGGTTTTCCAGACAAACACACTGAAATAGAAAATCCCTCTGCAATCTCATTCTTATTTGGAGATTTCCATCTCCTCTTTCCTTGCCATCTCTACCCTTTCACACGCAGAAAATCAGAACACAGAAGATGAACAGTTGGCCAACTGGTCTTGGACCACATTCAGAAGTCTAAGTGTGCAAAGGAGATTCCAGAGACCACTGCCTTGGGTGACATCTACAATTTTACCTAAGGCAGACTCCTGCATTGAAAATATGCTGATACATGAACATATCAGGCATAACAGGGGAAGTCTAACTGAAAAGCTCATAATGCCTGGGAATGTACACGACTTTAGATATAAATGCTCTCTAGCAATAGCTTTCCTGAAGAAAGCATCAACAGGACTGTTCCCTAGGCACAAAACCAGAGCTAAACACCAACATCGTCCGCCACAGGAACACCCTTGCTGCACAACAGCTTTGGCATCCCCGAGCGCATCCCCGGCCGTCTCCCAGGCAGAGGGAGAGGAGGATGAAGGTGGCAGGGGAGGGGAGGTGTCCCGGAGCCTGGCCCGCAGGATGCGGTGCCGCTGCGGGATGCTGTTGCCTGGCAACTCCCGGCTCCAGCCGCATCCTGAGCTGCTCTGCCTCTGCGCCTGCCTCCTCCACCCACCCCTCGCATTTCAAGCAGAGAACAATTCTTGCCTTATCGACAGCAGAGCCCGTTAAAGATTCCCGGTAAACAAAAACTCAGACAAACTAAATCAAGTGCGGGGAAAAGTCAGGCTAAGACACGCTGCTCTTCTCCAGCACCCAAGCCTTCACTTTGGAGACGCTGCCATTTGAAGAGAGGCTTAGTGCTGGAACAGGGGCTTAGTGCACTGTGCTGGCATTTTCTCTCAGAACCAGAGGTTTGCAGGCCAGCTGACTAATTAGAGCCACAGCACAAGCAAGGAGCTGTCCTGAAATAACAGGCAGGGCGGATAAGCCTGCACTTGGGATTTAGAGTTAATATCCACTGGAAGAAATTAAACCTTGTTTGAGTGAGTGGGTAGCCAGATCATGATGGGAAGGGGGGAGTCTGGTGCATCATGCTGAGAAATTAATAGATTTTTTAAAAGTACTCCACCACAAAAAGGGCTAAACACCTTCCTCTGATGAAATAGGGAGAAAACTGCTGTTAAAAATCTGACACAGAGAAAAAGAATGCTTAACAGCTAGGAGGAAGGCTGTGAAACTGTGATATAATGGCTCCACTGAATGTTATATAAAGATTTACTATCTGCTAGGCATGAAGCTGGGTGATTTAATACAAACTTCAGTTCCAAGTGATAGCTAGCAGATAATGACATATCCTGAGGTACAAGCATTTGAAACCTTTTTCAAATCACTCATGGACCATCTGCATGCACGTCTCTCTGATGCATGCCCTGAGTCTGCCGTATTGCAGTTAGCCAATTTTTTGCCTTTTATTCCTTTTTTCTCATTCTGCTTTACTAAAA